>NC_054598.1:35950374-36260708 GCF_004785595.1 Juglans microcarpa x Juglans regia | reverse complement strand
GTAATCTAGTTCCGAACTATACTTGTTTTTCTATGTTAATTTCAAGTAATTCTCTTCTATGTTTGTCTGATTTATTCTGAGCTTATTACTTCTAGTTAACAGGCCATTAATTAGATTATTTTAATCTTGTGATTTGCTGTCAAAAGAGGGAATTATAGGATTGATCTTGGATATTTCGACATAGATAAATATAGAGATCGAATGACTTATATGAACCTATGTAGTATTAAAATCATTGATATTATTGTTTTCTTGCTTTATTAATTTGCATACTCTTGTGTAAAATGATGAACAAGAATAATTTTCAATTGACTGTCGAAAGAGGCTTTTGGATGTTTGTGAAGATTTGCTAACAAAGAGAGAAAATTAAATTCAATTAGTTAGATGAGTAAAGCATAGTGAGGGATTAGGTGAAATCGATTTCCTAGAAGTTTTCTTTCCCATTGAGTTGATCTCCGAACAAATAGTTTTCTTTTGCTTTGAGTATTTTCTTTGAATTATTTTTATTTTAATTTACAATTACAAAAATCTTAGTGACTTTTCTAAATAAAGTCAAGATTACTATAATTTCAGTATTTGTCAAAAGTAAGTTACCAATACCTGAGAACGATACTCTTCTCATCACTTTACTATAAGACTACGATACTATGCACTTGCAGTTTTGCACCGATCATGAGGTGCTATGGAACGAAAGCCCTGAATCCAACACCCAATCATCAATCAGCCTGTGCACCGCAAGGAGTAAGGCATCATGAATTTCATTTGCCACTACATTTACAACATCATCATCAAAACTTTCTTGATTCCTGCAGTTTCTCTTGATGTGGCCTGGCTTGCCGCAACTCCAGCATGTGATCTGCTGCCCAGATCTTATCTTGCTCTTCCCCATACTCTTGTAGCTTGACCTGTCATGTCCTCTACCCCTATTGTCAACAATCAGGGCCGATCCAGAATTTGATGACTCATCTGAGTCTTTCCTACGTACCTCTTCAGCAAGTACCATGTCACGTATGTCATCATAGTTCAGTTTTGACTTGCCGGCTGAACTACTCACAACCATCCTCATTGTGGCGCCCACGACCCCCATGTAAGGAGACACGGGAATCGAGACGCCGGGATGATGAAAACAGGGTCACACATCCCAACGTTAATGCCAAGTGTGTATACATGCAACAGTGTACAACAACAACGCAGCAGATAATTAATACAGCTAAGTAACAGAATTGTTAATACAATTTAAACAATCAGTAAAAAGGTTTAAAAATTATACAGTCATCCAAAATAAATATTTTACAAATCTCAAACCAAAACGAGTGATCCAAGATCACTCCTCGGGCTGAGCTAAATCCTCAGGCTCACCCTCAGCCTTCTCTGCATCAAAATCTGCGTTACCATAGAACGGTACCGCAGGTAAGTATAACCCAAATAACCACGAGATAAAAATACATTAATGCTGCCAATATGCATGCATATGATGAGATATGCATTAAATCCAAAAAATACTATTTTCCCCGAAAATAGATATTTTCCAACACACGCCAAAATCCCATTTTGGCCCAAAAAGAATACTCCGTCATTTTCCTAGAAAATGACCCAAATCAATAAAACCTCATTTTCCCAGAAAATAAATTATATAAAATCCTTTTAATCAACACAAGCTATTTTTCCAGAAAACAACCAATTATTCCATTAACCAATGCACCATGATCTCCCCTAGGGATCATCTGCACGTCCTGGCTTCGTAGCAATGCTCAGTTCCGCGCCCAGCGCGTTCGTGGCCAAACACCCACTACGCAACGAGCGATGCCCAGTTCCGCGCCCAGCGCGTTCGTGGCCAAGCATCCTCTAGCCCCCGCCAGCAGAGGGGCCACGGAGTCGCCACGAGACCATCTCGTCCGATCCCGTTGTCGCCCGGTGACAACCCAGGGGACGTCACTCAGTATATTCCGCTCCCGAGTGACCAGAGGAGCTCCACCGAAATAATGCCCCATCTCGGCTTGGGGTCGTGATACACACGCACCCAAAAATCCTTTAACACATGAAAACCCAGTTTCCATGAAACACATGAACATGAATGCATGTACACGAAAACCCAGTTTCTTTTACAAACATGATCATGCGTGGAATATGCCATGTACATAAACAACACCAAAACCAACAACCAACAATTCACAATACCAACCAAACACACAACTCCGTCCACAATCCATCCGACCCCCCAACTCCTTGGACTCAGTCCGGCATGTCCAACCAGATCATAATAATATGAGTTAGTGCAAAAATATATTTAAATCACGATAGTTCTTTGGAAAAATACTTACAGTGCTATATAATAATTTTCGAAGGATCATGGAGCTGCAAAAGGTGGCGACACAGCAACGTAACAGTGTAAAATACACTGTGGCCGTGTGTCTCAAATACCCACTTTTGAATGGAGACAAACTAAGACCCGAAATTGATAGGGTAGGGCCTAGAGAGGTCGGTGAAGCCAATGGTGGTGGTGGTTTGCCGGTGGGTGGCGGCGCAAATGGTGGTTTTAGGCCAAAAATACCAAAATCAGAAATGGGGTTGGATGTGCTTCACCGGTGACGGATCGGAGCTGGGGTTGGGTGCATTGGGTTGCTAGGAGGTCGATGATGAAGTGGTGAAAAAATGGTGGCCGGAGGTGGCGCGACGGCGGCGCTGGAGTGAAGAGAGCGCCGCGGCTGGGTGTTGTGCGTGGAGGCTATCGGCAGCGAGATATAGGCTGGGATTTACGGGGAAGGGTCGCCGGCCGGTGGGGGAGCGAACGGGACGGGTGGTGTCGAGCACGGCGGCGCGAGGACGGTGGGTTGGGTGAGGCGACGGACGCACGAGGAAGGGGAAGAGAAAGGTTGTCGCGCGGGGGGGGGGGGAGCTGGGGGAAAGAAAAAGAAAAAAAGAAAGGAAAGAAAAGAAAAATGAAGGGAAAGAAATGAGGTCCAATCCCCACATCTTGGGTCACAAAAAATGATCCAACGAAAATGATTTTAAAACAGCATCTCAATTAAAATAATTTAAACATAATGATACAATGAAAATAAAATAATTAAATCTCACAATCAATTAATTTAAAAAGAAGAACAATTTAAATGTACAACAATAAATAAATATTAAGAAAACATAACAATTTAATTTTCACAATTTAAAGATCATAAAATAACCCATTTAAAATATCTGATAATTATAAAATAAGAGAATAAATTTTTGAATTATTAAAAATTATCCTTCAATGAAAATACACTAAAATATGGGGTGTTACACTCATGGCCTCCCAACTATTTGGCAACGATGCCCACAAAATCAATGCTCTGATCTCATCATCAAACTCAATCTCTGTAGAAGACAGTTGATTTTGTGATCGTATTACATTCATTCAAGTGTTGGGCTACAGACATACCTTCCGACATATTTAGATTGAACAATTTCTTCATCAAGTGCACTTTATTGTTCACAGACAGCTTTTCATACATACCTGAGAAAGTCACCATGAGATCCATCATGGTTCTCTCCTTACTGACATTGTGTGCAACTGTTCTACACAAGGTCAGCCGAACAAGACCTAGAACCTGTCAATCTAACAGGATCCACTCAGCATCATCCATGCTCTCCGACTTCTTTCACAACAGTGGAAGGTGGAGTCTCTTCCCATAGAGATAATCCTCAATCTGCATCTTCTTGTACCTAAAATCAGTGTCATCGAACTTCTCGAGCCCAGGTGCGTTCACTTTATCTCCAGCCATCATTCTCCTTCAGATCCTACCTTGGCTCTTGATACTAGTTGTTGTGAAATGTTATGCAAACACATACACCAACGATAACAAATAAAGTGAAAGCGACACAATCAAGAACACGACGTACAATATATGTGGTTCGGCAAACTGCCTCTGTCCACAGAGCTGCAGAAATTTTATTAATCAGAGGAGATTACAATTACTCTATCTCAACTCACACTCTCTAGGGCTTTTTGCTCTCTCACACAATATGTAGTCACTAGACAATTGTTCTCTCTCAAAATATGCTTGAGGCCATCCAACGCAAGTCTAATATGACATATATATATAGTGAGTGGCGCTGGAAACTCTAATATGACAAAACCGTGTAATTCGCTCAAGAGGCGTGTCGAGCGCCCCTCAAGCAAACATCCAAATGAACATTGGCTCGAGCGGAGTTTCGAGCGAGGGTCGAGCGAACACTAGGGTTTGTGTATCGCTCGAGCGGAGTGTCGAGCGATACTCGAGCGGGACTCTCAGACTTGAGCTTCGCTTGAGCGGTATGTCGAGTGACGTCGAGCGAACTTTGGTTCAATCCAATTGTCAAGCCAACTTTCAGCAAACATTTTTTTAGCTCCAAAACTAATCTCTACATATACCCCAACAGTATATATTGAAACACAAAAAGTAGAGATCCCAACTCGTGGGACAATCATGTCATAATTAAACTAATTGACGTAAGTACTATCATTACAAACTATTGATCACGACCGATCAGTATCATTTATAATAAACTTAAGATAAATTTTAAAACCTTAAAAACAACATGGTGGGAGTGTGTCTACGTGTGTGTGTCATATATTGTGTTTATCCTTGTGATTATTCAGAGTCTAATCGCTAGTCTCTTTGTCACGCATAAATAATAATATTATAATTAGGTGGCTTTAGGAAAAGTAGCAAGTACTCCAAGTTAATTAGGTAAGGTAAAGAAGCTAGCCTCCATCGTCATCACCTAGATCATCTGCAACTAATTGAACTTTAAATCAATTAAATAGAGGCCGCCGCATACCCTTTAATTTCATCTGCCAAATCAAGCATAAACTTAGCTTTAGAGATATTGGAGACATGCATGACATGCATGCCTTATCATGATGTCGATCGATTGGCTGATTCGTTCTTGAGATTGAGCACTTGTACTCTCACGTTTTGTTTTCCTTTATTTTGTTTTAGATATTTAAATTTAGATCGATGCATAGAAGTTGACCCAATGAACTGCCAATAACTGATCAGGAAGCCACCTTCGAAACCAATTCCTAAGAAAACTTAACATGAAGACCTAATTCGGATCATGCTAGCTAGCTCCGGTTAGGTACGTACGTACCAAAAAGTCATACTTGTATCAATCTTTCACGTGACGCAACAAGATCTAGCATGGATCATGCTCTCAGTATGAATAAGCATCGTCCATACTCAAGCCCGGTTAATTCCACCATGATCGCCATTCATGTACTTAATTGCTTTCAAACGTTCCATTTACTTTTTTTCAATTAACTTATACTCCTAACCGCAAAATAGAATCTCTCTCTCTCTCTCTCTCTCTCTACAAAAAGGATCCCATCTAAGTGGGGTAAGGAGCTCCGCCTCCTCCCTCCCTCTTTCGTCCCCCTTCCTTCCCTTCGCCATCCTCCTCCATGGTCTAGAAGCCATGGATGTAGAGCTTTTATTTGTTGATCTTTTTTCACTGGAGCCAAAAATGGCCAATCTATCATCTTCCAACCCACCTCCGACCTCCACGCTACACATCATGGAATTGTTAGGAAACCAATCTACAAGGGGCAAAATGTGGTGTGGTAAGCCGATGAGCGAGTGTGCCTTACGCACCGCCAAAAATGGCACATCGATCCTAGGCATCACCTACTTGAGGAGCTCCAATGTCATACGTGACGCTCCATCAAATTCCTAGATCTATGTTCTCCTCGAACGCTTTCAAAGATGTGATCTAGTCATTCATCTATTCCCACTTATCTTATCGCTTTCCTTAAAACCAAGAGTTGACATATTCTAATAATTGGGATCTCCAACCCCCACCTACTGTACTTGGGATTGGTATTGTAACGAAATCCATTGCCAAAAAAGGCTTCATTTACTTCATCCTTTGTGATAAGATTCTCGAAGACTGCAAAATATCAATGAGCTCATGGCTATGAAGAACCCACATTTCAACAACTTTAAATTAGTGGTTGAAATATTGTGTACAAAAAGAATTTGAACTAATCAAGCCTACTCCCTAGCTAATATGAAGTATTATCATGGAGCTAGCAAGTGGTTTTGAAAAGGAAACATGATTCTATAGATGATCACCTCATTTTTAATTAATGATCGATCAAGCTAGGATCCCCACCCTAAGTTAGCTACATTACTTCAAATAGCGAGTGGCAAATTAATGAGCGATATCTCCAAATGTTGTTTGTATCGAACCTCAATTGTAGGAAACTAAATTCGTTGTAACAAATGTGTAGTGCGACGCATCAATGGTAATTGCGGTTAATTTCTAACACAAACTTTTGTGAGTGAATGATCGAGTGGAATCTATTTCTATCATAAAGGTTACAGGTTTGGAAAATATTGTTTTATTTTGTATTAGAGCTAGTGACTGGCATCTTTTAATTAGCTCCTACTTCCAACCACGGAATCTTAATTGGTGTTTAATTGATGATGATCACCAAAACAACACATGCTTCCTTTTCTCTCGAGACCGAAAACCCTATTGATCATCCCCTATAACCTTTCTTTAATGGCCATCGCTGCTCCGCCTACCCCGGCGATGACTCTGGATCTATCACTCTTTTCTTTCTGCTCTACTCGGTTCTATATTGGCCCTATTATTGGTTTTAGTGTATATGTAATATCACGTGTATATCTATAGATCTATAGATATATAGGAAACTATGGTTTTAGTATTATATCTTATTTAGCATTAATGTATTTTCTTTAGTTTGGGATAAACCTGGTTTAAGTAGATATCATCGTCACAAAAAAAAAAATAACACGTGGGTTGACCTGATTGACCCATTTATTTTATATATGATTTATATTATAAATATTTTTGTTCAGTATACTTCCACGTACAATATGCATAGACGGTAGATCTTTTGAAAATCATATTTGTGATTCATGGATAAAGTTGTAGTGACTAATTTATGGTAAATAATAATGAAACGCTGAAAAATACCTTGTACGTCTATTATGATAATTGAATTAATTCAGAAACTCACAATTGTTAAAGAGTGATAATCTATGATCACTACAACATATAAGGCTTTTTGGGACGACAATTTTTGTCCCAAAAAACTGGAATTTTGTCCTAAAATACTTTCTGGAACGAAAAAAAAGTGTCTCAAGATCGTTCCAATAACAGTGTCTCAAAAGGTATTTTGGGATGAAAATATCAATTTCTTCCCAAAAGATTTTTTAATTAGCTCCTACTTCCAACCACTCACAGAATCTTAATTGGTGTTTAATTGATGGTGATCACCAAAACAACTCATGCTTCCTTTTCTCTTGAGACCGAAAACCCTATTGATCGTCCCCTATAACGTCCTTTCTTTTATGGGGTACCACTATGTGATGCCCCGTATTTTAGTATATTGTAATTGAATGAGTATTTTAATTAATTTAAATATTGGTTCTCTTGTTTTAAATTTATCAGATTTCTCATTGGTTTATTTTTATGATTTTTAAGTTGTGAAATTTATTATAATGTGCTTTCTTGGTATTTATTATTGTTTTGCATTTAATTGCTCTTTACTTTAAATTAGTTTAATGTTGGACTTTAAAATTATTGTATCGTTGGATTTTTATTATTATTTTATTTTAGCTAGTCACTACATTTTAATTATTTTATTCAACTTACTGTTTTGAAATTATTTTCGTTGGATCAATTTTGTGACCCAAGTTATGAGGATTGGATCTCATTTCTTTACCTCACTTTTGTCTTTTTCCCTCTTCCCTTTTCCCATCTTTTTTCTTTCCCTTCGTCTCTTCTTTTTCCCCTACTTTTTTCATCCCACACGCGAAGCTCTCCTACCCTCTCTTCCCATCCATTTTTTTTTCGACCAACCACAGCGCTGTCGTACGCTACCTGTTGCCGTCACCGCCCCTCCCATTTTCTTCCCCTCCGGTCGGCGACCTTCCCCCTTCATTTTAAGCTCCTCCCTCACCACAGCCTCCACGCATGGATTCAGGCCACGCGGTCTATGTTTCAACGCCGTCGTGACACCACCTTTGGTAGCCATTCTTTCACCACCTCACCGGCGACCTCCCAGCTACCCAACCCACCCTTCCTCAACCCTGATCTGCCACCCTTGAAGCCCCTCCATCCCCATTTCAGATGTGAGTGTTTTGGCCTTCAAATGCCGCCCACGCCGCCACCCACGATCAACCGCCATCACCACTAGCCTCACCAACACCTCTAAGTCCTTCCCTAGCTGTCCCAAGTCTTCGTTTGTCTTCGTTCAAAAGTTGGGTTCTTGAGACCCACGACCATAGTCCAGAATACACTGTTACGTTGTTGTACCGTCATCTCTTGCACCTCTTTCATGATTCGAAAATTATATTTTAGCACTGTTAGTAATTTTTCAAAGAATTTCCTGAGATTTCAATATATTTTTGCACTAAAAAATCTTTTGCAGTCTGGTTGGTTATGCCAGACATTGAGTCCGAGGAGTATGAGGGTCAGTTGGATGTGAGGATGGTTATTTATTTAATTGAATTATGCATGCTTGCATTTATGTTGTGTTAAGCATCTTGGCATCTATTGCATCATTTCATGCATGCTCATGTGATATGAATGAAAATTGGATTTTCATGTGAGAGATGATTTTGGGTATGTTTGAAATGATTGGATTGAATGGTTTACAAGAGGATAAAGAAACTGTAGGGATGGTGGTAAGCAGGGACGGTGGTTGAGTCCCTCCTGTGAGTCCCGCCTACAGTGCTTTGATAGGTACCCCTTGTGCGGAAAGGAACTGTAGGTATGGTGGTAGAGTTCTGCCTGTGATTCCCACCTATGGTGCATGCGGTAGGGATGGTGGTAGTCCCGCCTGTGATTCTCGCCTACAGCGTGAGCTATAGGGATGGTGGTAGTCTAGCATGTGATTCCTGCCTACAATGCACGCGGTAGGGATGGTGGTAGAGTCCCGCCTATGATTCCCACGTACAGTGTCTGATAAATGATTATGTTGAGCCATTTTCTAGGAAAAAGGGAAGTTTATGATTTAATGGTTACCAGCACCATTTTCTCGGAAAATAGTTGGTTTATGTTTGGGCCATTTTTTGGGAAAATGACGGATATTATTCATGGCGTGTTTTGGGTCAAATAGGATTTTTGGCATGTGTTGGAAAATAATCATTTTCGGAGAAAATGAGGTTTTTGGGTCACATTTATGTTTTGTCATGTGCACACATGTTTGTTGGTTGCATTAATGCATTTTTATCTCTTGGATTGCTTGGTTGATTACTTGCTTAGATTCATAGTCTCACGGTACTCGATACCTTGCGGTACTGTTTTATAGTATTGTAGATTTTGATGCAGATGAGGACGAAGAGCCTAAGGATTCGGCTCCGCCGGATAAGTGATTTAGGATCACTTGCTTGTGTATTGGGATTTGTCTCCCACTTTTTGGTTATGTATTTGGTTTGTATTATATTTATATTGGATAACTTTATAACTTTTTAAAGGCATTTTATTTTGGAAAACTATATTTAAATTTTCTGGTACTTAGTTGGCTAACTTTTAATTAACCACTGTGACTTTTGTTGTGCACTTTTGGCATGTTGCATACACTTGAGCACATATCGTTGGGATGCGTGACCTGTGTTGTCATCATCCCGACGTCACGATTCTCATGTTTCCGTACGTGGGAGTCAGAGCATCACACGCTGCTCCGCCTGCCCCGGAAATGACTCTCTTTCACTCTTTTCTTTCTCCTCTATTCGGTTATTGGCCCTAATATTACTGATTTTAGTATGTAATATTAGGCCTGTGCAAATGACTAGTAAACCCGATGGAACCGCTTAAAGTCGCCCGACCCGACCCATATTTGACGGGTTATTATATAATCGGGTCTACAACCTGACTATTTAAGGGGTTTGTATCTTGATTTCAACTCGTCCAAATATGTGTTAAGCTGGTGGGCGAAGTTGGAGAAGTTGTGTTTGAAATAGTTAGGCAGCAAATCCTTGGTGAAATCTGCAGTTTCCACACCACAAAAGTTGTGTCGCTTTCACCGCACAATACGTCTTTGTCAGGAATGGCACCGAAACTGACCTCTGCGCCATTTTGTCCTCCGAATTTTTTCCCTCACCGACATACCTTTGAAATGATCTCCCTTAACCTGAAACAAAAAGAAAACCAAAAAAAAAAAAAAGACCCAAATCTAGAAAGGATGAATAAAATGAAAACGAGAACGATCGGTTTCTCCTACAGCGATTAATTTTGAATATTTCACAATTCATGGGAGAGAGAAAACAAAGACGTGGGGTTCTAGACATCTTGATAAACAGCATTAGAAGAAAGACAAAAGCCACAAACCATACTGTTATTCAGCCATTTTTCAAAGGTTAAGTTGGAAGAGAGAGAAGATAATTCTTAAATAGGAATTGGTTGAATTCTAGACTTTCTGTCGTGAGGGAAGCTACCAATACATTTCAAAAGGGATTTGGGGACGAGTGCTATTTGAACACATGGATTGCACCATTTTTACTTTTTCCAAGAAGAAGAAGAAGAAGAAGAAACAAACAAGAAAGAGCAGCTGGTCAGGTCATACAGGTTCAACTCGGTTTTATTTTGATCCGGTCGGATCGGGTTGGCTCCTTCCATAGCTGCGTTCCGGGCCGGGTCGGGTATAAACCTGACTTTTCCAGGTTGGGTTGCAAGCCTACTATAATATCACATGTATAAGTCTATAGATATATATATATATACATATAGGAAACTATGGTTTTAGCATTATATCGTATGTAGCATTAATGTATTTTCTTAAGTTTGGGATAAACCTGGTTTAAGTACATATCATCGTCACCAAAACATAAAAAAATAACACGAGGGTTAACCTGATTGACCCATTTATTTTATTTATGATTTACTTTATAAATATTTTTGTTCAGTATACTTCCACGTACAATACGCATAGACTGTAGATCTTTTGAAAATCATATTAAATTAATAATAGTGATTCATGAATAAAGTTGTAGTGACTATTTTATGATAAATATTAATGAAACGCTGAAAAATACCTTGTGCATCTATTATGATAATTGAGTTAATATTTCAAAAACTCATAATTGTTAAAAAGTGATAATCTATAATAAATGGTGAATAATATGCAAGGAATATATATATATATATATATATATATATATATATATCTTAGACTAAAGAACCTATAAAAATCGGAAATCCCAAAAATCGAAACTCTAAACAATGGAAGAATCTCCATATATCCAAGGTTTTGACATTGACTACTAAAAGATGATAGTCAAATTAAGTCTGCTCCGATAAGGATCCTAAAAGCTATATCCTATATTTTCATTATGAGTTTTTGTAAAAATAAATAACAAATATATTAAATACCTAATCTACATTTGAATTGCTTAAAATTTGAATCTTTTAGATTTATTATATATTTTTAATTTTATGGATGTTGTCAATATATATAAGGGTTTGCAAAGGAGTTCTGAACCAAATCCATAAACTTTTTGGTGAGAAGCAGATATACTAATTATGATGAAAACGATGTGTATAAATATATATATATATATATATCCATTAAATTAAAAATGCATCTACAATTTGAAGAGTCATGAAAAAAGGTTGACCTGTCTCGAAAATGGAATCTAGATATATAGAAATTAAGATAACTCGTAGAAAGATTTGATGAACATCTTAACAATATTGCATAAAGGATACTACTAACACACATTGTAATGCACCGATCCCGAGGGTCCGGAGTGTTAACTTATATAACCTGATAATCAACTCCAACAATACTAATGTACTTTCAAATCCAAGAATAAATACTTCCAAAACTTCAAATCAAACGTACATACTTCAAATTAATAAATCATACATTCTCACATATCAAACTCTCAATCTAACAACCCTAATAAATATCAACTTTCTCCGTATCTCAAATAATAAACTAGAATAAAATAAAATTGACATGAGTCTCCATAAACCGTCTAAATCTATTGAAATCAACTTAATAAATAAATAACATCCAATAGTAGCACTAATACCACGAGATACCCAAAACTAACCACAGCTACTTTTGTCTACAAACTCTAATACTGATCTTCAGCTTAACCATCAATGTCATCTGAAAATATTATGAAGATTAAGGGGTGAGTTATGAACAACTTAGCAAGTAGAGAACATATACTAGCATGTAAACATGAGTATTTATAACGTTCAACACGTAGAACAAAACATTTTCTTTCAGAATGCAAAAACAACATATTTACTTTCAGATTATATAAACAAAACTTGTTACAAAACATCAGAGCGAAATTTTCAGAAAACAAACTTGTTCCCAAAAAGAAAATCCTTTGACATATCCAAACTGAAACATTATATTCATATCATCTCATAGCATCACATCGGGACAAATATTCATATTCGCTCTTTTTTGCATAGTTAAGAAACAGAATGCATAAAATTAGCTCATGTCTACACCAGTCATGACAGAAAAATACTTTCTATTATGTAGAATTTATGCATATGCAGAACAAACATCTGAGGTCGTTTTCAGATTTCTTTTAAAAAACAAACAAGCATATTTTCAAAGTCAACCTCTTTTCATTTCTTTTATGCAAATCTAGTATATGAACCCCGCTTACTTGACTTCCGTGTAATATCAACACCTTGAGTCGGAACTCTAGTAGTAACACCACCTAAACAAAATATATACCCAACATTTAATAAACCAATCCAGTAAGCTACCTTTTATTGAGTAATAAACCAAAACAGCCCCTTCTTAACTCAATAATTATCATAAAATTAAACCTGAATAATACCCTCCTCAAACGATTCGTATTTAAACCCCAAAACAGTCACCTTTTATCAATACCAAACTAACCATAAATATTTCCAAAACCAACAACAGCAACTCCTATGACTAAAACATAACACAAACAATACGTCAACTCCAAAGAAACTTCAGAGAGAGAACTCAACAATGGCACAAGATTTTGAGACCCACGAGGAACTGAACACTGGCATTACCCAAAGAAAAATCACGAAATCGCCTAAGAGTAAAGAGAAACAGAAAAAAAAAAAGAGCGATGGCTCACCGTTGTGGAAGAAAAAAAAAAATCAGCCAACGGCGACGAGATTTCAAGTGCTCACGGAAACGCAGCGCCAGCCAAGGATGAACCCAAAGATCTGCTTAAGAGGGAGAGTCTGAGAATAACCATAGGAACGTGGGAAGAGGCACACGGAATGGAGAGGTTTTTGGGAAGAATAGGAAAGCTGGGAAAGGAAAGAAAACCGAAGAAGAAAAGAAAAAGAAACCGACGGGAAGTAGAAATCAAAGAGGGAAAAATAAAACTCACCAACGACGCCGTTTACTGGAGTCTTCCGAGCTAGGCTTCATCTGTACCTGGGCCTTGGGCCCGGGTGTTACACACATACATGCACGGCCCTCCAATAGTTTCTTACATGGTCTTTAACACCACCTGATCATGATCTCAATGTACTAGGAAGGTTCAATGTGATCTCAAATAATATTTGAGAGATCAGTTTGTTTTTTGCTCGTACGTCATATCAAGATTTTCTGGTAAAACAACCGAATTACGATCTAACTTGTTCATCATGTATTTTTGTAAGGAGTTAGAAAAATACAAGTGTACTACAACTACTTTAATAATTGTCACTCCCTTAATCATTAAGAAAAAATATAAAATAAAATACAATACCTTATCGATAAATACTTTTCCGGACGACGGATGAAATCTTTGGTATAGAACTTTTCCGGCGATTTAATTTCACCGTTGGAAATGATATCCTCATTCGTGGCGATTTATCTAGTTGATTATTAGACTAAAATTGACAAAAATTTACAGTTTCACTAAAACTTGTTATTTATGAAAAAATGAAACTAGTTGACAATACTCTACTACAACAAGATTATTAGCGACAATTATAATCATTGCCAGTTCTATAATTGACGTCACAATTACTTTCTCATTTGTGGAAGATTTTCAAGGCTTCAAGTAAATAAAATGGGTACCAAATTTGTTCCTTTGAGTTTGGGTTTATTTAGTTAGAAAGTTGAAGTTTAGCCAAACTCAAATCATTTCCATTTCCATTTTTTAATTGGGTAACATGTGTGGGAATACTTTGCCTCTTCTTTTTTTTGAAAGTGAGTTCACGATTTTTTAGGCTTCTGAGTTTTTTTTTAAAACATTGGTTATAACTTTTTAAACCTTTGAATCTTTTAATTTTTTTAATATTTTAGCAATTTTTTTAGACTCTATGGTTATAACTTTTTAAACCTTTATGTTAATCATATAAAAGTTGTGGTTTGTTTCTGTTTCTCTTTTGATGAGAAATGCAGGTGGATTTGTGAGTGA
Organism: Juglans microcarpa x Juglans regia; assembly: GCF_004785595.1. NCBI lineage: Eukaryota > Viridiplantae > Streptophyta > Magnoliopsida > Fagales > Juglandaceae > Juglans > Juglans microcarpa x Juglans regia. The sequence goes on along the minus strand of NC_054598.1, from coordinate 36,246,345 downwards.
AATGCTTGCTAGTGGACCTGAAGGACCCATACCATCATCTATTTCTGTTTTGGAAAAGTTAAAAAATTTGTGAGTGAAGATATTCTCGATCACTCTGTCAGATGATACAAGTATTCGTAGTTCTTTGTTAGTTATACTGATTGTGATTTTGTTTGTGCATTCCATCCTGTTTGTGTATCCCATTTTACATTTATTTCTTAAAATTTAATAATTTTTATCTCAAAAAGGTTATTAATGGAAACTGGGTATGTCCATTTGCACTGAACTAGATCTTTTTTACAATAACTTCTTAGAGAGTTCTATGCCACCATCATATCACAAAATTGGAAGCTACTTGTTGGAAAGCATAATCTTACTTCACCAATTTCCTTATTCTCGACAAGAGGTGATGACAAATCAGTCTTTCTTGTTCGCCCAATCTATGAAAGCCATGTCACTATCCATTATTTGCAGCCTAGAATATTTTTATTGTATAATTTCTTGACATTATACTACTGAAATTGTCAAAAGTGCAACTTTTGAGGTATTCAACATACTCTCTATTTCTTTCATTTGGCATATATTATATGTGGAGTAATGGAGTCTTCTACTTCTTAATGCTTTGTTACTCTAAATGTTAAGGAATTTAAAAGCACAAAGTGATGATGAAGACGAAGTTGTGGCTGCTTCCAGAATTGCATCCACTATTATCGATGCTTCTAATTCAATTGAAGTTTCGAGTACGTACTTTTGTATCTAAGCATGTAATACAAATATTGAATAACAATGTGCTGCTTATGAATGCTAGCATCATTTGTTAGTTTGACAATAGTCTAATAATACTTTCATGTGATGGTTTCAGGAGTTCTAGTAGCATCAATGATGAGACAATGGATCCATGCTGTACAGAGACAGAAACTAATGAGGTTGAAAAAACCTTTCAGGGAATAATGGAACAAGGAGTATGAAAAGATACAAGACCAAGCTTTGTAGTTTATTATTGTGTATTGAAGTTTGATTAAAGCAGTGTATGTGTTTTGTAATATTCTTAGCAAATTAATTCGAACAGTGTTATATGTAGTGAATTACATCATATATGTCTCATTCATTTTCATTTGATTTGATTTTATAAAATCATTCTAATCATACATCAATATAATATAAACAATATAGGCTTTTATGTAAAAAATAAATTAAAAAAATAACCAACTCAGGTTAACCCAGAATCCGAGTTTTAAAAAATCCAAATTCATCCGGGTTCTGACCTGCGTTTGACCCGGGCTAACCCGGTCTGGGTTCTGGCCCAGGTTTGAAACCTGGGTTTAGGTCTGTGTATACTTGGGTTCCCGAGCTGGAACCTGAATTGACAATCCTAATCATGGAATTAATCACAAAGATCACACTTAGGTTTATGGAAGGTGTATATAGTACTGTCATTGATTGATAAAAATCTCATATAGAATCCGTGAAGGCCTCGAGTTCATCAAAACTATTGCCATGCTTATATATATATATATATATATATATATATTGGTATGAATGTATGTTAACATTATATACTTCCAATTAATTTGAATTTTCTGTGATCCTGAAAAGATAATTATGTAAGTGAGATTATTTTCTGTGAATAAATTATGCAACATGTGAATTCATAGTATGTTTGATTCCTCGTTTCTTTTAATATGTTACTAATTGTATCTTTTTGTTGTAATTGCAGATAAAAATGATTGAGATCCAATTAGCCTCTGCAGAATCCTCTCCTAGTGACATAGACATATACAAGTATCCAGAACCAAGTCTGGTTTGGTAAGAAGTTTGGGATGTTCTTTCAAGCATGTCGGTTCATCATCTACGACCTCGATTTCGGAGGTTAACAATCTTACCAAAGATTTAGATGCAGGATGCCAAAAAATTGAGCAGATGAAGTTGAGGAAGCAGAAGTTGGAGTCTCTCTTATCGTGATAGTCTGATTTAGAGATGTGTTTGCAGGAGCGACAAAGAGACTAGAAGGAGAGAATACCCATTGAAGTTCAAAAGCAAATACAGAGGGAGATGATGGTCCAGATGGAACGTGTTATTTCACTTCAGAATCGCATTGGGGAAGGAAAGAAGAAGAAATGAATATATCATTATCATTATTAGAAACTTTTATTGCTATTTTTGCAACTCTATAAGACATTATTAGTTGTTATATTTATGGTATAATATGAATCAATTTGTATGTTTTTTAATTTTATGAAATTACTATTTCTTATCAGAATGTTCGCATGTAAAGAACAAACGTTCAAACATGGCTTCACATTCGAACCAATGTTCGAACATAATACCACTGAATTCTAAGAAAACGTTCGAACATAAGTCACTACATTCGAACGTTTCCATGCACAAACAATCTAAACGTTTGAATGATTAGAATAACTACGTGCGAACAACAACCCAACACCCGAATGTTAAAAATTGTACGTTCGAATGCTTATCCATTAACATCTGAATGTTACATTCAAACGTCTCCTAGCAAACGTTCAAACTTTGTTACATATGAACATAAATATAATTTGTGCGAAGCAAAAATAACGACGTCTAATTTTTTTACGTTCGAATGTTAATCGGTCAGGTTAGCGTTCGAACGTCGGTTTTTACGTGCGAAGTTACTTTTTGGGAAGGATTTTAACTGTCACATAAAACATTATGTTCGAACGTTACATGTCACGGAAGACTTCCAACCATCACAATAAAATTTTTTGTGATGGTTGGAAGTCTTCCAGCGTGATGCTGCATGCCAATCTTTTATTAAATTGATAATATTGCCCATAATTTGTTCTACAATATAGAACACAGTGCACAAAATGTGTATCATTTACAAAATCTGAATCATGTCTAGAATTTATGAGTGACATTTCTTGTATTGATATATTATAATTATTTTTCTATAGTTTATTTGAACATGAAATTGTCACATATATGAAATTGTTTAATTGATGACATGATGTGATTGATGATAAATTGTTTTGCTAAGTGATTATTTCAACTCGAAATTCTATTTTATGAAATAGTTTGGTGATCACCAAAGTGATCCAACTAGAAAGTCATAGGTTTCAAGTTGTATTTTGGATCTTAATACTCATATCCCAAGTATAAAAAAAATGACTTTGCAAATTTTTGAATAGATATTTATATGTATCTTTAATCATGAGAATATTTTGACCTGGACCAAAGGGGCACCACTTTTCTTGTGATTAATATTCTAAAGTAAAATAATTAATGTGTATCCTTAATTGAGAGTTGGAATTGGATACTCAAAGGTAACGGACCTATCGCATGATGAATACATTATTAATTATTTTTTAATAGGTGAAAGGGAATCACCATAATAGTCAAAAGTTTAATTTTGTATGCTGTAATTTTCATCCAAAGATGTGTTACAGCAGTACTATTTATTGTTTATTATTTAACTCAAAGCATTAATGTGTGAGCATATATTTAATTGCAGTTTCAGTTCCTGTTTCGCTTCATTTGCATGCTTCATCTGTTCTGATCCTTAATGGAACAAATTTCTCAGACTGGTCTAAGCAAGTCCAGTTTCACCTAGGTGTACTGGATCTTGATTTGGCACTCTGAACTGAGAAACTGCCTGCTATTACTGAGGAAAGTAGTGCGGAAGAAAAGACTTTAAGTCATTCTTGGGAAAGGTCAAACAATTGAGCATTATGTTTATGCGAATGAGTATAGTGAACAACATTAAGTCAACATTTCATGAACGTGACACTGCTAAGGAATTTTTTAAGACTGTGGAAGAACATTTTTGTTCAGCTGACAAGTCTCTTGCTGGGACATTAATGGCTGAACTCACCACCATGAAGTTTGATGGTACTCGTGGGATGCATGAGCACATCCTTGAGATGTCAAATCTAGCTGCTAAACTGAAGGCTCTTGGGATGAATGTGGATGAGTCTTTTCTTATTCAATTTATTTTGAACTCCTTGCCTCTTCGGTATGGGCCATTTCAAATTCATTACAACACTATTAAGGATAAGTGGAATGTAAATGAATTGGCCAGTATGCTTGTTCAAGAAGAGATAAGGCTTAAGCAACAAGGACATCATTTAGTTCACCTTATAAGCAAAGGAGCCAGTAAGAAGTGGAAGAAACCTAAAAAGGGCAAAAGGGTAAAACCATCTAAAATCAATGGGCCTCCTCAAGGTATAGAGGCTCATGAGAGGGGATAAAAAAGTATCAAGTGCCGTTTCTGTAAGAAGTTTGGGTATGTTCAAAGAGATTGCCACAAGCGTAGGGCATGGTTTGAGAAGAAAGGTAAGCCTTTAGCTTACGTATGTCTCGAATCAAATCTTATTGAAGTTCCTTCTAATACTTGGTGAATGGACTCAGGTTCCACTGTTCATGTTTCTAATTCGATGCAGAGCTTCCTTACAATCCAGACTTTAAACCAAAATTAAGATTCCATAGTTGTGGGAAATGGAGTCAAAGTTCCAGTGATTGCTACCAGGACATTTCGTTTATTTCTAGACACTGGTTGTTATCTAGATTTGTTTTAGACACTTTATGTTCCTTCTATTTCTCGTAATTTGGTTTCTGTGTCTAAACTTGACCTTCAAGGTTATTCCTTTTCATTTCATAGTAGAAGATTCAGTTTGTTTAAGAATTCTTCTTTCATTGGTTCGGTTAGTTTATGTGAAAGCCTTCTAACCCTGCATCATAATGTTGGAACTAAACATAACCTAATCAATGAAAGTTCTTCCTACTTGTGGCACAAACGTTTGGGTCATATATCCAATGAAAGAATGGAGAGATTAGTAAAAGATGGGATTTTGCCTAACCTAGATTTTACTGATCTCGATGTGTGTGTGAATTGTATTAAGGGAAAACAAACCAAACACATAAAGAAGGGTGCTACAAAAAGTGGAGAACTTCTTGAAATTGTCTATACAAACATTTGTGGGCCTTTTGACTAGCCATCTTTTGGTAAAGAAAAATATTTTATCACTTTCATTGATGATTTTTCACGTTATTGTTATGTCTATTTATTGCATAAAAAATCTCAAGCAATGAATGCCCTAGAGGTGTACATTATTGAGGTTGAAAGGCAATTAGATAAAAAAGGTGAAAATTATCAGATCAGATAGAGGTGGTGAATATTATGGAAGATATGATGGATTGGGTCAACGCCCTAGCCCATTTGCTAAACTCCTAGAAAGGCATGGTATATGTGCACAATATACTATGCCAGGTACGCCTCAACAAAATGGAATGGCTGAAAGGCGTAATCGTACATTGATGGATATGGTTAGGAGTGTGTTAAGTAATTCCTCTTTACCCATTTCATTATGGATGGAAGCCCTTAAGACCCTTGCAAATGTGGCATCCGAGACAATGTGGCTTCTTGGACTTCTTCATGAGCTAGGTTTTCCACTAAAAGCAGCTCCCCTATTACTCTGTGATAACCTTGGTGCTACGCATCTAAGTTTCAATCCAGTCCAACATTCACGCATGAAACACATACAAATCGATCTCCATTTTGTTCATGATCTGGTTCAACGTGGTTCTCTCCAAGTTCGACATGTTCATACACAAGACCAATTGGCTGATCTGTTGACAAAGCCATTGTCAAGACAAAGAACTGAAATCTTGAGATACAAGATTGGGCTTGCTAATGGAAGCTCAATCTTGCGGGGGCGTATAAAGACAGATTGCAAGGATCAAGGCAATGATTGAACAGAGCACATCTAGCCTACAATCAAGCAAGATCATTTAAATCAATTTTGTATATTCTTGTGACCGCTGTATTAACTTTAACAAATCTATAACTGCTGCATAGTTTTAGGCAAATTGATGTACATTGCCGTAAATAGATTTTCCTAGCTATGTATATAAGTCAGCTCTTATTACATCAATAAAGTGTGTGAAAAATTCATTGAAAACAATAGTGTCATTTCCTCTATAGAGTGGTGGTTACAAAACCATTGGCAGTTACTAAAAGGAAATAGGTCCTCTCTCTACCCATTTAGGAAGTATTGTACGGTTTCCATCATTTATGAGTGAATGTAACTTTTCATTTAGAGAAAGGGTTAAGAGAGAGAAACTTATCTCATGGAGAATTCTACATTTTCAGATCAAGAATTAATTGAAGAAATCGCTATGAATTCTGGTATGCTATTTATGTTTATGAAAATCATGATAGTCAAGATCTTGGAATTTATGAAGCTTTAAGTTTTACGCTTAATTTTTATTTACATGTCATCCATCTTCCCGAACGTCAGCTTTCCTAGCTGTATAAAGAGCTTAAGGGCTCATCAAGGAAACCTCAATACTGCATAAATCAGTGAGAATACCTCCAGTACTCAGGCCAAAGCCAGAGAGGAAAACCGTATGACAAAATTATAATTGATCAAACCCTTTGGAATTCTATATGTAACATCAATTAAATTATATATAGTTGATCAGCAATATCATATGATTCATTTGGCCGACAGAATCGATCGAAGGCTCGATTAGCCCCCTTGTAAAGCTAGCTATATATATACGTGCAGAACCAAAAATATATGATCATTAGGAAGATACAACAAGCTGTTTGGATTTCAATATATATCAACATATATGGTCATTTATAAGAGTAGTACTGTCATGTTGATCACCATTTATATATATGAAGAAGATCGATCAAGGTCATTTTTATATAACCGTACGTGCGACGATCTACTCAATCATGAAATTCAAACAAGACTGTCATGGTCATGATCACTTTCAATAAATTGTCAAGTCATGTTTATATTTTTGTAACCAATTTGAGAGCTCCATGTTTGAGGCAAGTAGTTTTTAATCGATATGGATGAAAAGGTTTTGGGTATACTAATATAATTAAAACCTACCGTCTCCAGTCCCTGTAGCCCCCTGCATGCAGTTACTTGCATGGCTAGAGAGAAAGGAAGGAGGAAGCGGAAAGTAAACTACGGCAGGGACCTCTCTAACCCTAACGTACAGCCACCAACTCTTTTGAAGTTGTGGATCAGAACCTTCTAGGTCATAATTTTTTTAACATATAGCTAGGGTATTTGGTTTGGAAAATCACACATTCCATTTGTACCTCTATATCTCTTCTATTATATAAGCGGCTATCGAGCCGCTATAGTAATGAACAGTAAATTCTTGTTCATCCATGTAAAAGTTTTGTGTGCTGTATTGTGTCTTTTTTTTCCTTCTTCTTTATTCCTTTGTGTCCGTTTTTGTGAGGATGTAAATGTCTTTTGAGTGTCGGTAGCTTTACCTTCTTTTCTCTCAGTCTTTCTACTTTCATGTTTCTCGTCCCTCTTCATTTTATGTTTCTTCTTCTCACCGAAAGTAAGCTTTTTCTCTCTTCTTCTTCTCTCTCTCTTCTCTGGATCTTCTTTTCCACTTCATCTATGCGTCATCTCTCTTCAGGTAGGTTTGTGGCTATTTTTCTACTATAAGTCTAGTTAAGCCCCCCGTTTGTGGCTATTTTTCTACATAATATGAAATACAAACCGACACAAACAACTCTCCAAAAACCAAACTCCTTTCCTTCTTTGTCTCTTCATCTTCTCTTTTTCTCTACATCTTGGTGAATCCTATCTGCAATCCCCTGATCTACTGAACACTGGTTCGCCAAAGCCCATTGATGCCTGCGATGCGGCTAAATGTGCTGGTTTCATTGTCAAAGGCGAGGCCTTGGTGTCGTCGCTGTCTTTGGGTAAAATAATTTTGAAGCTTTAGCTTTTGCATGTGCTCTTGAGTGTGTTTGAAATCTGGGTTTTTGTTTGAGTTGTCCATTTTGGTGGTTTTATTTTTTGTTTTGGGGTTGGTGGTGGATTTAGGTGGAGCTGCCATGGATGTTGATAAATCAAAGGCAGCCGGAACTGCACTACGTTGGAAGAAGCTCACAGTGAATATTAAGCAGGAGATAAGCTCTCAGATGTGAAATTTCGTTCACCAACTAGCATACCATGGATAGTCTTGTAGTACCAGAGTTGATCATGTATGTAAATATCTTGCCTTTTTGGGATTTTATATTTTGAAGAAATTTGTGTTTTTTATTGGGTTTCTAGAACTGATGCTCTAATTTCAGGCACAAGCATCAATCTGTGTAAGCCGAAATATGAGATGGTGGGAGAAGAACCAAAAAGAAAAGAAGAAAAAAAAGTAAGAAGACACAGAAGAAAAGAAAGAAAAAAAAGTTGCTTTCGGTGGAGACAGATGGAAGATGATTGAGTTAATGGAAAACCTCTTTCGGTGGTCTCGGCAGTTTTTGTGGGTAGTTAAGTGGTGGTCAGCAACTTGGTTTCGGCACTCTGGTTACTATTGAGTTCCTGGGCAGGAAGAGCCTTCGTGGTAAGAGTTCCACGCTGTGTCCATGGAGACTTGGGATTTAAGAGATGGGAGCCACCTATTAGGAAAAGCCAACCTCCACAACAATTTCAGTGCATCCTGGTGCTCCCCACGAGAACCATCAAAGGGACTTCAAGCCTTTACTGTAGATTTATGAGCCTTTCTTCCTGCAAGGGACTAGGGGTGGGTGGAAGCAGTTTATTGCTTTGTCCTCTTTGGATGTTGGAAGAAAAAGCTAGAAGGCGTCCAATTAGAGACCCGAATCTAAGGACAATATTTGCTAGAAAAATGCTAGAAAGCACGCTGGTCATGAGGCACGAAACACACACCCTCCATGTCATCAATAGTGAATGTCTATTTTGCCCTTACTTGAATCCTTTACTTTCGTTTTGTGCCACCAGAGACCATCTCATTTCTCTCCATTTTGTCTCCATCACAGAATGCAGTGCCATTAACTCCCATACCAGGTGCAGGAAGGAGCTGAAAGCAGCTTCGATGGAACCGTTCTGAAACTCATACAGTTGGACTATGTAGAAGATGATCCACAAATGAAAAGATGTCTGGACTCTGAACTAAATTCTTGTGGACAAATTCCAGTTCAATACAAAACAATAACCTTCCAAAATTTCTCCAAGTTTCCCACTTATGCTACTAACTTTTTTTTTTTTTTTTTTTTTTAGTTTTTGCAAGAGTCTGGAAGCATGGTGCCTTTTGAACTCATGCATAGACCTAGAAATGCCAGTATAAGGGTCTGTTTCATTTCTATTTTAATTGTTTTCAATCTTTAGGGAGTTGTTTGATTTCATGAGCATGCGGATGGTTTTAGAATTCTTATTTCTTTTCCAATTTTTCAAAAGTTTTTTTTTTTTGGGGAAGTATTTCTTTAGTTTGTTGAACCGTGTTCATCTAGCATTTTTTTTTTTAATTTTGAAATGGTTTTGTTAATTTGAGGAGTGATTCCATACTAGAGCTAGGTCTGATGCTCATGGTCTGATAGGAGCTAGGTCTGCGTATGAGTTTTTCAGAAAAAGAATCTCTGCATTACTCTTTCACGACTGCCTTTGAGCGATGGATCTTTCAGAAAAATAAGAGATTTGTTAGGGAGGAGGGCAATAGAATGCAGAGAGATTTGTATTTTACAGTTTTAATATTTTTTTAATCTCACTTATCCACGTTGCATTTCGTGCTTTTCGTGAGCCTCAAGGGGCTTCCTTGTAGCACTACTCTATTTGCTAACTAAGAAAATAGAAGTGTCCAATGGAGGTTTTCTTTCCTCCGTTCCTCATCCCAAAGATCTTCAAGCTTGGATCCCTCTGAATGCCCATCATCATGCTCAGAATTCCCTAGCCCAATTTCAAGTATGATTTTTGGATCTTTTCACTCTGTGGGATGTGAATCTGAAGGATGGTTTGATTTTTTTTCCCATTTCGTGTGGATTTTTTTATTTCATTTTTTTGCTTGTTGGGTTTTTGTTCTACATTTTTTTTGGATGTGAATCTGCTTGTTGGATTTTTGTTCGTCGGTATGTATAAAATATATATTATTTACCTGAGTTGTGGCTGTTTTGCAAAAATGTTATAGCATGTCTAGAGTTACATCCTTTTGTGTTGTTTTATGATCAGCATCATTATTTTTCTATTAAGTATTTGTTTGGTTTGAGGAGTTAACAGGTAGCCCCTGTGCATCCTTCATCTCATTCATTAGTTTCTAGATTACCAAACTGAATTTGTATGTTAAATGCTTCTCTTATATTGAAAGTCTGAAGGCTTACTGCATTTTGGGTAAGAGTGGAAACTAGGCTATTGTTGTTTTCAGTTGGAAGTTCTTTAACAAGTGAATGGCATAACATCAGTTAAATAAAAATGAGCATGCTTATGGGTTTCGAATCTAATTCACTTTCTTGTTTTAAAGGCAAGCCACTCATTTTAAAACTTGATATTAGATAGTCTGAGTTAAAATACAACTCAAGTCAACTCAAAGAGAGGCTTAATCTTAACTAATGGTTTTCACACATACATTTTCTAGGGGTGAAGTGTGAAACAGAGGACCTCAATACAATAACAGTGAAGAAATGCACTTCCGCATGTTATTTGCATGGGCGTGCAAACACAAGCAATTTCTTTTTCCTACTGACACTGCTTTACATTTAGGTAGGTAAAGCGGAAAATATGCACTGAGAAAGGAAATTATATTTATCAGTGATCTCTGGATACTTGTGTCAGTAGGAAAAATATATTGATTGTGTCAGTATCTTTGCATACTTGTGTCAGTACCCAATTTTTTTCTCTCTCTCTTCTGCCGGTTGCTAGTTGTATCAGTGCATGCGTATAGGTAGGTAATTGTGCCGATTTAACTATTATATAAGTGGCTATGAAACGACCATTAAATTGAAATTCTTGTTAGATTTCCGTTAAATTAAAGTTAAGTTACTGTAGCTTTGGAAACAGTAATTTTTTTATCTTTTAGACAGTTTTTATTTTTTTTACATCTTTATCCGTTGAGTATTAGAATATTTTAGGTTTATTATTTTTTTCCTTTATGTTTTGCAGGTTGTCAGTCCACAACTTTTATGTTTTTTCACTGTATGCTTTTTCTCTTCTGCAGATTGGGTTTATTATTTTTATTCAGAAACTTTTAATTCATTTCGTTGACTATGATGTTATTGGGGGTTATTGGGGTTTCTGATGCACTGGCTGTAGTTGATGCTTTTGTGTCAGTACATGCTTTTTCTCTTTACGCTGGTCTTTGTGTGCTTTTTGTCTTATGCAGGTTGAATCAGTGCATGCATATAGGCAATTGTAAAAAAAAAACCCTGGTCGCCATAGAAGAAGGAAAACATTAAAAAAATATTGTAAAAAAAAATAATCAAAATTTTAAAAACAAATAAAAAATCACAAAAACTTAAAAAAATATTCATAATCAGTGGGTAAGGATACACTTTTTTTTTTTTTACAACTGTTAATACAATATTATTTATAATGGTCGGTGATTTTGCGACCTTGGAACTCAAATCGGGTGGAGAACTCAAAATTAAGAAAATCTTACTACTTTTGATTCAAGATTTTTTTTTACAAGAATAATTTTATTGAGAAGTAAATAGGCATAGCCAAGTACATGGGAAATATACGGAAATATACGAAAATGAAAGACATTTTTTTTATCCAAGATAAAATTAACCCCAAAATAATATTAATAGGCCTTGGTGCTTGAAATATGTCCAACTATAAACGAAAAAAATAAATCTCTGAATCCATGGTATATTGTCATGTCAACCATGAAACTCAAAATAAGGAGAATGCAGCCTTGGAAACCCAACCTTGGAAACTCAAAACATGTCCAACTATAATCTGTGTCTCGTTGAAATACATTTTGTTATGGCATACAACATTACAAATGTGTAAGAATGCTTTTTGCTATTTAAACATTATAGCAGTTCAATTCTTCCGATTTTCCAAGTTAGCAAGAATTCGTGGCTTGGCAAAGTAGAAATTGAAGGTTCTAGAAGCAGGACTTCTCTTGCATTCTCTCCTGCCACTAGAGAAGACTTTGCCTCACAACGGCTCCAGCAGAATATTTGCAGGGCCCTAGAGAAACCCAACTAGAAAATACAATGAGTCGATGCAAGTCTGCGTAATGTTATTATATCTCTTACTTGCAGATAATTTGGCGAATCTGCTACTTAGGCATGTCATTGGACGGATGAGTTTCCATTGAACTAATCTTTTCATTTTCTGATCCATGCATTAAATTATTCACTAATAAAGTATTTTTGATAAAAAACTCATATTATTTTTTTTGTTTGTGCACATTACTAATCTGCACAAATCTATTTCACCCAAACTAGGCAAACGTGCAACGTGCTTTGCACGTTGATCCTTGCGTAGTATATATATATCGTGAGGGGAAAAAAATACCCATAGCCTATAAAATTAGGGCCCAACCCACCAAGCCATTATTAAGGATAAAAAGGGAGACCAGGAAGAGATAAGAAGGGACAGAGTGAGACATGAGGGCTGCAAATGTTAGGGGGGATAGGGAGACGAGAGATATTAGGGCTGTAAAATGGTAGAGGGTCAAAAGAAGAAAGAAGAGTGTTCACGCAAGGGAGATCTGCCAACTCATGGCAGGCTGACATGTACAGTAGGGGGTCAGACAAGCCTATAAAAGAAGAGGCCCAGGCAACATAGAAAGAGAGGTTTTTTAGTGATTTGAGACTGATAAAATAGGGAGATCGGGATGATGAACAGACGGATCAATAGGGAATCAATGGAAATATATTGAGGAAGAGTTACAACTTTCTCTGTACAGTGAGACATAAGGATCCATGAGTAATTGTAAGCAGATATATTATATTGGAGACTTCCCTCCACAAATCCCGTGGACGTAGGCATATTGCCGAACCACGTAAATCTTGTGTCATCTCTTTTTACTTTTCCTACACTTATTTTTCATTCACCTCCATGGACATACGAACCGCCACCGTATAGCAGCACCGGAACACTGCCGGGGGCTCCAAATAATTCACATCGTATACCGGGGGTGTGAAGTTGCCCAGGCCTGCGAAACACGGCATCAACAGTGGCGTCGTCTGTGGGATTTCTGTTGTCCTATAACCCACGTGTCGTTCGTAGGCCGGCAACGATACACTCTCAGAGTTCGGGATATGAAGAAGAACAAACTGAACCGATGGAAGGAAGAGCTGACGAACAGCCTATGATAACATAGAAAAATGATGCAATAAAGGTGAAAGAATGATGATTTTCCAGTGCACTGAAGAAATTGCAAATAATGAAAGGAGCTTCCTCCAGATAAGTATTCTCAACTTTTTTTAAATGTTTACATTTATAAAGGGGCAAATAAATCTTTACACGCCCGGTCGGAGATTTGAGCTCTATTGCACTCAGTTCCTTAAAATGAACTAGGCAAAGAGTAAAACACCTGGTAAATACCAAATGCGTAGAAATCACGCTGCTCGGACATTACAAGTGAATACTGTGCACTTAAGTGCACAGTAGCACACAAACAATCCTCAGACTTGCACAGTACTCGAATAAAACACTGTGCACTTGAGTGCACAGTGCATGAGCGTACACGTTCAACGTACATGCATACACATCCGCATGCATGCATGCAAGATCGTGCACTGTGCTTGTGCACGAGGCCCGGCCCCCAGCGCTCCCATAGCTTGCGGTCACCACCTGGATCGTTGGTGGTCTCTAGCTCTAAAAGCCACGACCCCCACCAAGGGGGCGTGAATAGTGCTCCCGTACGCACAGAGAGCAGGTTGAAGCCCAGCCACGACACAGCGAGAAAAAGGGGCTAGCGCCCACCATGTGGTTCGTCGGCCCCGTCTGTCACTACCGAGGTATCATCGGCAGCCCCTCATACCCAAGAAGCAACCCCGACAAAAAGAAATCGCACAGCCTTGTGGTGCTACGCGCGTGATAGCCTAGCTGCTACAAAATGGGAAAGGTGGTCGGCGCCCACCGTGTGGTGCGCAGGCATCGTCTGTCTCCTCTGAGCCGATCATAGACCCGTGACTCCCTCCGGCATGGTTCCGCACGAACCACATCCAGTAATGCCATAGAAACAGCTCGGTCTCCGGCTCGGTCTCAGCTTCGGCACCACCTGATGATCACATACACACACACACACACACATATATATAGCTAGACTTATAGTTGTTCCAAAGCAACTCATTTGATATTCCGAAAGAAAACCAGCTAAAGTAAAAGGAATTCGAAGTATGGCCTCTAAAGATTAAAATTAAAGTGAATCTAGTAAAATTGTTTGAAGATCCGCAAATTACAAACCTACCATTTGGCACTATGATTATATACAATCATTGAAAACTGAATATGTGGTACATTTTTCTGTTTATATTGTTTATCACTGCTCTTTGAATTTATTGTCTATATATTTTTGGATTCTTAGGGAGTTTCATACACCAGAAAACTTGCTGAACTGAAGGGAGAAGTGACGATGATGTTTCATAAAGTGTTGGAGCCTCCAAAGCAACTTGATCTTGTTGATATCTTGCAAAGACTGGAAGTGTCTTACCACTTTCAGGATGACATAAGGAGGATATTGAAGAAAAGAGGCAATACTAGTACTCACGATGGTGATGTGTGTAAGAAGGAGAGTTTATATACCACATCTCTTGAATTTAGACTGCTAAGGCAAAACGGATATATAATGTTCCTCAAGGTAAAGTGGTAAACAGCATACGATCGAGTTCATTTTTCAATATATATATAACAAAGAGATCTTACACACCACTGTCCTTGAACCATGACGATAATATTGCTTTTAATTTTCAATATTTTTTTAATATATTTATATATTTATACACACATAAATAGGGAACCGTCACCCATCATTCAAAGTTAACAACGTGTGAGATATGTTGATTGCAGAGATTTTTAATAATTTAAAGAATGAAAAGGGAAATTTCAAGGAATTTCTTTGTGATGATATTAAAGGAATATTGACTTTGTATGAAGCCTCATTCCTTTTGATGGAAGGTGAAAGCATCATGGAGGAAGCAAGAAATTTTGCAACCAAATATCTCAAAGAATACGTGAACCAAAGCAATGATCAAAATCTTTCTGCAAGGGTGAACCATGCCCTGGAGCTTCCATTGCATTGGAGGATGCCAAGGTTAGAAGCAAGGTGGTTCATTGATGTATATAGGAGCAGGGAAGATATGAACTCTATCTTGCTTGAGCTTGCAGAATTGGATGATTTACCTTTAGTGTAATGTTTGTGGTTCCAGATGGGATGCCAATACAACGGAAAAACTTCCTTATTATATGCAAACATGTTTCCTTCCTCTTCATAATACCATTAATGAAATGGCTTTTGAAACTCTCAAGGAGAAAGGATTCAACAACATTCGATACCTAAAAAATGCGGTAAGACCTTGATTTCTAAATTCATAATCATTTCTTCACTAACATTGTTTTCTTGTATGTATTATATATACTTCCTCTAGCTCCTTGCTCTACTATGAATATTTCAGTGGGTAGATTTATGTAAAGCTTATCTGTTGGAGGCAAAGTGGTATTACAATGGTTATACACCAAGCTTTCAAGAATACATTTAAAATGCATGGGTTTCAATATCGGCACCAGTTATACTGGAGCATGCTTATTTTGCTGTCACAAATCGAATAACAAAGAAATCATATGGTTTCTTGGATCAAGAGTATCCGAATATAATTTGTTGCTCATCAATGATTCGACGACGTATGGATGCTCTTGGAACATCTATGGTAAGCAAACCATATATACTATCTTAACAATTTCATCAATAATTGTTTTACCACGTGACATGAACATATATAGATCAACATCAATCCATAAATATCATGTGTGCATATATATATGTATATGTGAGTGTACATGTTTGTGTTTCTTATCTCATGAGGATGAGCTAGAAAGAGGTGATGTTTCTAAATCAATCAATGTTACATGAATGATACTTGTGTTAGTGAAGAAGATGCTCGGGAGTACATAAGGTCACTGATTAGTGCAACTTGGAAGAAGTTTAATAAAGAACGCATTGTTACTTCACCCTTCTCAGAAACGTATATTGTGGCGCCCACGACCCCCATGTAAGGAGACACGAGAATCGAGATACCGGGATGATGACAACAGGGTCACACATCCCAATGATAGTGCCAAGTGTGTGTACATGCAACAGTGTACAAAAACAACGCAACGGATAATTAATACAACTAAGTACCAGAATTGTTAATACAATTTAAAGAATCAGTAAAAAGGTTTAAAAATTATACAGTCATCCAAAAATAAATATTTTACAAGTCTCAAACCAAGACGAGTGATCCCAGATCACTCCTCGGGCGAAGCCAAATCCACAGGCTCACCCTCAGCCTCATCTGCATCGAAATCTGCGATACCAAAAAATGGTACCGCAGGTAAGTATAAACCACTCAACTCTCGGGATAAAAACATATTAATGCAACCAACATGCATTCATATGACAAAATACACTTAACCATAAAATACCATTTTTCCCAGAAAAATGATTATTTCCAACACACGCCAAACATCCCATTTTGGCCCAAAGACATAGTCTGTCATTTTCCCAGAAAATGATTCACACAAAACAAACCATTTATCAGACACTGTAGGCGGGAATCGCAGGCGGGACTCTACCACCGTCCCTGCTTACCACCATCCCTACTGCGTGCACCGTAGGAGGGAATCACAGGCGGGACACAACCACCGTCCCTGCTTACCACCATCCCTATCGCGTGCACCGAAGGTGGGAATCACAGGCGGGACTCTACCACCATCCCTGCTTACCATCATCCCTACAGTTCCTTTCCACATAATGAATACTTATCACACACAAGGAATACTTATCAGAGCACTGTAGGCGGGACTATACCACCATCCCTGCTTACCACCATCCCTAGCTCGTGTACCGTAGGTGGGAATCACAGGCGGGACACAACCACCATCCCTGCTTATCACCATCCCTACCGCGTGCACCGTAGGCGGGAATCACAGGCGGGACTCTACCACCATCCCAGCTTACCACCGTCCCTACAGCCTCTTTTTTTTTTTCTCAAACCAGTCAATCCAGTTGTTTCAAACACACTCAAATCATTTCACATGAAAATCCAATTTTCAGATAAACACATGAACATGTATGCAATCATGTGAAAACTCAATTTTCATTTACAAACATGAACATGCGTCCAAATATGCCATATACATGAAACAACACCACAACAACCAACAATTCACAATACCAACCAAACACACAACTCCGTCCATAATCCATCCGACCTCCGAACTCCTCGGACTCAGTTCGGCATGTCCAACCAGATCACAATAATATGTGTTAGTGCAAAAATACATTTAAATCACGAAAGTTCTTTGGAAAAATACTTACAGTGCTATATAATAATTTTCGAAGGATTACGAAGCTGCAAGAAGTGGCGGCTCAGCAACGTAACATTGTAAAATACACTGTGGCCGTGGGTCTCAAAAACTCACTTTTCAACGGAGACAAACTAAGACCCGAAATTGATAGGGTAGGGCGTAGAGAGGTCGGTGAAGCCAATGGTGGTGGTGGTTTGCCGTGGGTGGCGACGCAAATGGTGGTTTTAGGCCAAAAATACCCAAATCGGAAATGAGGTTGGATGTGCTTCATCGGTGACGGATCGGAGCTGGGGTTGGGTCCATTGGGTTGCTAGGAGGTCGAGGATGAAGTGGTGAAGAGATGGTGGCCGGAGGTGGCGCGACGGCGGTGCTGGAGCTCAAGATGCACCGCGACTGGGTGTTGCGCGTGGAGGCTAACGGCGGCGATGGAGGAGCTAAGATTGACAGGGAGTCGTCGCTGGCCGGTGGGGAAGCTGATGGGAGGGGCGGTGTCGCGCACGGCGGCGCGACGCCGGTGGGTTGGGTGGAAAGAGAGAAGTGCACGGGAGAGGAGGGAGGAGCGTCGCGCGGGAGAGAACTGGAAGGAGAAGAAAAAAAAAAGAAGAAAAAGAAAAGAAAAAGAGAGGAAAGAGAAAATAGAGGGAAAGAAATGAGGTCCAGTCCTCACATCTTGGGTTACAAAAATGATCCAACGGAAATGATTTTAAAACAGCAAATCAATTAAAATAATTTAAACGTAATGATATAATGAAAATAAAATAATTAAATCCCACAATCAATTAATTTAAAAGAAGAACAATTTAAATGTATAACAATAAATAAATATTAAGAAAACATAACAATTTAATTTTCACAATTTAAAGATCATAAAATAACCCATTTAAAATATCCGATAATTATAAAACAAGAGAATAAATTTTTGACTTAATAAAAATAATCTTTCAGTGAAAATACACTAAAATACGGGGTGTTACATTCTCCCCCCTTAAAAAAAATTTCGTCCTCGAAATTTGTAAGGCCATACATTATGCTAAAACAGGATACATGATACAACCAGAACACGCTTGAGATAACATACCATCACCAACGCCCAAAAGCGTAAGTAATGCTCTCTCAAGTCTACTCCCATAGGCAAATCCATCATACTCGCATTAGTCCCCCAGTGGCACAGCACGCCTAATATTCCTATGGTGGCTATGTTATCCGAAATCTCTTTTCCCCAAGAACCTTAATACAATATCCAATAAATTTCAATGATTAATAGCTTCATACAATAATCCATGCTAACCTCAATCAATTCCTATGCTACAACTTATAAACCTCCATTGAATTCTACCTTTGGTAACCTAATGGCCACTTCGAAAGTTAACCATCCATAACATAATTGGCACAACCAAATGATTAATCTTCAACTACAAGTATCGTCTAAAAATTCAAATTACCACTAATTCCTCAAGATCAGCACAACATCCGAACTCCTAACTACAACAAAAATATCACGCTTCTGCTGTGCACTCTGATATTCACCACAAGCATAAAATTTATGTCCTCATAAAAACTAGCACCATCGAGTACAAGGTGGTTCCATACCTACTAACCAAAAAACTCTTATCACAATTTAGTAGAGAAATGCTCTCTTTCCCAAAACCACGAGTTAACTCAAATTCCTCAATAGCACATCACTATTAAACCTCAAGGCAAGCCATTTTACTCAAATCATCAATCCACCAAAAGCCAAATGCAAATCACCCAAGGATCCTAATGCTTGATTAACTCACATACTTGATCATATTATTCATCGCTAATGCCTAAGCTTCAACTTCCAAGATCTTATCATACACCAAACATGACAACCCATCAATCTCTCTTCAAGTTAAATAACAATGTCATTAATTCAACCAACTGGATGCTCAATCTCCAAAGAAAGTATAACCTCAAAATTTAATTTCCTAGGTAACCTCAAGTCAC
The DNA here is from genome assembly GCF_004785595.1 of Juglans microcarpa x Juglans regia. Classification (NCBI taxonomy): domain Eukaryota; kingdom Viridiplantae; phylum Streptophyta; class Magnoliopsida; order Fagales; family Juglandaceae; genus Juglans; species Juglans microcarpa x Juglans regia. The sequence continues at coordinate 36,227,125 of NC_054598.1, read as the reverse complement.
AATTAATCCTTGAAGATAATCACAATAATTATTGTCAACCTTCATTCCATTGAGTAATCCGCTTCGACTACACACTCCGATTGACTCACCAAAAACTCCAAACCAAAATCTCTTGAATTTAATATTATTGTATTTATTCATCTTCAACACCTACCCAAGACACTTCTTCCAAGCCAAAAATGAGACAAGAACCCCTGTACTCTCCGAAATGCATACACACTCACCACTATTACGCATCGTTCTCATGCACATTTAGCTAGAACCAATAATCCTCCAAACGTGCAAGTGATCAGACACTACCATTTCCATCATCTGAGCCTATATCCTCGAAATCAACAAGTATAATTTCCTACATCCGCACCATCTATTATCCTTAAAATTGATATGGATTAAATCCTCAACTTGCCACTAACCTCAAGTTAAAAACAATCATTTTATGAACTAGATCAGCATCTTCAATCCTCGGAAAATACACAAACTAGATCATTACCTTCCATCTCTAAAGAAGTTCTCTCCTAAAAATTCTTATATCAGTAACTCAACTCTGATCAATCCCAATTTAATGGTTACCAACTAATCAATTGATAGAATAGACCAAGCTAGCGTACCAAGTCTACAAAACTAAGAACTCAAATCCTATTATAATTCAACCTTTCAACTTTGAAATTCTAAAACCTTAACCCATATAAGAATCATTCTTCGAAATCCTCAAGATCGACGATCTTAAATCTAAAACATTCACCATATAAAGCTTGTAAATTCTAAAGTCTCAAATGTTAACAAGCTGCTTATCAAGGTCGGCAAGATCAAAAACTTCTAATCTAAGTAATCCCTTAATTGCTTGTTGAACCTACCACTTTAAATACAATAAACTTATTTTCTAAAAACTATAGAGCAACAAACTTTAGATAAACTTCTCATAAATCTAACCTTGAAGCTTGTTGAACTTACAACCTTCTATTCTAAAACCCCTATCATAACTCCACAAAATCTAAAACCTCAATTATCTTATTCCCCAGAGATCACCCAGACCATGTCGTTCCCTTCAAGCCTCGATATAATAAAAACAACCCAAGCCGATAAAAGTTCAAGCCGACTACACTAAATATTCAAGCCTAACAATAGCAATCATATTCGGACCATCTTCCTGCCACAGCACAACTCTTAATCCGTTTTTCAACTCCGAACAAAACAAAATAAATAAAATTTCATAAATAAATAATATACGACAAAATGAATAAAACCAACAATAAAATATCATAAGACAAAATGAATAAAACAAATGAAGTAGTGCACAATAAAATAATAATAAAATAAATAAATAAAATAACTTACCATAAAATAAAACGAATAAAATAAAATAACATACAAGTAGTATACAATAAAATAAATAAAACCAACAAAATATAAAAACATAAATAAATTAAAACCATTAAAATAACATACTTCAAACCAAATAGTTTCAAGTCACAACTTTAAAACTTTCTGGTACTCCACCTATGGGACATGTGGTTTTACCCAGAGCCGAACTGCTCTGATACCACCTGTGGCGCCCACGACCCCCATGCTTCACCGGTGACGGATCGGAGCTATATAATAATTTTCGAAGGATCACGAAACTGCAAGAAGTGGCGGCTCAGCAACGTAACAGTGTAAAACACACTGTGGCCTTGGGTCTCAAAAACCCACTTTTCAATGGAGACAAACTAAGACCCGAAATTGATAGGGTAGGGCCTAGAGAGGTCGGTGAAGCCAATGGTGGTGGTGGTTTGCCGTGGGTGACGGCGCAAATGGTGGTTTTAGGCAAAAAATACCCAAATCGAAAATGAGGTTGGATGTGGTTCACCGGTGACGGATCGGAGCTGGGGTTGGGTCCATTGGGTTACTAGGAGGTCGAGGATGAAGTGGTGAAGAGATGGTGGCGGGAGGTGGCGCGACGGCGGCGCTGGAGCTCAAGATGCGCCGCGGCTGGGTGTTGCGCGTGGAGGCTAACGGCGGCGATGGAAGAGCTAAGATTGACAGGGAGTGGTTGCCGGCCAGTGGGGAAGCTGATGGGAGGGGCGGTGTCGCGCACGGTGGCGCGACGGCGGTGGGTTGGGTGGAAAGAGAGAAGCGCACGGGAGGAGCGTCGCGCGGGAGAGAACTGGAAGGAGAAGAAAAAAAAGAAGAAGAAGAAAAGAAAAAGAAAAGAAAAAGAGAGGAAAGAGAAAATAGAGGGAAAGAAATGAGGTCCAATCCTCACATCTTGGGTTACAAAAATGATCAAATGGAAATGATTTTAAAACAGCAAATCAATTAAAATAATTTAAACGTAATGATACAATGAAAATAAAATAATTAAATCCCACAATCAATTAATTTAAAAGAAGAACAATTTAAATTTACAACAATAAATAAATATTAAGAAAACATAACAATTTAATTTTCACAATTTAAAGATCATAAAATAACCCATTTAAAATATCCGATAATTATAAAATAAGAGAATAAATTTTTGAATTAATAAAAATAATCTTTCAGTGAAAATACACTAAAATACGGGGTGTTACATATATTGAGATCGCAATGAACCTTGCAAGGATGGCCCAATGCATGTTCCAATATCGAGATGGTCATGGTAGTGCAGAATCTGAAACTATGGATCGTGTCATGTTAGCATTGCTGATTCATCCCATTCCTCTGCCTAAGAATATTGATGGATGATTAATATCGATACATAGAAATACGTGATTGAAGCTTTAAGTTCACAATTATTAGTCATAGGTGACTTGGTATAAGTAATTAGGTTATATGATATATATATATATATATATATACACACACACTCATCGATGTATAGAAGAGTTTTAATCGAGTTGAGCTAAGTAATATATTATTACCCTTATGTCGTTACGTCAATGCAGATAAGCGTTGGCATTAGATCATGTTTATAATTATTGCCATTACTAAAAACCTTTTGACAACATCCGTGGAAAGTTCAAGTTCATCCAGAGTGCCATATACATCATACACATCATCTACTATCATCATCAGCGCATACAACTTTGTTGCCATTTTCCTCTTATATCCACATTGATGTTCCCATTGACCATAGGAAATTATCCACCACCTCTCAAAGCTCATCTTTTAAAGGCCATTGCTCCTCCACCACATTTGAATGAGGCAAATAAATAATTTAGGTTTTTGAACTTAGCAGTGAGACTGATCAGAAATTATGTAAGCTCAAGCAAGACAGGGTTCATATCTTCGACTCTCCTATATGCATCAATGAACTGCACCTTGTAGCTTCCAAGCTTATCATTCTCCAATATTGCAATGGAAGCCCTAGGGTGTGGTTCACCATGCATCTCACAAAGATTTTTATCTTTGCTTTTCTTCATGGAGTCCTTGAGATATGTGTTTGTAAAATCTCTTGCTTCCTCCAAGATACTTTCACCTTCTATCAAGAGGAACGAGGCTTTATACAAAGCTAACATTCCTTCAGTATCATCACAAGGTACATCATATCCGTGTTGTCTTAGCAGTCTAAATTCGAGAGCTGTGGCATATAATCTTTGCTTCTTGCACACATCACTACCATGAAGATTATTGTGTGTGTGTGTGTATATATATATTCTAATTAATATCCCCTTATTATCATCCTCAAAGTGGTAAAATATTTCAAGTCTTTGCAAGATATCAATCTGCTCGAGTTGCTCGAAATTAAGGAACCACGACTTTTTGAAACATCATTGTCACTTCTAATGCCTTCAGCTAATTTTTCTGGTGAGTGATTCTCGGCCTGACAAACCAATATTAACATTTGTCAGATATTGTAATCCAACAAAAATTACAAATTATAAGACAAAGAATTAAAAAAATGAATAGCGCCACATTAATTTACCACATATGATCCCTTTTAATTTAACAATTGGATGTAATCATAATGCCAGATGATAGTCGAACAATAGTGGATTCCCTTTTGTTAAACTCTTCGTGTGGGCCATATATACTTAATCGGAGAGAATGAAGAACTTGTTCGCCATTTCCTTTTGTTACAGTTGAGATGGGCCTTCTAGATGGGAGCAATAAAAAAAGGTAATTTGCAACTTCGGACTCAATCAAGAACGCTAAGATCACACATTCATGAGTAGGCCATTAGTGAAGCTTAGATTTTCTGTTTAAATGCATAGGTTACCATAGAACATAGACTTCAAGTATATGTCTTAATTAAAGGCACAGTACTCTCGTAGTTAGAATGGTAAAGATTTCATGTTCATGAGGACCCGGGAGGGGCTAATTAAGGCCGTTTGGCACGTACCTAAAGTCTCGACCTCTTAAAAGCCACACTCCCAAAAAGGAAATATGGTTTTATGGTGCCCATGAGTGGTTGTTTGGGCCAAATTTGTCATACGAGAGAGGCCGCGGTCACATCAAGTTATGAGAGTACTGTATACGGACTGTGCATGCACAGTACTGCTATGAAAAATCTTACAACCATATTGCATGATGCTCATGACAATACCAACGACTAGCAACCAGCGTATACGTACAGTTGGCAACGATAATAATTAATAGATTACTACTGATCATGTATTTGAAATTTTTTTATTTTTTTTTATTTTCTTTTAAGTATTTTTTTAATATCTTTAATCATTAAGAAAAAATTAAAAAAAATATGTAATTTTATTTATAGTCACTTCCTTATAAAAAATTAAAAAATAAATAAATAAATATAAAAAGAGTAATAAATGAATAATAAGTAATTCTATCATTTTCTGAATTAATATTTCGATCTGTGCGTCAAAAATATTTATTGTCATCTTGTATATCTTAGACGGTATTAAGATCTAGCACTACTAGTACTACTGATGATGAGCTCGCTAGAGTTATAAGTTTTGCCAAATTCTTTCCATGCAGTCTACTCAAATGCGTCATGATGATAAATCAAGCTTGCTGGGTAAATATAGCTACTACTGAAAGATCGAAGGCTATCCATTCCTTTCTCATCAAGTTTTTTTATATTCCAGAAAAGTTACAGTTTTTGTTTGTCCTGGCCTCTCTTTCTTCTTAAGTTTAATTAAGTTTAGTTTGGGTATTGAACCTACATCCACTGTCGGGGTCGCTTTCAAAATGATTTCACTATGAATAAAGATGGAGTACAAGAGTAGAGATTACAAAATCCTCAACCAAAGTGTCAAAATACACTTGAATTTCAAAGGCGAAACATTTTCATCCCAAAAACCCATTCGAATTTCGAGCAGACCTGAATAGTTCGAACAACACAAAAATTTGATTCGAACGACCGAATAGATTTGATCCTGATCGAATGGACTGAGTGTTCAAACATATTGGGTTAGTTCGAACGGTTTTGAGCTACTTACAAGAGAACATGCCAGATTTTCCTACAAAAAAACTCACATTCGAACATAAAATTTCTGATCGAACGGTTTTGAACTTCTCTCGGGAAATTATATGTACTTTCCTGCTAAGATTATTATTCGTACAGACATTAACTCTCTGTTCGAACATATTTTTACCCGTTCGAACGTATTTCTATTTTTGAGATGATAGGTTTCGTCACAGAATATCGTCACAGAAGATCTAGTTCAAACGGATATTTATCCGTTCGAACATCTTGAGAATCTCATCCATGTTTTGAGACAATTTAAATTTCTTCCCAAATAAGTACTTTTAGGGATGAAATTAAATTCGTCCTTAATAAATTTCGTCTCAAAAAATTAAATTTGTTGTAGTGACTGTCATGGACAAACGCACAGTCACACCGGACCATGCTAGAGGCTCCTGACTACACCGAATGAGGTCCAAATCATCATAGCGGGTCGAGAATGACAATTTCTTTCCTTCCAGAGTGTTGTGCGATTTTTGACATTAGCAAATATAATCAAAGACATACATGAGCTGATCAACACAAGAGTTGGATATTCACAATCTTATTGCAAATAGCGAGCGACTGCCTTTAATTAATAGACAGTATATATAAAAAGCAAGATATTCCCCCTAAATGGGAACTTGAAATTACAAGCTCTATTTAATATTATGGAAAATCACACCTAACTCTGGGCCACCTACTGGAAGAGGCAAATTAAAAGTAGTATCTACGTACGTGCCCATAAAACGGTAGACTTAAATACAAGCTTAATACATTAAGAGGCAAATATTTGCCGAATCATATGATTATAAATATCAGCAAATTAACGCCAATATATACTAAGAAAACTTCTCTGTATTAATTTGGTGATGCACGGTAAAGGACCGTGATCAAGAGATAGGAGGTGCGTAATGATCAAGTAATTCAACAATATCATGACCACCGGCGGCCGTGATGATCATGATCAGTATTATATATATTTTTCAATATCCTCGCGCTTTAATTATGTCACCCTCAAAGTGGCCTGCCGTAAGATACATATTCAAGCCTTCGATCGCAAGATACCAATTATCAACATTTGCTTTAAATTAAGGTTCCATGCATGCTTTAAATTCTATGATGCTATTTATAATCACTACAACAGAATGTGTATTTTGTGACAGAGAAAACTGTCACAAAAAAATGGCAAACCGTCACCATGACCGTCACCTAAAGTGAGTCATAGAAAATATTTGGTGACGGTTTACTGTACAACCGTCACAAAAAATATTTTTAGTGACGGTTGGAAGTGTTCCGTTCGGTACAACGTTCGAACGTTCATTTTTTTGGTGACGGTTATGAACTGTCACAGAAAATAACGTTCGGACGTAAAATCAAACGTTCGGACGTTATACCCGACCGATTGGCGTTCGAATGAGAGAAGTTGACGTTCGTTGGATATCGTGTTCGAACGTATAAAATGTACGTTCGAATGTTAATGCGTCCGAACGTTAATTACATTAAACGTTCGAATATTTGTTCGAACGAAAACGTAAATGTTCAAACGTAGCGCGTTTAATGTTCGGACGTATACTCGAATGTAAACGAAGGAGCGTCCGAATGCAAGTTTTCTGTTCGAACGTTAGTCGCTTTACCGTTCGAACGGTTTGTTCGTTTAAGCGTGAGTACGTTCGAACGTATAGTTTAACGTTCGTACGATTCAATTGTATTTACGTTCGAACGTTTGTTACAGTGTGAACCGACGTTCGAACGATTTTTATTGACATTCGAACGTACAGATCAGAAATACTAATTTCATAAAATTTAAAAACATAATACCAATAGTATCATATTACATACCCAATTAAGAAGTAACAATGTCTTATAAAAGTACAAAATTAGATATTAAAACTAGTCAGAAATATTGATAAAAGTTATTTCTTCTTTTTCCCTCGCCCACGGAGATTCTGTTGCAACGACATAACACGTTCCATTTGCACCATCATCTCCCGTTGCACTTGCTCTTGCACTTCATTGCGTATTCTTTCCTCCTGGTCTCTCTGTTGGTCCTGCAAACGCGTCTCTAAATGAGACTGTCGTTCTAAGAAAGACTCTAACTCTTGTTGTCTGGACCTCATATACTCATTCTCACGCCGTGCAGCTTCTAAATCTGCCGTAAGATTATTAATTTGTGAAGCCGATGAGGTTGAGGAGGATGAACATTTATGCTTGATAGATCGTCTCAAACCTCTTGCCATACTAGACTGCGGCCCGAGCACTTGCGTGAATATGTCTATGTCACTAGGAGATGATTCCTCAGAAGCCGACTGCATCTCCAACATTTTGCTCTGCAATTTAAAAGGTAATGATCGTAAATAATTAGTAACGTATTAAAAGAAATAGAAATAAGAAATAAACTATTAAAATATTATATAAATAATTTATTTAACAAAATTAACACTGCTTACATAATTATCTGCAGCGACAGGATCCATCCACTCACTATGCTCATTAGTGTGAGCAGCAGCATAGACATGAATGAGGGAAAAGTTTTCAGGATCATCACGTTTCTAAAAAAGCGAGAATATTAGCAATTTTAAAAAGATAATATTAGTACTTATCAGAAATAATATCAGGAAAATAAATGAATTCTATAATTTTTTAATTACCATTTTTTCAGCAAGACGATGGAATGACCTTGAACCGGCACGATGGTGGACAGTCATAACGGATCTATTCTGTGCATTTGTAGAACTCAAGTGCTACAAAATATATTAAAAATGTTAATTGTAATATGTATACATATAATATATAAAACAAATATGAATGTAAATAATTAAAAGAGATAAATGTAAAATACCTGATAATCTGGAGATGCGAAAAGATCACAACACTTTCTCCAATCATCTAACTTCATCTGCTGAAAAGGAGACTGCGCAGCCTCTTCCAACGTCTCAAACTTCTTGAAGTGGTCATGACATCGTCCTTTGTGACGTCGGAATAGTGTAGCCATCAACTCATTCACGGTTCTCAAATCCTCGCTACGGCCAAAGTCGAGGTCGAATTCATCCTAATAAGGGAATCAGGAAAAAAATATAATATATTAATCTAGGTTAAAAAAATGTACTGAAAAGTAAACTCACCAGCACACGACTTCGAATGTGCTCCTTAATCTCATTCGGAACATCTCGCCATGAGCGCACATAAAATGGAGCATAAGCTCGAACTAATGTGCCAATATAGGAGGAAAGCGCTGCTGCACTATCATCCACTCCTCCAGTGGAATTATCAGGAATTGTGATCTTCAGTTTACCATGCCTTCTATTTTTTTCAAGAGAGATTCCACGTGTATAGCCACGACTGCGACGTGCAGATGCATCAACTACATGATAATAGATATACTATAATTATAATTATATAGTTATTGAGAAAAAAGTATTAACTATATATATAATTATCAACGACAATATTTCCTTACTGGTAGGTGCCGACTGGCTGTTGTTCTCTTCTGTGTTAGCTTGATCTTCAGGAACGGATTCCTCGAGTGGGAAGTCCTCAATGGGTTCAGGACTTGGACTTGGTGGAGGCACATTTCTTCGTTGTCGTTTTGGCGGCATTCTTGAAAATAATTAATTATATCAAAGAAAATTAATTAGAAGAAATTATGAAAATTCAAGATATTTTATAGTCACCTATATGAATAAAATATTTAGTACTTTTATTCTTCAGATGAATTTTCCATGCTTGTTTCAGAATCTCCATCAATAACATCTTCATCATCATCATGCACCTCTTCTTCATCATCTTTATCCACCTCCTGCCCGGATTCTGATTCGTCTTCATCTTCTGACTCGTCTTCTTCTTCTTCCTCCTCACTGACTTGAATTGAATGATCATTTAATACAGACGGGTCGAGATGTACGGGTGGGACATCATCTCTACACAAGGGGAGCAACTCGAGTGCACCGAGGTCAACAAACAAGTTAATACCCTCTCCATCTTCCTGGTATGCCTCAACAATCGGAGTGTCATCTTCATCTCCACTATTCTCGTAATCTGCACCCGTTCCTGCTTCATATATATTTCGACGAACAAATTTTTGTACGACTCGCCAAGTTATCTCCCCACTATCTTCATCAGCACTTTTCATTGGATCAATCAAGTAATAGACTTGGGTAGCTTGACAAGCCAATACGAATGGATCATCTTCGTACCATTTAGATGCAGTATTGACACTCGTAAAGTGATTATCCCTATGTATCGAAACCCGACCACCGCCTAGATCCCACCAATCACATTTAAAGACATATGTTACAGACCCACCCAGATATTTCAATCCGATAATATCACGTATGACACCATAATAGTCAATATCATCTGTTCCATGACTCCCCTCGACCAACACACCACAATTTTGAGTCTTTCTATTACGTTCACGGTCCAAAGTATGGAATCTATAACCTCGGACCGTGCATGCAGTATATCGAAGTGCTCTATTTGAGGGACCACGGGCCAATGCATACAATTCAGAAGAAATTGATCCGGGATCACGAGCACGTTGTTCCAAAATCTATAAATTGAAATAGATTATATTGATTATTTCATTATCCAGAGTTAAAAATTTCACAATATAACATATATATAATTTTAGTTCATACACGTTCTTCAAACCATCCGGGAAATTCTTCCTCGTGTCTTGCCTCTATATTTTCTACGCCTTCCGTCCTAAGTTTGTCCATGTTGTCACTGTTGTAACATGTTGCAAAAGAAGTATATTTTGAGCACAACAATTCTAATTAATTTAAAGAAAACTATAAGTATTCAAAGAAATGAAATGACATACCTAAGATAATCATCAATCTCTCGGCAGTTATTTAGCACATACCACCGAACTTTACCCAACTCTCCATCAATTATATCGTAACCTGTTTGTGCACCCAAGGGTCGTACATTCTGGGAAAACACTGATAGCTCACGAGGAGGCGGAGTAGCAAGATCAGCATTTCGCTCTTGACGATTAAATCGTGTCTCAACACCACGAAGATATAGAGAGCAAAATGTTAACCATTCATCGTGTATATAGGCCTCTGCTATTGAACCCTCAGCTTTGGCTTTATTCCCAACAGTGCGCTTCAATCGACCCAAATATCTTTCAACTGGATACATCCAACGGAACTGCACCGGTCCACCCAGAAGTACCTCTCGCAGTAAATGTATTGCTAAATGGACCATGACATCAAAAAATGATGGTGGAAAGATCTGCTCGAATTTACATAGTATAGTAGCAATGTCTTCTTCCAATTTCGACAACACATCTCGATTTACTACCCGAGCACACAAATCCTTGAAAAACATACATAGTTCAGATATGGCCACACGTACATTAGATGTAAGCTTCCCACGAATTCTCACAGGTAATAACTTCTGCAAAAATACGTGACAATCATGACTTTTCAATCCATTGATTTTCCAATCATCAGGACTCACACATCTACCAATATTTGAAGCATAACCATCTGGCAACTTCACACCTTGCAACCATTTGCAGAAATCCATCCTCTCCTCCCTCGTCATCGTAAAACATGCATGCGACATGACCACCCTGTTGCCTTCCACCCGTAAATGCAGATTATGTTTAATTCTCATTCTCTCAAGATCTTTCCTCGTCTTGATCGTGTCTTTCGTCTTTTTGTTAATACTCATCAATGTACCCAGTATATTATCACAAATATTCTTCTCTATATGCATTACATCCAAACTATGTCGCAACTTGCATGACGACCAATACGGCAAGTCAAAAAAAATACTACGCTTTGTCCAATTCAATTCTGGTACGGCTCGTTTTCTCTTGTTCTTTCCCCGACCTTTGCCAAAATTGTTCGCTCTAACATGTTCCAGTTGTTCCACTATCTCTTCTCCAGATAACTCTTTTGGTGCAATCCTATCCTCTACTCTCCCATCAAACTTGGCACATTCTCTTCTCCATGCATGATTTGCTGGTAAATAACGTCGATGACCCATGAAACACAACTTCTGAGAAAATTTTAGCCACTCACTAGCAGTTTCTTTATTACACGTCGGACACGCTAACTTCCCTTTCGTACTCTAGCCGGAAAGATTCTCATACGCCGGAAAATCATTTATGGTCCACATTACCGCAGCATGCATCTGAAAAGATGTCGACTTAGATGCATCATAAGTTCTAACCCCTGTTTCCCATAACTCTTTCAGCTCTTCAATCAACGGCTGCATGAATACGTCAATATCATTCCCAGGTGATCTAGGGCCAGGGATGAGTAAAGTTAACAAAAAGTTTGGCGCCTTCATGCACCTCCATGGTGGAAGATTGTACGGAATCAATACCACGAGCCAAGTGCTATAACTTGTACTCATATTCCCAAAAGGGTTGAATCCATCGGTTGTGAATCCCAGGCGCACGTTCCGAGCTTCTAACCCGAACTCTAGATACTGATTATCGAAAGACTGCCACGCAAGTGAATCAGCTGGATGCCTCATATACCCGTCATTCTTAACTCTTTTCTCCTCGTGCCACCTCATATCATGAGCTGTTTTCTTACACATATATAGTCTTTGCAACCTAGGTTTCAAGGGAAAATACCGCAACACCTTAACCGGAACGTTTTTCTTACCTTTCCACCTCGACTCTCCACATACAGGACATGCTTGTTTCTCCTCGTTCTCCTTCCAGAACAATACACAATCATTCTTGCATGCATGTATGGACTTGTACTCAAATCCTAATCCCTTTCTCAACTGCTTCGCTTCATAAAAGTTCTTAGGCAATGCAGACCCTTCGGGAAGCACCTCGTTAAATAAGTCCAATACCATGTTTATTGCTTTCGTCGACATCCCACACAATGATTTAATGTGAAGCAACCGTACAATAAACGACATTTTGGAATGTTTTGTACAACCTGGGTAAAGCTCGCGCTTTGCATCTTCCCACAGTGAAGGGAAATTTTCACAATCAGTCCCTGATCCACCAGTTGAGGCATTGTCGTTAACCTCATCCATAAACATCCCAGCTCCAATGTCACCCAACATCTCCTCCATCTCATCATGCTCATAATCATCATCCATGTGCCGCAAATAATTGTGATGATCGACCAATACATCTGCTGACCCTTCATACGGCTCACCATGCAGTACCCATCGCGTATACCCCAGATCCATACCGTTCACAAATATATGACGCTCTACTTCATCCAATCCTATCGCACACAAATTTTTACACCCTCGACATGGACACTTAATGTAACCACGACTATCAGCAGAAGCCCGTGCAAAATCAATGAAAGTTCTTACTCCACATGCATAGGGTACGTAATCCTTTCCAAGTCTATCATCCAGACGCATCCAATTTTTATCCATTTCTAAAAACATCTATATATTAATAACACGTACATTGAAAATTCACATGCATGTCATGCTCCAATTCTCATTACTTTGTTGATAAGGTAGTTGGTCCTATCCCATTCGAGATTATATTCTCCATATTGCACAAATCTCGTCACTCTACTAATTTCTACGTTAGTAGAAATTTCGGCAGCACCTCCCCATAATTCTCCAAGTATACATGTTCAAATATCGGGATTGTGACCCGACGAACAGTATACCCGAAGAACAATGAAGAAGACACCGAAACTTCATATTAAACGTGGAAAGTAGCGAGTAACAAAAATGTGCAATACAGATAATATAATCTCAAACTGTCCACACTGGACAATTCAGGAATCAGTGGACACATAAATGTACACTGATTCCCAAACGGGTCTAAGGGTATTTATGCAATGACACACGCATCTAGCAATATAATCATACAACAATATCTCCATATTTGTTAAACTAAAGAGGGATGGAAGATTATGTGACCCCCTGTTTCGTGTCTTGTACACAACGAGGGAGAATGATCTTGATGAAATGTTTAAATTTTGGTCTAATTACTTAACCGTCACAAACTGTCCGACCTCGACACTCCTCTCAAGGCCGAAGAGACTATGACAGTCAAGCAATTAGACCAAAATTTAGAGATTATAATTGTTATATATAATTTTAAATGTTATTATATAATTTCGACTTATTATCATTCTACAATTATAATCTTAATTCTTATACTTAATTTAGTGAGTTATTTACTTATATAGACAATAAGTATATAATTTTTATATAAGAATCTATTTGATCCTTATTTCCTTTCTCTTTAGTTTATAATAAATAAGTATATTTACATATTCAAACTCTACTTATTTAGTAGTTTCAAGACTTTTTTATTGAAGAGTATTTTAAAGGTTATATTATAATTTTAATTATTATCATTCTTAAAATATAATTTTAATTGTTATACTTACACTATCATTCTTAAATTTCAATGGTTATACAATAATTTTAATTATTATAATTCTTAAAGAGTTACTTTTATTTATTATTACTTAATTTAAAATATTATTATCACAATTTTTCAAATCCATATCACAAAAACACATTGTATAAATATCATAAAATTCAAATAAAGACAAGAAATAAAAATTTTTTCTTACCAAACTCAACTCTCTCTAACTCTCCAACTCAACTCTCTCTCTCTGTGTTGCGCGCACGGGAGAAGAAAAAATGTTCAATGGCGCTCCCGTGCGCGCACGGATTAAGTTCTAAAATTATTTGTTTAAACGTTCGAACGTTTAACTTGTACGTCCGAACGTTACCTTAAACGTTCGAACGTTTAAGTTGTACGTCCGAACGTTATTTGATAAAATTTCCTCTCCTCGTAGCGTTCAGACGTTTACAGTACACGTTCGAACGTACCCTTCTTATTTATAACATAAAATCTAGCGGGAAAGTTCCCGCACTTTAATCATATATGTTCGAATGTATCACAAGTTTTCGTTCGAACGTTTGTAAATTTAGAGATTAACGTTCGAACATTTAACTTAAACGTCCGAACGTTTATTTCATCAAAGTGTTACCATATTTGAGAGTTAAATTTTCCGCACTAATTTAAGTAACGTTCGAACGTTAACATATTTGGTGTTCGGATGTACATAATTTTCTGGTGATTTTCATCAAATAACATTCGAACGCATAGTCTAAACGTTCGAACGGTACAATAATCACACAGAAACCTTGAGCGGAAAATTTCCCGCTCTTATTTTAACTTTCGAACGTTAACTTGAAACGTTCGAACGTACGATTCCTACTATACGAACTTATTACTTATTTGTAATAACGTAAATATATTCAAACGTCATTCACAAATAATAATTTAAATATTTAAAGTTTATATCACAACATACTAGAAAAAACTCACAATATATTCACAAAATAACATGCCACATGTATTAACATATTTTTAAAGTTGAGTAAGTAATAAACATGTATTAACAAAGCCTAATGAAAATATATACCTAATAAGAAACATAATATTTCAAATTCATATCACAACATATTTACAAAAACTCACAAACTATTTACAAACTATACAAATAATAATCACAATATTTCAAGAGTAAGTATAAAATCACAACAATATATTGATAAAGTTTAGAAATATACCTAGCACTCACAATATCCTCTTACAAATCAAAATCTTCCAACTTCCCAAAACAAGCAATCCTTCAAAAAAATACAACACTAACTTATTAGAAAAATTCTATAACAAAAACACATTCTATAAATATCATAAAATTCAAATAAAGATAAGAAATAAAAATATTTTCTTACCAAAACTCAACTCTCTCTAACTCTCTAACTCAACTCTCTCTCACACTAACACCCTCTCTCTCTCTCTCTCTCTGTCTCTGTCTCTCTCTCTCTCTCTCTCTCTGTCTGTTGCATGCACGGGAGAAGAGAAATGATCCGCTTCCTCCCGTGCGCGTACTGATTAATACCGCAAATTATTAGTTTAAACGTTCGAACGTTTAAGTTGTACGTCCGAACGTTTTATGCTAAAATTTCACCCGCTCATAACGTTCGGACGTTTACAGTACACATTCGAACGTACCCTTCTTATTTATATCATAAAATCTAGCGGGAAAGTTCCCGCACTTTCCTCATATATGTTCGAATGTATCACAATTTATCGTTCGAACGTTTGTAAATTTACAGATAAACGTTCGAACATTTAACTTAAACGTCCGAACGTTTATTTCATCAAAGTGTTACCATATTTGAGAGTTAAATTTTCCGCACTAATTTAAGTAACGTTCGAACGTTAACATATTTGGTGTTTGGATGTACATAATTTTCTGGTGATTTTCATCAAATAACGTTCGAACGCATAGTCTAAACGTTCGAACGTCTGAATAATCACACACATACCTTAATCGAGCGGGAAATTTCCCGCTCTTATTTAACGTTCGAACGTTAACATGAAACGTTCGAACGTAATAGTCCTACTCTTATTTAACGTTCGAACGTAATATATAAACTATACCATATATATAAATGAATAATATATATTAAATTGTTATTTATTAAATTCTTTATTATATACTAACTTATACTATAATATGTATTCTACATTTTATATATCTATAACTATATACTACATTGTATAGTATGATAGCATAATACTTTAAATGAGAACATAAATGTATATAATATATAAGCTATACCATATATATAAATGAATAATATATATTAAATTGTTATTTATTAAATTCTTTATTATATACTAACTTATACTATAATATGTATTCTACATTTTATATATCTATAACTATATACTACATTGTATAGTATGATATCATAATACTTTAAATGAGAACATAAATATATATAATATATAAATTATACCATATAATATATATTAAATTGTTACTTATTAAATTCTTTATTATATAAAAACTTATAATATAATATGTATTCTACATTTTATATATCTATTTATATCTATATACTACTTATTAAATAATCAATAAACACCATAAGCTCATAAACTATTCACAAAATTCACAAACAATAATCACAATTATTTCAAGAGTAAGCATAAAATCACAACAACATGTATAAACATATTGCTAAACTTTAGAAATATAACAAGCACTCGCAAAAAAACCAATAATCTAATTGTCAATAATATTATATAACATCGTAATCTATAACATAAACATTTATAATATAATATTAAATTGAAAAACGTTCGAACGTAATAATAATTACGTTCGAACGTTCTGTGTATATAAGGCCAAAACCGAACGTCGAAACGACATTTCTATTACGTTCATCGTCTACTCCGTTGCACGCCGCCACGCCTCCTTCGCCGCCACCATCAACTCCGCCACAACCGTCACTAAAGGTAGGCATTCATCTTTTATTCAAGTAACATGTATTTTATTGAAATTTGGATTGAGTTTTGTGTTAAACCGGATAAGTGATGTCGGATTTTCAACTTCATTTTTCGGCCACCACGGCTAGTCATTTGCCGAATAGTCACCGTAGAAATGTTTCTTGAAGTGTATACTTCATTTCCACGGTGACATTTCGGTATTTAGAACCGTGTAGAGAAATTTTTGAGATTTCAATAATGGCTGAGTCGACTCAGCCATTCTGCGTCAAAACGTTCGAACGTTTCACCAAGACGTTCGAACATACGACGTTTAAATTACAAAGCCGTTACGGCTTCCACGTTCGAACGTTTGATTATAACATCCGAACGTAATGATTTTCTACATTATTCATGCTTCGACGTTCGGACGTCCATATTTATGTTTACACGTAAAACAAATACGTTCGAACGTATTTGTTTTAACGTCCGAACGTACGTCAGCCAATATTTATTTACTGCTTATGTTCGAACGTACATTGTTACATTCGAACGTATTTGTTTTACGTTCGAATGTAAATATATTGACATTATTTTACGTGCGAACGTATAAATAAACATCCGAACGTTTTATCTTTACGTTCGAACGTTATAGATAAAACGTTCGAACGTTACGGCAGAGCATCTTAGAATTAATACAAAAAAATGCATTATTGTAAATAATTTTTTTTTTCCTTTTCTATTTTCAGGATATGGCTCTTCCACTGCATACTAGGAAACGAGGGAGGGAAGGAGCCACGTCGGACACTGCCCGTATTGGAGCTCGTACTGTTATGGTAGAGCGAGAGATCTTAATTAATGAGTTCGACGAACTCTGTTGGCAGCAGACGAACCTGAGAGATGTTTTCCTTAGTAGAGGCTGGGGAAATATCTGCACATTGAGGGGGAATGTATACCCCTCAATGGTTCAAGAATTCTATATGGGAATGTGTGACATGCCTCAGGATGCATCCTCTCACACCGTGACTGTACGCGGTGTTTCCATTGAGGTATCAGCAGATGTCATCGGCGAGCACCTTGGGATTCGTCGAGGAGTGGAGACATTTGCACACTCGACACCCCGTGAGGATGTAGGCACTTCTACATCATCTACTGGTCGGGGATGTGAGCCAGCATCAGCCAGAGATGCAGGCCAGTCAGAGGCTGAGGATACTGGCGTCGAGGCTCGGGATGATGACCGAGACGAGGATTTCTACATCCTCACCGGGAGGGATCGCATGCAGATCGAGTGGAAGAACGCCTTTAACCAGAACCATCTGCTGCATTTCTTCCGCATGTTGCACCTTATTGTTGCAACAAATGTCGATCCTGTGGCTCATAAAACCACATTTAGTCGGCTTCGGGCACAATTTTTGATACGAGTGGCACGTGGAGATCCTATAGATTTGCCATTGCACATCTTTCAGAGGATCCTTTACGAGGCGAGCATCGTCTCCACGGATAATCTCCCATATGGTGTCCTCATCAGCCGACTATTACTTGCACGGGGAGTGCCGACCCAGCCAGAGGACCGGGTCAAAGATCAGATGAGCCCCCTCGACATGACCACGCATCGACGTAGCATTGGACAGGCGAGGGGACGTCAGCCACCCCCTGTAGAGGATCTAGTTCCTCCGACGCAGCCTGAGCCAGGTCATGTCGGGAGTAGTAGTCAGCATACGCCGAGTACATCTGCAGGAGATGTGCGGCCTGCTTGGGTTAATGCGGTCATCTCACAGCTGACTGCGCATATCGATCATAAGATCGATCGATCGCTCGAGGCTATATCGGCGTCTGTTGCCGAACTCACCCATCGTGTAACTATCCTCAACGACAAGGTTGATACCTTGACTGAGGAGGTACGGAGTTCGACTTTTGCGGATAACGTTATCATCTGACTGTTAATATCAAATTTTGTATTTTATTTTTAATATTTGTAACGAAAAATATTATTGAATATTTCTATCGTTTTTTAATTTCAATTTTTAACCTTCTTTGATGTTATATTTTTCAACTTTAATACTAAATCACTGCATTTCAAATATATATAAATCAATAATATATATTTATATATTACAAAGTGTGTATATATAAATATATACAATTCAATTTTTTAGACTTGTTCACAAATTATGCACAATAAAAACCACATAATTTTTAAACTAAAGTCATTTAATTTAAATTTACAATGAACGTTCGAATGTTATTACTTAACGTTCGAACATTGGTGCAAACATTTTACGTTCGAACGTAAAATTAATAACATTCGAACGGTTGCGCCAAAACATTTTACGTTCAAACGTAAACAGACATAATGTTCGAACGTATATGTAACGTTCGAACGCATATTTCCCATACGTTGGAACGTAAAAAAATCTCATTCTATCTTTAGTTACGGTTTCCAGAAACTGTCACAGAAAATACCTTTTAGTGACGGTCTAGAGACTGTCACAATTTCCTAACCGTCACTAAAAACCAATTGTGTTGTAGTGTAGATGGGAGCAATAAAAAAAGGTAATTTGCAACTTCGGACTCAATCAAGAACGCTAAGATCACACATTCATGACTAGGCCATTAGTGAAGCTTAGATTTTCTGTTTAAATGCATAGGTTACCATGGAACATAGGCTTCAAGTATATTTCTTAATTAAAGGTACAGTACTGTCGTAGCTAGAATGGCAAAGATTTCATGTTTCATGAGGACCCGGGGGGGGCTAATTAAGGCCGTTTGGCACGTACCTAAAGTCTCGACCTCTTAAAAGCCACACTCCAAAAAGGAAATATGGTTTTATGGTGCCCTTGAGTGGTTGTTTGGGCCAAATTTGTCATACGAGAGAGGCCGCGGTCACATCAAGTTATGAGCCTTGTACGTATACGGGCTGTGCATGCACAGTACTGCTATAAAAAATCTTACAACCATATTGCATGATGCTCATGACAATACCAACGACTAGCAACCAGCGTATACGTACAATTGGCAACTATAATAATTAATAGATTACTACTGATCATGTATTTGAATTTTTTTTTTTTTTAAGTATTTTTTTAATATCTTTAATCATTAAGAAAAAAGTAAAAAAAATATATAATTTTATTTATAGTCACTTCCTTATAAAAAATTAAAAAATAAATAAATATAAAAAGAGTAATAAATGAATAATAAGTAATTCTATCATTTTCTGAATTAATATTTCGATCTGTGCGTCAAAAATATTTATTGTCATCTTGTATATCTTAGACGGTATTAAGATCTAGCACTACTAGTACTACTGATGATGAGCTCGCTAGAGTTATAAGTTTTGCCAAATTCTTTCCATGCAGTCTACTCAAATGCGTCATGATGATAAATCAAGCTTGCTGGGTAAATATAGCTATTACTGAAAGATCGAAGGCTATCCATTCCTTTCTCATCAAGTTTTTTTATATTCCAGAAAAGTTTCAGTTTTTGTTTGTCCTGGCCTCTCTTTCTTCTTAAGTTTAATTAAGTTTAGTTTGGGTATTGAACCTACATCCACTGTCGGGGTCGCTTTCAAAATGATTTCACTATGAATAAAGATGGAGTACAAGAGTAGAGATTACAAAATCCTCAACCAAAGTGTCAAAATACACTTGAATTTCGAAGGCGAAACATTTTCATCCCAAAAACCCGTTCGAATTTCGAGCAAACCTGAATAGTTCGAACAACACAAAAATTTGATTCGAAAGACCGAATAGATTTGATCCTGATCGAATGGACTGAGTGTTCGAACATATTGGGTTAGTTCGAACGGTTTTGAGCTACTTACAAGAGAATATGCCAGATTTTCCTACAAAAAAACTCACATTCGAACATAAAATTTCTAATCGAACGGTTTTGAACTTCTCTCGGGAAATTATATGTACTTTCCTGCTAAGATTATTATTCGTATAGACATTAACTCTCTGTTCGAACATATTTTTACCCGTTCGAACGTATTTCTATTTTTGAGATGATAGGTTTCGTCACAGAAGATCTAGTTCAAACGGATATTTATCCGTTCGAACATCTTGAGAATCTCATCCATGTTTTGAGACAATTTAAATTTCTTCCCAAATAAGTACTTTTAGGGATGAAATTAAATTCGTCCTTAATAAATTTCGTCTCAAAAAATTAAATTTGTTGTAGTGACTGTCATGGACGAACGCACAGTCACACCGGACCATGCTAGAGGCTCCTGACTACACCGAATGAGGTCCAAATCATCATAGCAGGTCGAGAATGACTATTTCTTTCCTTCCAGAGTGTTGTGCGATTTTTGGCATTAGCAAATATAATCAAAGACATACATGAGCTGATCAACACAAGAGTTGGATATTCACAATCTTATTGCAAATAGCGAGCGACTGCCGTTAATTAATAGGTACAGTATATATAAAAAGCAAGATATTCCCCCTAAATGGGAACTTGAAATTACAAGCTCTATTTAATATTATGGAAAATCACACCAAACTCTGGGCCACCTACTGGAAGAGGCAAATTAAAAGTAGTATCTACGTACGTGCCCATAAAACGGTACTGGCTTAAATACAAGCTTAATACATTATGAGGCAAATATTTGCCGAATCATATGATTATAAATATCAGCAAATTAACGCCAATATATACTAAGAAAACTTCTCTGTATTAATTCGGTGATGCACGGTAAAGGACCGTGATCAAGAGATAGGAGGTGCGTAATGATCATGAGAAATACAAGTAATTCAACAATATCATGACCATCGGCGGCCGTGATGATCATGATCAGTATTATATATATTTTTCAATTTCCTCGCTCTTTAATTATGTCACCCTCAAAGTGGCCTGCCGTAAGATACATATTCAAGCCTTTGATCGCAAGATACCAATTATCAACACTTGTTTTAAATTAAGGTTCCATGCATGCACCAGTTTATAATGAAGCATTATTGCCATCACTTAATTTTCTCCCGTCAACTTATCAACTTTTCTGGGGTAAAGATCTAGATATTTGTATATAATTTAGTAACACTAACAATCATTCATCATTAATGCTGCATGTTAGGGTGTTAGGGTGAACACCAAAACACAGTGGAATATTTTTTACCATGTTTGTGTATATTAAATTGACAATCTAGTAAAGGTAAACTCACAAATAGAATAAAGAAGATCACGCACCACACAAGCAAGACACCAAGATTTTTGCATCGAAAACCCTCCAATGTGGAGGGAAAAACCATTGCACCTGGCCTGGTTAAAACTTCCACTATCAAGGGAAATACTAATACGAGCTAGAAATTCTACTTATTATTACCATACACCATATATTATCATATGATTTGTCATTTTTGTTCTTGTATTTAAACACACACATATTGATGTGTAAATATGTGTAAATAGAAAGACAAAAATTACAAATCACATATTGGTGTATGGTGTGAAATGATAAGGTGCATTTATTTACTAATCTATTTAATTATAATTATATGAAAGCCAAGTTTTCAATTGCTGACATGGCATTCATACCATAAAATTCGGAAATGAAAGGGTGGAAAGAGAGACTTGTACCAAGTGAAAAGAGAAGGTGACCTGATTTTGCTTAGACGTCAAGTTGATATTAAATTTTCTAGGCATAAAAGGTATTAATAAACGTTTAATGAAGTTATTAAACCAACGTTTGTAACTTCCTAGCAAACGATTCAAGGTGACCGCTATGAAACGGTTAAGGAATTCAGTTCATATTATGATCTTTTGCTTTTATAAGACTTCGGTATTAAAACTTGGCAAGTCCTTAAAAATTTTTATGCCTTTAGGTTTAATCCGCTTGCCAAGCGTATGACTTATTGACCGCTTGCCAAGCCAATCGATATACACACCCCGACTAGTTCAAGGACTTCGGTTCAAGGTTTCTAAGTATGACTTATAAAATTTCCTTACCTTTTGTAAGATAGACGTCAAATATCGAATGAAAGGCATCATTCAATATGGTGTAGCATAGTAGAAACGTATGACTTCAGTTCCAAGAGAGAGCGTTAATAGAGCAGAAGCAGCGGTAGAAGAAGAAGAAGAAAAGATATGAACGGTCCTGACCGCTATGAACATTTTGTCGTCCCTTAAGGCACCAAAAAGTATCTCTCTACGAAGATTTATCTCTAAACCCCTCTCTTTCTGACCCTCATTTTCTTAGTTTCTTTGAAGTTTTGATTTTCAGGGTGTCGTACGAGAGGGACCCGAAGATAATCAACGTTGTGTTGTTCACCATCAAG
The DNA here is from genome assembly GCF_004785595.1 of Juglans microcarpa x Juglans regia. Classification (NCBI taxonomy): domain Eukaryota; kingdom Viridiplantae; phylum Streptophyta; class Magnoliopsida; order Fagales; family Juglandaceae; genus Juglans; species Juglans microcarpa x Juglans regia. The sequence continues at coordinate 36,204,219 of NC_054598.1, read as the reverse complement.
AGGGAGGACCACACAATCGGCAACATTCTTTGCATGTAAGGTCTTCGAATTGCTTATTCCATTATCTTAAGTTAATAAAACTCCTACTTTTCTTACTTTTTTTTCATCTTTATCAGGCAATTGCATAAGGACCCGAATGTTTTATTCGCCGGGTACAAGCTTCCTCACCCTCTTAGCATAAAATCATTGTTAGAGTTAGTGATTTTCTTTGACCTCTTCCCTTTTTATTAAAAAAAAAAATCTTTATAAAATTAGTGGAATTATATGATTCCGACATGACATTCTACCCATAAAAGTAGACTATTATTGGCAATAATTGGAATAAAAAATAGAATCTTGAAGTGTTATATTTATGGAGAGGTAATCCTTTTAAAAGTAATCTTACATATAAAGATATGAATTAATTCAAAACTCCACCCAAAGACACTATTTCAACTTTTATGTTGTTTCATCAAATTAAACCATCCTATAAACCATTTGGATTTTCTCCACTATAAAATCATGTCTCTCTCTAGATCTCTCTCATATACAACATACACAATAATCCGGACATTGCGCGGGTTATAAGCTCGTATTAATTATAAGGCTGTTTCAGTAAAATGCTAGGTGCGTCCTTTATACCGGGAAACTGATGGAAATGCAAAGCATACAGTTTTATTTTTCAATCTTTTGGTTTTATTAATTGTTTCTTCATCAATCAGTTTATAGCAGCCTGTAATGACATGGCATGAAGTCGTGCAATCATTATTTACGAGTCAATTATATTGGGATACTGATCTTCCAATAAATCCCAGACAGCTTATAAGTTTGTTATGTGATTATATATATATACACACAAAAACTTAAGAATGCACCACTAGTATATATAGCTGGTGTTGATCTATGTATTTTCAATGCATTAATCTTGAAGGCTCATTGTTATAAACCCATCTAGTACTACCACGTTATCTGCAACAAATTATAAGCTCTACATGATGAAGAACTTGCCCACTGAAACATATATTCATGGTGAATAAACGTACGAGAGGAGTTATATATGATACAAAAACGAATTTTAGGGTAAATAATGATGATGAATATAAAAGGAAACATATAAAGGAAACATGTAAATACTCTTAATAAATTAACATCTTCGAAGTTATATATTTCAATTGAGATTTTGTAAATGTCAAATGTAAATTGATGTGCCTTCACATAATACGTTAGATCTACTTTACAATATGAAGTACATCATCAAGCACAATCAGTCTCTAACTTTACTTTTGTGGAATCCCTTTATAACTAAAGCATTTTTCATTTTCAATTTATTATGTCCATCTCATCATGAAGATTACATTAGCACATGACCATTTTTTTGTACATTGGAAAAGATTAAATCTGTTTTTTTATAAATATTGGAAAGATTAAATCTTATGTGCTGATTATAAAAACTGATACACAAAAGTAGTTTATTACACAAATTGGAACTTTTAAGAAATCTAGCTAGAGTGGAAATGAAAATCTGCGACAATTTGTGGGTGAAAAGTTTAATTTCCCCATGATTTGCATACGTAAAAATGATGAATAGATATGTTTTCACTTTATCATTTTTGTATAATAAACTCTAACGTAGTATATAAATATATATATATATATATATATATATATGATATATCGTTGATATCTTGTGAGCGAATTCCTTTCTCACAGTAAAAATTTATGCATAGAATCTAAAAATTCTGCCCACCATCTATGTGCCGATAAATGCATTGGGCAATCCTTGCACGATTCATTTTGTTCAAAAAATTTAAAAATGGTCGAGTAATCAGTTTCGGTTCGACATCATATAACAGGGCAAAGTACAGCTGGAGTTACCATTTGAAAAGAAAAAGGAACAAATGAGAAAGGAAATATTTCTATGTAATTTTGAAGTTGAACCTTCAATCACATGTGCGAATATATCAGTCATTCATCAATCCTTCGGTAGAGGGATGGGATGAATCAGCAATGCTAAGACTCGGTCCTTAGTTTCGTGATCTTCAACGCCGTGCCCATCTCCATGCTGGTACATGCATTGGGACATCCTTGCAACATTCATTCCAAGATGAATAAATGTTTCAGAAAAGGGAGAACTTGCAGCAATTTCTTCATTATACTTCATCCATGTTGCACTAATCAAATTCCTTATATAGTCACGAGCATCGTCTTCACTAGCACCAGTATCATTCATGTAACATTGAATTGATTTGGGAATATCACCTCTCTCTAACTCTTCCTGAGTTTCAAAATAAAAATATTATAAACATGTTATCCTATGTTCATGTGAAGAAGTTTAAAAATTTATTGTTGAAAGACATGGGATAGTGTGGTGTGCAAACCTTAGATGTTCCAAGATCATCCGCAAGTCGTACAATTATTGCTGGCCAACGAAATATATTGGGATAGTCTTCCAATAAATCCAAGGCTCCCTTTGTTATGGGATTTGTGACAAAAAAATAATAATGCACCAATATAAGTGGAACTGATATTGAAATCCATGCATTTTCAATGTATTCTTGAAGGCTTGGTGTATATCCGCTATAATACCACTTCGCCTCCAATAGATAAGATGTACATAAATCAGCCCACTGAAACATTCGTGGTGGTTCAATGAAGCAGAAGAGTTATAATATATAACAAATACTCGACTATATAATGATGACCATATATAAAAGTGAAGCTCATACACCCTTTTTAAGGTACTGAATGGTGTTGAATCCGTTTAATTCCTTGAGGGTGTCGAAAGCCATTTTGTTAACGGAGTTGTAGAGGGTAAGGAAACATAGCTGCATATAGTAAGGAAGTCGTTCCATTTCATTGACATCCCATCTACATCACAAAGATTACATAAGTATTTGCGTTAACTCTAAGCTATTGATGAAGCATATTAGAGATGTACTACTAATTGCATTAATACAAACCTCTCAACAACATCCGTGAAGAGCTCAAGTTCATCCAAAGTACCATATACATCATACACATCATCTATTGTTGTTATCATTGCATAGATCCTTGTTGACATTTTCCTCAGATATCCAAATTGAGGTTGAAATGATGCGCCAATTGTCCACAGAAAATTCTCCATCACCCTATCCCTCACAAAACTCAACTCTCCAAGGCCCGTACTCCTCCACCACCTTTGTATGAGCCAAAGAAACAATATCAGTTTTAAAACTATAGTAACGAAATTTCTTACCTTTCTAATCATGTGTGTGTGTGTGTATATATATATATATCCAATAATTCTCCACATAAATTTTTTGCATGAGGGCCGAATTACAATATTATGAGTATAAACGTCTCTTTTACCTTGAAGCTGCTTTTAGATCTTCTTGGTGGACTGCTTGTACCATGTTGAAATCCAATTCTGCAAGCTGAAGTAAGATGGGGTTCATATCTTCTCTACTTCTATATACATCAATGAACCACCTTACTTCCAATCTTATCATCCTCCAATGTAATGGAAGCTCTAAGGCATGGTTCACCATAGCACGAAGATTTTGATCTTTGCTTTTCTCCACATAATCTTTAAGATGTTTGCTTGCAAAATCTCTTGCTTCCTCTAAGATGCTTTCACCTTCTATCAAGAGGAACGAGGCTTCGTACAAAGCCAACATTCCCTTCGGATCATCACAAATACATTCATAGAAACTCTCCTTTTCATTGGTAAAACTCTTGAAAACCTCTGTAATCAACAAAGCTCACTAGTTGGTAATTAAATGATGTGTCTATTTATTTTTGTCAAGCATTAATTACTAGCATGCATGTTGTTTACCTTGAGGTACATTATATTTCTTTTGTCTTAGCAATCTGAATTCGAGAGCTGTGGCATATAAACTCTTCTCCTTGCAAACACCACCTCGATAATGAGTATTGTGTATTTTGTCCAATATCCTCGTTATTTCATCTTCAAAGTGGTAAGATACTCCAAGTCTTTGCAAGATATCAATCATCTCGACCTGCTTTAGAGGATCCACCATTTTGTGTAACATCTTTGTCACTTCTTCCTTCAAGTTATCAATTTTTCTAGTGTATGACTCTGCCAATCCGAATTTCACTGATTAGTCATGAGGCATTGATAATGCAAGAACTATCGAGATCAAAACTAAAAAATAATAGACATAGCAAGATTTACCACATATTCACTTTTTAATGACTGGATGTAATCATCATGCCAGATGGTAGGATGGAAATTTCCTGATCGTCGAACGATAGTGGAGTTGCTTGAGTTTTCTTCAAGGACCATGATTTGGAATGGACGAGGAGCATCACGATCTCCTTTTGTTACATGTGAGACAGCTTTCTTAGATGGGAGCAATGCAGCGGGATTGCAATGTCGGACAGAATCAAGAACGTTAAGACACATTGAGTAGGCCATTAGTAAAACTTTGATTTTCGGATTAAATGGGTTAAGCTGTGTAATATATGATTCTAATATATGCCTTTATATATACATTCTAATATATGCTATCATCTCTATGTGACGGCGGTATTAAGGGCAAGGGAGGGCAGCTATATAATGGTTGGCTACCTAAAGGACCTTTTAACCGCCACCCCCAATAGAAAGGTTGGTAGTGTGGTGCCTCGAATGCAGGGTGTTTGAGAAAAATCTTCCATGCAAGATAGGTGGCGCATCATGATCAGGATTCAGGGCGTAAAGGGATAGGCAGAGAGGTGAAAAGGTAAAATTTATTAAACTAAAAAGATGTATGTACGTACAATGGAACGCACACGAGAATCTGCGCAAGTACGTCTGCCCCTATAGAAAAATTCATCTAAGTCTCGGATCTATTTGAAGACAAGGCAGAAGTACTATCTGGTGCACCTATAAGACGGTGCATGGCTTAAATATTACAATCGGCAATATAAAAATGTTGTGGCAGTTACGTACTAGAAATATTTATTGCTGCGGCGTAGATATATATCTGGAGTAAAAAGAGTTAGTCACAGTTTTGATTGAGAAATATTTTTAATTTATTTTATATCATCTCATTATTATAATTTTAATAAATTTTTATATAAAATATAATAAATAAGTTAATTTTTTAAATTTTAAAATAATAATAATATTAAAAAATAATATTCTAATAATTTATATTTTATTCAACTTTTCACTTCTGTAAATAGCACAGCTGGTAGCTAGACATTTTGTACACTTGAAAATCTGTTCTACCTTCATTCGGATCTAGATAGTCTCTGATCTTTCATTCTGTATACTTTGTAAAAGGATTTCTAGCATAGAGTTGTTGGTATTACATTGAGATATAATGCAGATTTTGATAACTTCTTTTAAAGCCTTGGTTTTAGAGTTTTGTAACTCAGGCTTTCTTTTTGTGCTTGGTATTCCTGCGTTGAGAATGACGACTATTAATAAAATTAAGAGCCGTCCCTCTTCGTTAAAAACAAAGAACCTTGGTGAAAAAGATAGTATACTCTGATCACTTGGCTTGGTGGATAGGACGTCATGGATTTGAGTCTCTATGAGTAAGATGCAAAGAAAATCATACACATATCCATTATACCTTATACCCACCAGTTTAGTACCACTTTAGTAGTACCATTGTGTGTGGTTGGGATCGATATATATGATCAGACTCATGTTTATCTTGAGAGAATATCTATGACTACCCACCATCTAGCCTCTCCTAACAGGATTCCAACGAGAATATGATGTTGTAATAGTCACATCCAAAAGGTAGGACTTTGCAAAAATCCGACTATTCGACTTTGATACTGACTCTGCACCCATTTGAATTGGAGTCGAGAAAATGGAGCCGGAGCTGGAGTCAGAGGTATTTGTGCAGTTTTTGTCTGAGTCGGATCGGTTTTCTGACTAACTCCGAGTCCGGCATTCAACATCCGGCTTGAGACTCTGATTTCGCAACGACGTCTGTCTGACTTATGCGTCCGACTCCGAGATTAGTTGACATTTGTTATAAGAATATGTATTATTTATATAGTGATCATATATACTCATATTGAAAGTTTATAACATATATATATTCAATATTATACATTTGTTAATTATTATAAAATAATGTACTTATATTATTCATTATTTAATAATAATAGAATAATAGTCTAGTATATGTACACATCATAGTATCACTATCATGCATATGTGAGGATAGTTGAAACTTGATTAGCTAATAGTGAGTCATGTACCATGTATATATTGTAATACTAGCAATCTATTATCTAGTATAATAATATGTAATTAGAAAAATGTTGTGTAATTATACATATAGAGCACTTGATAATAGTTATATACTACAAATAATTAGTAATTAGATATACTCATAACTCAATACTAGACACTAGTAAATTAGTAATTGTTAATAATCAACACTAACAACTAAATTCAGCATTTAAAAAACTACAAAATCCAGTTTCTTAAATAAAAAAAATAGGCTTAAAACAAAGATTAAATTTATGGCTTAAAACACATAGAAGAGATTTAGGATTTAGAAACAAAAATAATAATAAATAATAAATGGATTTAGAAAAGAAACTAAACCCAAAATCTAACTATCCCAACTTAACCCAAATTCAAGGTTAAAACGGCGCCATTTCGATAACAATTCTCGCCGCCCAACTCATTTAGAACTGCGTCTCTTCATTGTCTTGTTACTTTCTTTCCTAATTCTTCCACGTTGCACTAATCAAAGATCTTATGTACTCACGAGCATCTTCCTCACTGGCACCAGTATCATTCATGTAGCATTGGATCGATTTAGGAACATCACCTCTCTCTAACTCATCCGGATTTCAAAAATATATGTGAAGTAGTCCAACAATCCTAGATGAAATTCTTTGGATATATAGTATGGTTTGCATACCGTAGATTTTCTGAGATTATTCGCAAGTCATAAAATCATTGATGACCACCGTATTATATCTGGATACGCTTCCAAGCAATCCAAGGCATCCCTTATCACTAGATTCGTGATACAAAAATAAGCATGCATCAGTGCAACTGGCACTGATATTGAAATCTATGCATTTTCAATGTATTCTTGAAGGCTTGGAATATATCTGTTGTAGTACCACTTTGCCCTCAACAAATAAGATCTACAAAAATCTGCCCACTGAAACTTTTATGTTGGAGCAAATTACTAGAGGGTATTGTATACTGCATAACATTATACTTTTAAAAAATTGTTGGAGGAAGAATAATGATGAATTTAGAGGTAAAGTTCTTACCACTTTTTTTTAGGTATCAAACAACATCGAACCCTTTTTCCTTGAGAACTTCAAAAGCCATTTCACGAATAGAATTGCGGATAGAAACAAAGCATAATTGCATGTAGTAAGGAAGTTGTTCCATTGCATCGGCATCCCTTCTGGAATCACAAAGATTACAGTTGAGTTTTTACGTTAAGGGTAAGCCATGGATGATGAAACATAGAGGTGTTATGCTTTTAATAGTCTAATACAAACCTCTCAACAGCATATGTAAAAAGCTCAAGCTCATCCAAAGTTCCGTATATATAATACACATCATCTATTGTCGTTATCAATGAATTGACCTTTGTTGAAATTTTCCTATTATATCTAAACTCAGGTTGAAATGATATCCCACTGTCCATAGGAAATTATCCATCAACCTATCCCCTGCAAAGCTCAAATTTTCTCCAAGACCAGTGCTACTCCACCACCTTGTTCCGAACGATAAGAGGAAAAAGAAAACAAAAAGTGGAATCAATCACACATGATACAAAATTTACGTGGTTCAATAATGTGCCATCATCCACGAAGTTGCAGATGAATTTAGTTCAGATGATAACCAAAATACAATATAGTGATATTTGTACAAGAGTATAGTACAATATATAAGCAAACCCTAATCAGCAAGTCGGGCAGGATTAAAAGCTAAAACGGGTAAAAAAAATTTCTTGGAGGCTTAGACCCCAAATGGATTCTTGTCAGATCAGATCATCAACTGGGCCGCCACAAGCTAAAGAAGGCTTCACATAAAAAAGCCCAACAATTCCTTTGTATGAACCAAAGAAAACCATATCGGTTTCGGAATAATAGCTATGCATTTCTTTGCCTTTCGAATCATATATGTCAAGTAAAGCTCAAGATAGGTTGAGATCCAAATTATAAAATGAGGATAATCACGGTTAATTTTTACCTTGTCATTTCTTTTATATCTTCTTGGTAGATTTCTTGTACCACATTGAAATCCAATTATGCAAGCTTAAGCAAAATAGGGTTCATATCTCCTCTATTCCTATATACATCAATGAACCACCTTGCTTCCAACCTAAGCATCCTCCAATGCAGTGGAAGGTCCAAGGCATGGCTCACCAAAGCAGAGAGATCATTTTGATCTTTGCTTAGTTCGACAAACTCTTTGAGTTGTTTGGTTGTGAAATCTCTTGCTTCCTCCAATATAGTTTCACCTTCCATCAAAAGAAATGATGCTTCGTACAAGAATAGCATTCCTCTGACATCCTCACAAAAACATGGCTTGAAGCTTCCTAACCTATTCTTGAAACCGTTGAAGATCTCTGCAATCATGTGATGGGATCTAAGGAGTCATCATTTGTAAATGGTAAGCTCCCATGTTTTAGTTATTTTAGTCAAACCATTTATTAGCTTTAAGAAACTTACCTTGTAGCAAACTATATCCATGTTGTCTTAGCAGTCTAAATTCAAGTACAATGGCATATAAATTCTCTTGTGCATATAAGCACCATGATTATTAATATTGTATAGACTTTCTAGAATCATCCTAATATCATTCTCAAAATGATAAGGTAATCCAAGCCTTTGTGAAATATCAATCAGCTCACGTTGTTGTAAAGGATCTACAATTTTGTGAAACATCATCCTTGCTTCTCCCTTCAACTTATCAACTCGTTTGATCCATGATTGGCCCTGGCAATTCAATTTTTTCATTAGTTAAACTAATTAGCCAAATAATTCGCAATCAACAATACAAGAACTAACTATAAAAACGTATGACATGAATGCACATACCGGATATTCACTTCTCTACGATTGGGTGTAATCATAGTACCAAATGGAAAGTTGGTAATTTGCTGATCGACGAACAACAATATTGAAATGGCTTGAGATCTTGCCAGTGGCCATGCCCTTGCATCGAATGGGAGGTGTTGTGAAATGTTATGCAAAACACACACACCAATGATAACAAATCAAGTAAAATCAATTACAATCAAGCACACTACGCACAATAAATGTAGTTAGGCAAATTAACTACGTCCATAGAGCTGCAGAAATTTTATTAACCAGAGGAGATTACAATCACTCAATCTCAATTCATATTCTCTAGAACTTTTTGCTCTCTCACACAATATGTACTCACTTGACAATTTTTCTCTCTCAAAATATGCTGAGAGTCATACAAAACAAGTCAAATATGATAAATATATAGCAAACAACACTAGAAATCCTAATTTGGTGAAATCTGCGTTCTTCACTCGAACAGCGTGTCCAGTGCGCCTTGAGCGAACGACCAAATCAACATTGACTCGAGCGGACGTTGAGCAAACACTAGGATTTGTGTCTCGCTCGAGCTTATTGTCGTGCAGGACTTGAGCGAAGTCACGGTTTGAGCTTCGCTCGAGCCCACTGTCGAGTGCACTTTGAGCGAACTTCACTTAAGCGTACTATCAAGCGCACATCAAGCAAACATTCTGTTTCTCGATTTTCAGCTCTAAAACCAGTCTCCACATACACCCCAACAATCTCCCACTTCGAGACTGGGTCTCCACATGCCAACCACTATTTCCGCCAAGCTCTATCATCTCTGCAGCTCATAGCTCCCGTCTTCAAGCTAAAAGACGCACTAAAGCCAAGCCCCGACTTCAGTCTTCCACGTACATTGTCCTTAGTCAGCACATCCACAAGCTGACTCATAACTCCCATTGCACTAGAAGTATCCGGTCTCGAACCGATCTTGGCAACCTCAACCAACTTTTCCAGGCTTTCATGAGGAACGACAAAGTTGACTCTCTTTGGCTTCTTCACATGTTTCGCTTGATCAAATCTGCATTTTTACACTATTGTATTTTCCTGCACATCACTGGATCCTGATGTTGAATACAAATAATTAAATCTGCTACTATGTGCTAAGACCAGCGCACCCTTAGTGATCTTCCAAGCTCCTATAGAGAATGCTACTACAAAACCGCTGTCATCAAGCTGTCCCACAAGGATCAAGTCTTTATTCAGATCTGGAACTTGTCTGACTTGTTGTAAAGTCCACACACCCCTGTTTGGAAGTCTGATGTGCACATCACCCACTCCTACTGCATCCAGTGCATCTCCATCAGCAGCATACATCTTCCCAAAATCACTAGCAACATAATTCTACATGATTTTACGATGTGAGGTGTTATGGAACGAAGACCCTGAATCCAATACCCAATCATCAATTAGATTGGGCACTGCAAGAAGTAAGGCATCATGAATTTCATCTGCCACTATATTCATCACGTCATCCTCAGCACTTCCTTGATTCTTGCAGTTTTTCTTAATGTGGCCCGGCTTGACACAACTCCAGCACATGATCTGTTGTCCAGATCTTGTCTTGCTCTTCTATCTGCTCTTGCAGTTTGACTTGTCATGTCCTCTGCCCCTATTCTCAACATTCAAGGCAAATCCTGAACTTGAGAACTCACCCGAGTCTCTCCTACGTACCTCTTCAGTAAGTAACATGTCACGTATGTCATCATTGTTTAGTTTTGTCTTGCCGGCTAAACTACTCACAACCTTCCTCAGGGCCTCCGAACTATTTGGCAATGATGCCAACATAATCAACGCTCTGATCTCATCATCAAACTCAATCTCTACAGAAGACAGTTGATTTGTGATCGTATTGAATTCATTCAATTGTTGGGTTGCAGACATACCTTCTGACATCTTCAGATTGAACAATTTTTTCATCAAGTGCACTTTATTATTTGCCGACGGTTTTTCATACATACCTGACAAAGTCACCATGAGATCCATCGTGGTTCTCTCTTTACTGACATTGTGCGCCACTATTCTGGACAAGGTCAGTCGAACAAGCCCTAGAATCTGTCAATCTAACAGGGTCCACTCAGCATCATCCATGCTCTTCGGTTTCTTTTCCAACAGTGGAAGGTGGAACATCTTCCCATAAAAATAGTCCTCCATCTGCATTTTCCAATACCCAAAATCAGTGTCATTGAACTTCTCGATCTCGGGTGTGATCACTTTATCTCCAACCATCATTCTTCTTCAGATCAGACCTTGGCTCTTGATACTATTTGTTATGCAAAATACACACACCAACGATGGAAAATAAAATAAACGCAATCACAATTAAGCACACAACACACAATATACGTGGTTCGGCAAATTGCCTACGTCCACAGAGCTGCAGAAATCTTATTAACCAGAAGAGATTACAATCACTCAATCTTAACTCACACTCTCTAGGGCTTTTTGCTATCTCACACAATATGCACTTATTTGACAATTGTTCTCTCTCAAAATATGCTGAAAGTCATACAAAACAAGTCAAATATGACAAATATATAGCAAACGGCTCTGAAAATCCTAATCTGGCAAAATCTACGGTCTTCGCTCCTGTGGCGTGTCTAGAGCGCCTCGAGTGAACTGCCAAATCAACATTGGCTCGAGCGGGCTGTCGAGCAGAGGTCGAGCGAACATTAGGGTTTATGTCTCGCTCGAGCTCACCGTCACGCGGGACTCGAGCGAACTCAAAGGTTGAGCTCCGCTCGAGCCCACTATGGAGTGCACGTCGAGCGAACTTCGCTCGAGAGCACATCAAGCAAACATTTTGTTTCTCGATTTTCAACTCCAAAACTAGTCTCAACATACACCCAAACAATCTCCCACTTGGAGACTAGGTCTCCAGATGCCAACCATTGTTCCCTTCAGATCATCACAAATACATTCATAGAAATTTCCCTTTTCATTGGTAAAACTCTTGAAAACCTCTGTAATCAACAAAGCTCACTAGTTGGTAAATGATGTGTCTGTTTATTTTTGTTAAGCATTAATTACTAGCATGCATGTTGTTTACCTTGAGGTACATTATATCTCTTTTGTCTTAGCAATCTAAATTCGAGAGTTGTGGCATATAAACTCTTCTCCTCGCAATCACCACCTACATAATGAGTATTCTGTATTTTGTCCAATATCCTCGTTATTTCATCTTCAAGGTGGTAAGATACTCCAAGTCTTTGCAAGATATCAATCATCTTGACCAGCTTTAGAGGATCCACCATTTTGTGTAACATCTTTGTCACTTCTTCCTTCAAGTTATCAATTTTTCTAGTGTATGACTCCCCCTGCCAATCTAAATTTCACTGATTAGTCATGAGGCACTGATAATGCAAGAACTATCGAGATCAAAACTAAAAAATAATAGAGATAGCAAGATTTACCACATATTCACTTTTTAGTGATTGGATGTAATCATCATGCCAAATGCTAGGATGGAAATTTCCTGATCGTCGAACAATAGTGGAGTCACTTGACTTTTCTTCGAGAGCCATGCTTTGGAATGGACGAGGAGTCACTAGAACTATATATCTAGTGCACCTATAAGACAATGGCTTAAATATTACAATCGACAATATAAAAATGTTGTGGCAGTTACTAAAAATATTTATTGCTACGGCATAGATATCTGGAGTACAAGAATTAGGCTTGAGAAATCCTCTCAATTCATTTTATCTCATCTCATTTCATCTCATCATTACAATTTTAACAAATTTTCATATAAAATATAATAAATAATTCAAAATTTTCAAATCTTAAAATAATAATAATATTAAAAAATAATATTCTAACAATATTTTATTCAACTTTCAATTTTCCTCTTCTGTAAAGCAGCTGGTAGACATTTTGTGTAACACCCAGACCTAGTCAAGCTCAATGTTTTTTTTTTTTCGCCGCCACACACGATTGCACTCCGATGCACGTACGCCTCTATTCTCCTCAGCTTTAGGGTTTTTGTTTTTGTTTTGTTTCAATCACCTAATTTTTTTCACATGTTAACTTCCCTGCACGTTTTCTTTTCGGTCTATTTTCACCCCTAGAGTTTTCCTCACGTCCACGACATGCATGATCTTGCACGTCTCCTTCCTGTCTTTCTCTAGGGTTTTTCCAATCAACTCTTTATATACATGTACTCCTCTCCTGAAAAAAGAAGAAGTAGCCACAAACCTCCCATGATAGTCTTCATCCCAACAAGCCTAACGCCTCACTCACACAACCCGTAGCCACTAGGCTCAGCACTCGTCAACGTTGCACCCATAGCCAGCCACCAGTGTGCATGATGAAAACCTAGAATAGCCACTTCTTCTTTTTCTCCCTCTCCTCTCGGTTTCCCATAGTCATCTCTGCACCTTTCAGCCATCCCTGTTACCGTCCAACACCCTCACGGAAGCCCAAACGTTTGCGCCACCACTGCTGCCCAGTTCCTCCACCCCAACCTCCATCTCCACGTAAAACCGACGCCCAGAGCGACCATCGGAAAACACATTCAACAGCCACCATTAGTAAACCACAGCGCCCCACCGCCAACTGCTCAGCCTCAAGCAAGAACCACTAGCGGACGTCGGTCGTGCACTTAGGTTTGCCGAGACCACCTTCTGGTAAGCTCACAAAGTGCCACGGCCTCCTCGCCGTTCTTTCCGCTCTCTCTCTCTCTCTCTCTCTCTCTCTCTCTCTCTCTCTCTCTCTCCCGCTCATCTCTCTTTCTGCCCCACGAGCTCAACCGCCCTTTTTTCTGTCGTAACCACCACCCAACTCACCGCCCTTCGAGCTCTCAATCTTTCGGTGAGCCTCTGCCTCACAAACTGCTGTTTTGCTTTTAAGTAACATGAGTTTTTGTCAAGGTAGTTTTTGTTAACATGAGTTTACGTAACTTGGGTAATGTATTGTTTAATTAAATAAAATTACATTATTACCCTTTGAGCTACAAGTTGCGTTAAGGTGTTTTAAACTTTTAATATGAGTTAGTAATCTCTAATATATTTATGTTTACAGAAATATCTTAAGTAGTTTAACATGTTATTAAGTAAAGATTTATTTTAAGAGTAAACAATATTGTTGTAATGTTATTTTTACACTTTGGATATGATTATAGTTATGGTTTATTTTAAAATATTTTGAGATAATTATATTATCTAGTATTAAACTTTATAGTTTATTTTCAATAATAAATAGGTAAGATTTTTAAATGTTTTAGTCAAACTTATTAAATCAATATTAATGATTTTAGAAAGTGATGATTTATAATTTGAAGTTAAGAAATTTTAGGTTTTGAGGAATTAAATAGGTTATTTTAGAAGCTTAGGATTAAATATCGAAATACGTGATTAATTGAAAATTTACGAGAATTACGTGATTATTTTATAGGTAACGCTTAATTATTATTCGACATTTTTTAGGAAAATTCTGTAAAAGCTAAGAAGTCCAGGTAAGCAGGGTTCCTATACTAGACTTTGCATTCAAATAAAATGAGCTGAGGTTGATTTTTGAAAAATATACATATTTGGTTATGAAAAGAAATTTGAACTAGCTCAGTTATTTGTTCTGCATTACTCATGAGATTCTGTTTAAGAATAAAGTATTTTCTGGCATATCTGGTGTAGACATGAGTTTATTTTTTACATTCTGTTTCTGAACTGTGCAAAAGAGAGCAAATACGTAATTTTGTGCATAAATTATGTTTTTGAGATATGATTATGCTCTGTTCTGAAGATGTTTTGTACTCTGATATGATATGATGTGATTTATGAATACCTCTGTTCGGGTTGGTACCAACTTTTCTGTTTCTGGTCCACCCACTTTGGAAACAAAATGGTTCTCTACGTGGTCTTTCCTATGCGCACACTCGGGGCTCCGAGAATGAATAAGGGAAATATTCACATTCTGTTTCTGCTCGGTTAGCTACTGGAGTTTGCACAACCCTACCACAGGGGTTAAACATGGTATTTGTTCTGATATTATAAGATAAGACGTGATGTTTCAGTTTATGCATTTTGAACTCTGTAAATGCTCGTGTTTACACACTAACATATGTTCTCTACTGACTGAGTTGTTGATAACTCACCCCTTATCTCCATATATTTTTCAGATAATTTTGATGCTTCAGCTGAAGAACAAAAGTAGGAAGTTTTAGCAAGGTGTGATGATCGTTGTGGAATAAGTGCCTGAGGGTATAAGTGCTTATTTGAGAGTCATAGTTAGGAAACTGATTTATTTTTTGGGTATTTTGATTTGATGAGTTAAAGATATTTTCGAGTTTTTGGGGAATTTATAATTTATGTTATAGAGAATTTCTTTGTTGTCTCCATGAAGGAACTTAGATATTTGGATTGATTAAATGGATTAACATTTTATGAAGTTTTTTGGACTTTATAGTTGTGTTATTGAAGTTGATATTAAGTATTAAGAGCTAACTCTCCAGACCTTCGGGATCGGGGCATTACATTTTGTACACTTGAAAATCTGTTCTACCTTCATTTAGATCTAGATAGTCTCTCTTTCATTCTGTATACTTTGTAAAAGGATTTCTAGCAAAGAGTTGTTAGTATTACTTTGAGATGTAATATTGCAGATTTTGATAACTTCTTTTAAAGCCTTGGTTTTAGAGTTTTGTAACCTCAGGCTTTTTTCTTTTTTGCGCTCGGTATTCCTGCGTTGAGAATGAGGACTATTAATAAAATTAGAGCCGTCCCTCTTCGTTAAAAACAAAGAACCTTAGTGAAAAAGCTCGTTTACTCTGATCACTTGGTATGGTGGATGGGACGTCATGGATTTAAGTCAGCTCTAGCTATGAGTAAGATGCAAAGAAAATCATACTCATATCCATTATCCCTTATACCCACCAGTTTAGTACCACTTTAGTAGTACCATTGTGTGTGGTTGGGATCGATATGATCAGACTCATGTTTACCTTGAGAGAATATCTGGCAGTGACTACCATCTAGCCTCTCCTATTATAAGAGGATTCCAATGAGAATATGATGTTGTAATAGTCACGTCCAAAAGGTAGGACTTTGCAAAAATCCGACTATTTGACTCCGGTTATACTGACTCTGCAACCATTTGAGTCGGTGCTTCGAAAAAATGGAGCCGGAGTCAGAGGTAGTTGTGCAGTTTTTGTCAGAGCTGGATCGGTTTTCTGACTGACTTCGACTCCGGCATTGGGGCAGATGAACTTTTCCGCCTCTTTGTCTGAATAAAGTATGCATGGTGGAGAAAGATCAATATATTTTCAAGTTAAAAAGATAGATATCTATTAGTATAATGCTGTGGGTTTGTCTTAACATGTGCAGCTAATACAGTGGGTTTGTCTCTATGCAACAAATTAAAAGAATACACGTGAATATCGTTTCCAAGCTACTGATTCGATCTGTGTATATCTGTGTTCAGCAATCAGCATTATTCACCGACTGGGAAAAGTTTACAAGATACGCATGATCAATAGGCTAGGTCGGTAGCTCGCGGCATGATTCATTCCCCATGTGTTAACATACTTAAGTTTAATATTTATAATGGAGAATCATCGTACAATATTAAGATATATATATATATATATTTTTATATATATATATATATGATTACAAAATATGTTTTTATATTTTGTTGGTTTTATTTATTTTATTGTATACTATTTGTTTGTTTATTTTATATTATTTGTTTTATTTTATGGCAAGTTATTTTATTTTATTTATTTATTTATTTTATTATTTTATTGTGCACTACTTCATTTGTTTTATTCATTTTATCTTATGATATTTTATTGTTAGTTTTATTCATTTTGTTGTATATTATTTATTTATGGAATTTTATTTTATTTTGTTTTGTTCGGAGTTGAAAATCGGGTTAAGAGTTGTGTTATGGCAGGAAGATGGTACGATTGTGAATGTCATTGTTAGACTTGAACACTTAGTGTAGTAGGCTTGAACTCTTGGCAACTGGATTGCTTTAATATCGAGGCTTGAAGGGAACGGCATGATCTGGGTGAACTCTTTGGAGTAGGAACTCAAGTTGCTGCTAAGGAGGGGAATAGTTTTAAATTGCTTAGGATAATTGAGGTTTTATATTTCGTGGAGATATGTCATGAGGCTATAGCATAGGAGGTTGTAAGTTCAACGAATTCCAATGTTAGATTTTTGAGAAGGTCACCTAAGGTTTGAGGCCTCATAGTTTTTAGGAAATAAGTTTGTTAGATTTAAGGTGATAGGTTCAACAAGCATTCGAAGGATTAGTTAGATTAGAAGTTTTCGATTTTGCCGACTTTGATAAGCAGTTTGATAACATTTGAGGTTTTAGAATTTACAAGTTTTATAAGGTGAATGTTTTAGATTTAAGGTCATGGATCTTTAAGATTTTGGGAAATGATTTTTATCTGGTTTAAGGTTTAGAATTGCAGAGTTGAAGGGTTGAATTATAATAGGATTTGAGTTCTTAGTTTTGTATACTTGGTACACTAGCTTGGTCTATTCTATCAATGGATTAGTTGGTAACCATTAAATTAGGATTGATCTGAGTTGAGTTACTGATATGAGAATTTTTAGGAGAGAACTTCTTTAGAGATGGAAGGTAATAATCTACTTTGTGTATTTTCCGAGGATTAAAGATGTTGATCTCATTCAGATAATGATTGTTTTTAGCTCGAGGTTAGTGACAGGTTGATGATTTAATCCATATCAATTTTAAGGAATAATAGATGGTGCGGACGTAGGAGATGATTCTTGTTGATTTCGAGGATATAGGCCTGGATGGTGGAAATGGTAGTGACAGATCACTTGCACGTTTGGAGGATTATTGGTTCTAGCTAAGTGTGTATGAGATCGATGTGTAGTAGTGGTGAGTGGGTATGCATTTCGGAGAGTACAAGGGTCCTTGTCTCATTTTTGGCTTGGAAGAAGTGTCTTGGGTAGGTGTTGAAGATGAATAAATACAATAGTATTAAATTCAAGAGATTTTGGTTTGGAATTTTTGGTGAGTCAATCGGAGTGTGTAGTCGAAACGGATTACTCAATGGAATGACGGTTGACAATAATTATTGTGATTATCTATAGGAATTAATTGTGACTTGAGGTTACCTAGGAAATTAAATTTTGAGGTTGTACTTTCTTTGGAGATTGAGAATCCAGTTGGTTGAATTAAGGACATTATTATTTAACTTGAAGAGAGATTGATGGGTCGTCATGTTTGGTGTATGATAAGATCTTGGAAGTTGATGTTTAGGCATTAGCGATGAATAATATGATCAAGTATGTGAGTTAATCAAGCATTAGGATCCTTGGGCGATTTGCATTGGCTTTTAGTGGATTGATGATTTGAGCAATATGGCTTGCCTTGAGGTTTAATAGTGATGTGTTATTGAATGAGCTAGTCGTGCTAATACTAGCTTATAGGAGTAGAAGTAGCTGGGCGAGTTACCAAGGAGGTTTTGTTAATGTTTTGGTGAAGTCATTGATGGTTCGTAATGAGTTTAGTCACCGCTAGATTAGATGTTATTCTGAATGTCGGTGATGAGCTTTTGGGTTTAGATTTTTGGGTTGAAGTTTATACGTGCTCTTTTTGGTTGGTCGGATTGAATCGAATCTTTTAAAGTATGCTCCTTATTGTAGATGAGATGGATGTATTTTGGGTTGAGGTTGCTTATTTTCAATTTGGGATGCTGAGGTTAGTTTTCTGTCTATGATCATGGATGTATTTTGCGGAATATTGATTTTGATCAAGGCAGCAGGAGTTAATTGAGGAATATGAGTGATAACGAGTTAATTGAGGAATATGAGTGATAACTCCTGGTTTTGGGGACAAGAGTATTTTCTACCAAAACGTGGTAAGAGTTTGCTGGTTAGTAGGTATGAAGTCACCTTGTACTCGATGGTACTAGTTTTTATGAGGACATAAATTTTATGCATGTGGCGAATTACTAGAGTGTGCAGCCGAAGCGTGATATTTGTGGTTGTAGTTAGGAGTTCGGATTTTGTGCTGATCTTGAGGAATTAGTGGTGACTTGAATTTTTAGATGATGCTTGTAGTTGAAGATTAATCTTTTGGTTGTGCAATTTGTTATTGATGGTTAACCTTGGAAGTGGCCATTAGGTTACCAAATGTAGAATTCAATGGAGGTTTAGAAGTTGAAGCATAGGAGCTGATTGAGGTTAGCATGGATTATTGTATGGAGCTATTGATCATTGGAATTTTCTGGATATTGTATTAAGGTTCTTGTGGAAAATAAGATTTTGGTTAGTATAGTCATCTAGGAATACTGGTCGTGATGTGCCACTGGAGGACTAATACGAGTGTGTTGGATATCGCCATTTTTTTTTTGAGAAATGTGCCACGTGCTGTCAAGTTAAGGCTGAGCATCAAAGACCTGTTGGTAAACTTCAACCTCTCCCTATTCCTGAGTGGAAGTGGGATGATATTTTATGGATTTTGTTGTGGGTTTGCCGAGGACCCTAGCGGAAAGAACTTAGTTTGGGTGATAGTTGATCGGTTGACCAAAAGTGCCCATTTCCTGCCTATTAATAACACTGACTCTTTGGGTAAGTTGACTCGGTTGTATGTTAAGGAGATAGTGCGTTTGCACGGAGTGCCCAAGAGTATCGTGTCAGATCGGGACCCGCGGTTCACGTCCCATTTTTTGGAAGAGTTTGCAGGCAGCTTTAGGCACTAAGTTGAAGTTTAGTACTGCATATCACCCACAGACAGACGGTCAATCAGAGCGTACTATTCAGACTCTTGAGGATATGTTGCGGTCTTGTGTCATGAAATTTCAAGGGAGTTGGGAGAAACATCTGCCACTAATTGAGTTTGCTTATAATAACAGTTTTCAGTCCTCTATTCAAATGGTCCCGTATGAAGCTTTGTATGGGTGGAAGTGTAGATCACCGTTGTGTTAGGACGAAGTTGGCGAAAGTAAATTGATTGGACCTGAGATAATTCAAGAAATGAAGCATCAAGTTCAATTTATAAGGACTAAAATGGCGGAAGCCCAAAGTCGCCAAAATAGTTATGCAGATACAAGGAGAAGAGACTTATCATTTGAGATAGGTGATTGGGTTTACCTTAAAGTCTCTCCGATGAAGTGGGTTAAGCGCTTTGGCAAGAAGGGAAAGCTTAGTCCGATGTATGTTGGTCCTTTCCAGATTATAGAGAAAGTTGGGCTAGTTGCTTATAGAGTTGCCCTGCCAGATTATTTTGGGGATGTCCATGATGTGTTCCTTGTGTCGTCTTTGAAGAAGAGTTTTGGACAGCTAGAGCCTCATTTTGTCGACTCTGAACGCAATGAACTTCGGCCTAATCTTTCTTATGAAGTTGCCCCGACTCAGATTGTGGATGGGAAAGAGTAAAGGTTAAGGTCTAAGACAATACCTTTGGTGAAGGTGTCATGGGGCGATCCGTTGGCTCAGGATTTCTCTTGGGAGAGAGAAGCTGTCATTAGAGAGCAGTATCCGTATTTATTTGATTGACTGGCGGTATGTTTCTTAAGTCTCCTCTTGGTTGAATCTTATTCCTGTTTTAGCATTAATGTTTGACCTTACTAATTTCGAGGACGAAATTTTTTTAAGGGGGGAGGATGTAACACCCCGTATTTTAGTGTATTTTCACTGAAGGATTATTTTTAATAATTTAAAAATTTATTCTCTTATTTTATAATTATCAGATATTTTAAATGGGTTATTTCATGATCTTTAAATTGTGAAAATTAAATTGCTATGTTTTCTTAATATTTAGTTATTGTTGTACATTTAAATTGTTCTTCTTTTTTAATTAATTGATTGTGAGATTTAATTATTTTATTTTCATTGTATCATTACGTTTAATTTATTTTAATGGATTTGCTGTTTTAAAATCATTTTCGTTGGATCATTTTCTGTGACCCAAGATGTGAGGATTGAACCTCATTTCTTTTCCCCACTTTTCTTTTTCTCCTTTTTCTTTTTCTTTTTCTTTTCTTTTTCCCCATTTCTTCCTCTTCCTTTTCTCTCCCTGCGCGCGACGCCCCTGCGCTCCCTCCCCGTCCGTTTTCTCCTCCACCCATAGCGCCACCGTGAGCCGCTCATGTCGGTCACCGCCCCTACCATTCACTTCCCCATCGGCCGGCGACCCCACCTCCTAAATTCCAGCCCCCCTCATTCCATCGTTCTCCTCCACGCACGACGCAAGCCGCGGCATTCCTTGCGCCGTTGCGCCGCCGTCGTGCCGCCGTGGCCCTCACCGCCCAGCCTAACCTCTTCCCTTCCGGCCGGAGATCACACCCTTCCAACTTCAGCCTCCCTCGCGCCGCCAGTAGCCTCCACGAACCACCTAAAGCCGCGGCCTTCACTTCATCCGCTCGCCGCCGTCGCGCCACCACCGGCCACCATTTCTTCACCACTTCATCCTTGACCTTCTAGCAACCCAGTGGACCTAACCCCAGCTCCGATCCGTCACCGGTGAAGCACATCCAACCCCATTTCCGATTTGGGTATTTTTGGCCTAAAACCACCATTTACGCCACCACCCACGGCAAACCACCACCACCATTGGCCTCACCGACCTCTCTAGGCCCTATCCTATCAATTTCGGGTCTTAGTTTGTCCCCATTCAAAAGTGGGTATTTGAGACCCACGGCCACAGTGTATTTTACACTGTTACGTTGCTGTGTCGCCACCTTTTGCAGCTCCATGATCCTTCGGAAATTATTATATAGCACTGTAAGTATTTTTTCCAAAGAACTATCGTGATTTAAATATATTTTTGCACTAACCCATATTATTGTGAACTGGTTGGACATGCTGGACTGAGTCTGAAGAGTTCGGGGGTTGGATGGATTGTGGATGGAGTTGTGTGTTTGGTTGGTATTGTGAAATGTTGGTTGTTGGTATGGTGTTGTTCATGTACATGGCATATTGCACACATGATCATGTTTGTAAAGGAAACTGGGTTTTCGTGTACATGCATTCATGTTCATGTGTTTCATGAAAACTGGGTTTTCATGTGTTAAAATATTTTGGGTGCGTGTGTATCACGACCCTAAGCCGAGATGGGGCATTATCTCGGTGGAGCTCCTCTGGTCACTCGGGAGCGGAATATACTGAGTGACGTCCCCTGGGTTGTCGCTGGGCGACAACGGGATCGGATGAGATGGTCTCGTGCCGACTCCGTGGCCCCTCTGCTGGTGGGGCTAAAAGATGCTTGGCCACGAACGCGCTGGGCGCGGAACTGGGCATCGCTCGTTGCGTAGTGGGTGCTTGGCCACGAACGCGCTGGGCGCGGAACTGAGCATCGCTACGAAGCCAGGACGTGCGGATGATCCCTAGGGGAGATCATGGTGCATTGGTTAATGGAATAATGAGCTGCTTTCTGGGAAAATAGCGTGTGTTGATTAAAATATTTTTATGTGATTCATTTTCTGGGAAAATGAGATTTTATTGATTTGGGTCATTTTCTGGGAAAATGACGGAGTATTCTTTTTGGGCAAAATGGAATTTTGGCGTGTGTTGGAAAATATCTATTTTCGGGAAAAATAGTATTTTTGGATTTAATGCATATCTCATCATATGCATGCATGTTGGTAGCATTAATGTATTTTTATCTCGTAGTTATTTGGGTTATACTTACTTGTGGTACCGTTCTATGGTAACGCAGATTTTGATGCAGAGGAGGATGAGGGTGAGCCTGAGGAGTCGGCTCCGCCCGAGGAGTGATTGGATCACTCGCATTTTGGTTTGGGACTTTTAAAATATTTATTTCGGATGACTGTATAATATTTAAACTTTTTTACTGATTGTTTAAAATGTATTAACAATTCTGGTACTTAGTTGTATTAATTAGCTGCGTTGTTTTTGTACACTGTTGCATGTACACACACTTGGCACTAACGTTGGGATGTGTGACCCTGTTGTCATCATCCTGGCGTCTCGATTCCCATGTCTCCTTACATGGGGGTCGTGGGCACCACACCAGCCACTATTTCCAGTCAAGCCCTATCATTTCTACAGCTCACAGCTCCCGTCTTCAAGCTAGAAGACGCATTAAAGTCAATCCTGACTTCAGTCTTCCACATACATCACCCTTAGTAAGCATATTCACAGGGCAACTAACAACTCCCACTGCACCAGGAGTTTCCAGTCTCGAACCGATCTTAGAAACCTTAGCCAACTTTCCCAGGCTTTCATGGAAAAGGGCAAAGCTAACTCCCTATGGCTTCCTCACATGTTTCGCGTGATCAAGCTTGCAATTTTGTACTCTTGTATTTCCCTGCACATCACTGGACCCTGATGTTAAATATAAAGAGTAAGATCTCTTACTATGCGCTAGGACCAGCGCACCCTTAGTGATCTTCCAAGCTTTTCCAAAGAACGCTACTGCAAAACTGCTGTCATTAAGCTGCCCCACAGAGATAAGGTTTTTCCTCAGATTTGGAACATGTCTGACTTGCTGTAAAGTCCACAAGCTCCTATTTGGAGGTGTGACGCGCACATCACCCACTCCCACTACATCCAGTACCTCTCCATCAGCCGTATACATCTTTCCAAAATCACCAGCAACATAATTCTGCACGATTTCTCAATGTGAGGTGATGCCTTGCATAATTTCTTATATTTTATCACTTCTTAACTTTAAACCTTAGTCTAAATACCCTATTATTGGACTAAAATGCTAAACTATTAATAGAAATCATTAGAATTAATGTGCACTCTTAAATTGAGTTTCTATTTACTTTGGGATACTCCTGAGCATATTTTTATGTTTAATTTAAGACTTTATAAAAGAGTAAGTCCAAACTCATTCGAATTCAAAGGACTTTCAAGTGGGCAAGACATTGGAACAATCTAAGAAATTTCAATGAGTGTAGGACTCTTCAAATAAGGATAATGATGGGGTTTGAGAGTAATTCGGATCAGAGTTCAAAACACGCTAGTAGACAGCATGGACACACTTTACTATTTTAATCATAACTTTCCGCTCTAATATCGAATTGATGCGATTCTTGATGCGTTGAAAATCTATCTTAAAGGGCTACAATGTAATAAAGTTTTCCAAATTTGAACTCCTGAAGCACATACGTGGCTGCCAAGTAGAGTCTTAAACTTCAGGCGATTTTGAGTGCGGGAATATGAAGACATTAGGGTTTCTTTCTTACCATATTTAAGCATATCATTAGCATCAAATTGGAGAGTTTTTCAGAGGGTCATTTCTCTGAAGTTTTTCGTTTCAGACACTGCGGCTTGCAAGGGACGACACTTTGGATTGCGAGGAACATTTTCAGTGTTCATTTTCTTCTATTCTTCTCTCAAAAAAATTATGGTGAATTCGTTTATGTTGAATTTGATTTTTAGCATAAACTAAATTTTCTTTATTATAGGAAAACGATGTAATCTAGTTCTGAACTATGCTTACTTTTCTATGTTAATTTGAAGTAATTATCTTCTATATTTGTCTGATTTATTCTGAACTTATTGCTTCTAATTAACTGGCCATTAATTAGATGATTTTAATCTTGTGATTTGCTATCGAAAGAGGGAATTATAGGATAGATCTTGGATATTTCAGCATAGGTAAATATAGAGATCGAAAGACTTATATGAACCTATGTAGTATTAAAATCATTGATATTATTGCTTTCTCGCTTTATTAATTTGCATACTCTTGTGTAAAATGATGAACAAGAATAATTTTCAATTGACTGTCGAAAGAGGCTTTTGGATGTTTGTGGAGATTTGCTAACAAACAGAGAGAATTAAATTAAATTAGTTAGATGAGTAAAACATTGTGAGGGATTAGGTGAAATCGATTTCCTAGAAGTTTTATTTCCCATTGAGTTGATCTTCGAAAAACAGTTTTCTTTTCCTTTGAATATTTTCTTTGAATTAATTTTATTTTAATTTACAATTACAAAAATCTTAGTGACTTTTCTAAATAAAGTCAAGATTAGTACAATTTTAGTATTTGTCAAAAGGAAGTTACCAATCCCTGAGGACGATACTCTTCTCATCACTTTACTATAAAACTACAATACTGTGCACTTGCAGTTTTGCACCGATCATGTTTTTGGCGCCGTTTTCGGGGATTGATTTCTTCTTATTTTTGCCAATATTGATACAAAGTAATCTTGATTTTAATTTAGAATTTTTTTTTTCTCCAAGTGTTTTTTTGACGTTGGATGCGCCGTGCTAGAACTCGTGACATTACTCCTTTTGATCCAGAGCTTGAAAGAACTCTTAGATAATAAAGAAAGAAGAAAGTACTAGCCATGGCTGACGGACAACATGATGCACAGCCATGCACCTTGAATGATTATGTACGGCCAGTTGTGAATAACAACTACTCGGGTATAAGACGCCAGACCATTAATGCCAATAATTTTGAGCTCAAACTAGCCTTGATCAGCATGGTGCAACAAGCCCAATTTAGTGGATCACCACTTGATGATCCCAATATTCATTTGGTGATGTTCTTGGAGATTTGTGACACAGTAAAGATTAATGGTGTTCTGAAGACACCATTAGACTGAGATTATTTCCTTTCTCTTTGAGGAACAGGGCAAGAGATTGGCTACAATCTCTACAACCGGGAAGCATCACTAGTTGGCAGGACATGGCTGAAAAGTTTCTTGCTAAATTCTTTCCACTTGCAAAAACAGCCAAACTCAGGAATGAGATTGGTCAATTCAAGCAAAATAATTTCGAGTCACTCTATGAAGCATGGGAAAGATATAAAGATTTGATTCGACGTTGCCCTCAACATTGATTACCGGATTGGTTGCAAGTTCAGATGTTCTATTATGGGTTAAATGAGCAAACTCGAACCATAGTTGATGCCGCTTCTGGTGGAACTTTGATGTCAAACATGTACACTCACATATACATATATATATGCGCACATGATATTTATGGATTGATGTTGATCTATATATGTTCATGTCACGTGGTAAAACAATTCTTGATGAAATTGTTAAGATAGTATATATGGTTTGCTTACCGTAGATGTTCCAAGATCATCCATAAGTCGTAGAATCATTGATCAGCAACGAATTATATTCAGATACTCTGGATCCAAGAAACCACATGATTCCTTTGTTATTATTCGATTTGTGACAGCAAAATAAGCATGCACCAGTATAACTGCATGGTGCCGATATTGAAACCCATGCATTTTAAATGTATTCTTGAAAGCTTGGTGTATAACCATTGTAATACCACTTTGCCTCCAACAGATAAGCTTTACATAAATCTACCCACTGAAATATTCATAGTAGAGCAAGGAGCTAGAGGAAGTATATATAATACATACAAGAAAACAATGTTAGTGAAGAAATGATTATGAATTTAGAAATCAAGGTCTTAGCGCTTTTTTTAAGGTATCGAATGTTGTTGAATCCTTTAATTTCTCCTTGAGAGTTTCAAAAGCCATTTCATTAATGGTATTATGAAGAGAAAGGAAACATGTTTGCATATAATAAGGAAGTTTTTCCGTTGCATTGACATCCCATCTGGAACCACTAAAGGTAAATCATATATATACATATATATATATATATATGTATATATATATATATGAAGCATTAGATTTGCAATACCATTAATGGTTAATACAAACCTCTCAACAGCATCAGTGAAAATCTCAAGTTCATCCAACGTGCCATATACATCATACACATGATCATCTATTGTTGTTATTAGTGCATTGACTTTTGTTAACACTCTCCTATTATATCCAAGCCCAGGTTGAAATGATACTCCCACTGTCCATAGGAAATTCTCCATCAATCTATCCCTTGCAAAGCTCAAGTCTCCAAGACCAGTGTGTCTCCACCACCTTTATATGAACCAAAGAAAACCATATCAATTTTAGAACTCAAGCAATGCATTTTACTATCTTTTGAATTGTATATCAAGTAAAGATCTTTATAGTTAATCTTGTTGAGATGCAAATAAAAAAATATGAGGATAATAATGATTATTACGACCCTTCTTTTAGGATATCTTGATGGACTGTTTGTACTGTGGCGCCTCCAATCCCCCTTATATAAATACACAGGGATCGAGACGCCAGGATGGTGACAACACGGTCACACATCCCAACGAAGTGCCAGTGTGTGTACATGCAACAGTGTTCAATAAAATAACGCAGCGGATAGTCAACTAAGTACCAGAATTTAATTACAATCAAACATCAGTAAAGATTTAAATAGCAGTTATACAGTCATCCATAAAATAATTTACAATAGTTTTAGATATACAAAGGAGTGATCCCAGATCACTCCTCAGGCGGAGCCGTCTCCTCATGCTCGCCCTCCTCCTCCTCATCAGCATCAAAATCTGCGATACCACAAAATGGTCTCGCAGGTAAGTATAACCCAAACAACAACGTAATATAAAATGCATTAAATGCAACTAACATGCATGCACATGAAAACATGCATTTTTCCACAAAACATCATTTTCTCCAAAAATGATAAATTTCCAACACACACCAAAATCTCATTTTGGTCCAAATTATCCGTAAAACATTTTCCCAGAAAATGATTTACCCAAAAACCAACTCGCACTATTTTCCCAGAAAATAGTGCATTACTCTCAAATGCACCATGCATTATTTCCATATGCACCATGGTCTCCCCTATGGACCATCCGCACGTCCTGGCTTCGCAGCGGTGCTCAGTTCCGCGCCCAGCGCGTACATGGCCAAGCACTCACACTACGCAACGAGCGATGCCCAGTTCCGCGCCCAGCGCGTACGTGGCCAGACATCCTCTAGTCCCCGCCAGCAGAAGGACCACGGAGTCGGCACGAGACCATCTCGTCCGATCCCATTGTCGCCCGGCGACAATCCAGGGGACGTTACTCAGTATATTCCGCTCCCGAGTAACCAGAGGAACTCCACCGAGTTAATGCCCCATCTCGGCTTGGGGTCGTGATACACACGCACCAAAAATATTATCACATAAAATCATAGCTTTTCAAATCACATGAACATGAATGCAATACACGAAAACCCAGTTTTCTTTACAAACATGATCATGCATGAAATAATGAAATGCACATGTACCAACACAATATCTAACATCCATCAATGAACAATACCAACAAATCCAACCAACCCATCAACAACCAATATCCAATTCAACCAAATCAACCAAACAACTCCAATCACAAATCCATCCGACCCCCGAACTCCTCGGACTCAGTCCGGCATGCCAAAAACACAGTGAAATGGGTTAGTGCAAAAATACATTTAAATTACGAAAGTTCTTTGGAGAAATACTTACAGTGCAATATAATAATTTTCCGAGGATCACGAAGTTGAAAAAGGCGACGTTTGAGCAACACCACAGTGTAAAATACACTGTGGCCGTGGGTCACAAATACCAACTTTTCAACGGAGGCAAACGAAGACCCAAGATTGATAGGGTAGGGCCTAGGGAGGTCGGTGAAGCTAGTGGTGGTGGTGGTTTGCCGTGGGTGGCGGCGCAAGGGGTGGTTTTAGGCCAAAAATGTGCAAATCGGAGATGGACTTGGTGGGGCTTCACCGGTGACGGATCGGAGCTGGGGTTGGGTCCAATGGGTTGCCAAGAGGTCGAGGATGAAGTGGTAGGAAGATGGTGGCCAATGGTGGTGCGACGGTGGCGCAACGGCGGAAAGAGTGCCGCGGCTTCAATGGGCTCGTGGTGGCTAACGGCGGCGCGAATGGAGCTGGAAACGGAGGTGTGGCGTCGCCGGTGGCTGGGGGAGCTGGGGAGCCGGGCGGTGTCGACCACCGCTGGCGCACGGCGGCGGGCTGGGGGAGAGGAAGAACGGACGGAGAGAAAGGGAGGGAGAGGGAGTTGCGCGCGGGGAGGAGAAATAAGGAGGAAAGAAAAGAAAAAAAGAAAAGAAAGAAAAGAAAAGAAGAGGAAAGAAAAATAGAGGAAAAAGAAATGAGGTCCAATTCTCATAACTTGGGTCACAAAAATGATCCAACGGAAACGATTTCAAAACCTCAAGTTAAATAAAATAATTTAAACGTAATGGTAAAGTCAAATTGAAATAATTAAATCCCACAGTAATTAAATAAATATTAAAAGCAATTTAAATGCATAACAATAAATAAATATTAGGAAAGCACATAAAAATAATTTTCACCAAATTAAAATCATAGAAATAAACTCATTAAAAATCCAACCAATTTTAAAATAAGAGAATAAATTTTGATTACATGAAAATAATTCCCTCAGTAAAAATACACTAAAATACGGGGTGTTACATCCTCCCCCCTTAAATAAAATTTCGTCCTCGAAATTGGCAAGGTCAACATTAAGACTAAGACAGGAATAAAATTCAACTAAGAGCAGACTTAAGAACATACCGCCAAAATAGTCCGGCAAGGCCACTCTATAAGCAACAAACCCAACCTTCTCTACGATCTGAAAATGGCCAACATAACTCGGACTAAGCTTTCCTTTCTTACCAAAGCGCTTAACGTCTTTCATAGGAGAGACTTTAAGATAAACCCAATCACCTACTTCAATAGATAAGTCTCTTCTTCTTCTATCTGCGTAACTTTTCTGGCGACTTTGCGCTTCAGCCTTCTTCTTCCTGCTAACTGAACTTGATCCTTCATTGAATTCTACTATTGGAAACCTAATAGCCACTTTCAAAGTTAACCATCAATAACAAATTGCACAACCAAATGATTAATCTCTAATTACAAGTATCTTCTCAAAATTCAAGTCACCACTAATTCTTCAAATCAGCACAATTTGAACTCCTGACTACAACAAAAATACCACGCTTCTGCTGCGCACTCCGATATTCGCCTCATGCATAAAACTTACGTTCTCATGAAACTAACACCATCGAGTACAAGGTGGCTCCATTCCTACTAACCAAAACTCTTATCACAATTTGGTAGAAAAAAAATACTCTCTCCCAAAACCACGAGTTCTAACTCAAATTCCTCAATTAACTTCTGCTGCCTTGATCAAAATCAATTCCATAAAATACATCCATGATCATTGACAGAAAATCAATATCAAACAACCTCAACATCTCAAATTGAAAATAAGCAACCTCAACCCAAAATACATTGATCTCATCTACAATAAGAAGCATACTTTAAAAGACTCAATTCCAACCTAGCGAAACAAAAAGAGTGCCTAGAGACTTCTACCTAACAACCTAAACCCGAAAGCTCATCATCTACATTCTGAACAACATCTAATCTAGAGGTGACTAAACCCATTACAAACCACCATCGACTACACCAAAACATTAACAAAACTTCCTTGGTAACTTGACCACCTATTTCTACTCCAATGAGCTAGTATTAACACAACTAGTTCCTTCAATAGCACATCACTATTAAACCTCAGGGCAAACCATACTGATCAAATCTTCAATCTACCAAAAGCCATTGCACAACACCCAAGGATCCTAATGCTTTATTAACCCACATACTTGATCATATTATCCGCTGTTGATGCCTAAGCTTCAACTTCAAAGATCTTTTCATACACCATACATGACATCCCATCAATCTCTCTTCAAGTTAAATAACAATGTCCTTCATTCAACCAACTAGATGCTCAAACTCCAAAAGAAAGTATAGCCTCAAAAATTTAAATTCCTAGGTAACCTCAAGTCACAATTAATTCCTGAAGATAATCACAATAACTATTCACAACCATGATTCATTAAGTAACCCACTTCAATTGCACACTTCGATCGACTCACCAAAAACTCCAAGCCAAGGTCTCTTGAATTACTACTATTGTGTTGACTCCTCTTCCACACCAACCAAAACCACTTCTTCCAAACCAAATGAGACTAGGACCTATACTCTCCGAAATCCATAACCACTCACCACTTCTATACATCAATCTTACGCACCCTTAGCCAAAACCAATAATCCTCCAAACGTGCAGGTGGTCATCATTACCATTTCCATCACTAAACCTATATCCTCGAAATCAATAAGAATCATTTCTTTAATCGTCACCATCTATTATCCTTAAAATTGATATGGATTAAATCATTAACCTGTGACTGTAACCTCAAGCTAAAAACAATTATTAACCGAACTAGATCAACATCCTCCATCTCCAAAGAAATTCTCCCCTAAAAAAATTCTCATATCAATAACTCAACTCAGATCAATCCTATTTTAATTCAGCCATTCAACTCTGCAATTCTAAAACCTTAACCCAGATATAAATCATTTCCTGAAATCCTCAAGATCGATGAACTCAAATCTAAAACATTCGCCTTATAAAACTTGTAAATTCTAAAACCCCAAATGTTATCAAATTGCTTATCGAGGTCGGCAAGATCAAAAACTTATAGTCTAAGTAATCTCTTAATTGCTTGTTGAACCTACCAGCTTAAATCCCATTAACTTATTTTCTAAAAAACTATGGGGCCACAAACCTTAGATGAACTTCTCATAAATCTAACATTGACATTCGTTGAACTTACAACCTCCTACCCCAAAGACTCATTACCTAAATTCTACGGAACCTAAATCCTCAATTATCCTAAGCAATTAAAAATTATTCCCCTCCTTAGCAGCAACTTGAGTACCTAATCCAAAGAGTTCACCCAGACCCTGATGTTCAAGCCTTGATATTAAAACAACCAATCACCAAGAGTACAGGCCTACTATACCAATGTTTAAGCCTAACAATGGCCTTCTCAGTCGTACCATCTTCCTGTCATAACATAACCCTTAACCCGCCTTTCAATTTCGAACAAAACAAAATAAAATAAAATTCCATAAATAAAATAACATACGACAAAATGCATAAAACCAATGAAGTAGTTCACCATAAAATAAATAAAACAATAAAATAATCCGCCATAAAATAAAACAATTAAATTAAAATGACATACAAATAAATAAATAAACACCAAAATTATTATACATTAAAATAAATAAACACCAAAATTATTATACATTAAAATAAATAAACAACAAAATTATTATACAATAAAATAAATAAACAACAGAATTATTATACAATAAAATAAATAAAGCCAATAAAACCATACTCAACTAAAGGTAAACACTAATTAAAGCAATAAAATCAAATAAATCAAATAACATCAATTAACATAAAATAAAATAGCAATAAACTCGTAATATAAAATAAATAACTTAACTTACACCACTTAAACAAAAATTTTATTATTTTAAAATAATAAAAATAATTTTCTGGTACTATCCTAAGGGACATGTGGTTTTACCCAGAGTCGAACTACTCTGATACCACCTATGGCGCCCCCAATCCCCCTTATATAAATACACAGGGATCGAGACGCCAGGATGGTGACAACACGGTCACACATCCCAACGAAGTGCCAGTGTGTGTACATGCAACAGTGTTCAATAAAATAACGTAGCGGATAGTCAACTAAGTACCAGAATTTAATTACAATCAAACATCAGTAAAGATTTAAATAGCAGTTATACAGTCATCCATAAAATAATTTACAATAGTTTTAGATATACAAACGAGTGATCCCAGATCACTCCTCAGGCGGAGCCGTCTCCTCAGGCTCGCCCTCCTCCTCCTCATCAGCATCAAAATCTGTGATACCACAAAATGGTCTCGCAGGTAAGTATAACCCAAACAACAACGTAATATAAAATGCATTAAATGCAACTAACATGCATGCACATGAAAACATGCATTTTTTCACAAAACATCATTTTCCCCGAAAATGATAAATTTCCAACACACACCAAAATCTCATTTTGGTCCAAATTATCCGTAAAACATTTTCCCAGAAAATGATTTACCCAAAAACCAACTCGCACTATTTTCCCAGAAAATAGTGCATTACTCTCAAATGCACCATGCATTATTTCCATATGCACCATGGTCTCCCCTATGGACCATCCGCACGTCCTGGCTTCGCAGCGGTGCTCAGTTCCGCGCCCAGCGCGTACATGGCCAAGCACTCACACTACGCAACGAGCGATGCCCAGTTCCGCTCCCAGCGCGTACGTGGCCAGACATCCTCTAGTCCCCGCCAGCAGAAGGACCACGGAGTCGGCACGAGACCATCTCGTCCGATCCCATTGTCGCCCGGCGACAATCCAGGGGACGTTACTCAGTATATTCCGCTCCCGAGTAACCAGAGGAGCTCCACCGAGTTAATGCCCCATCTCGGCTTGGGGTCGTGATACACACGCACGAAAAATATTATCACATAAAATCATAGCTTTTCAAATCACATGAACATGAATGCAATACACGAAAACCCAGTTTTCTTTACAAACATGATCATGCATGAAATAATGAAATGCACATGTACCAACACAATATCTAACATCCATCAATGAACAATACCAACAAATCCAACCAACCCATCAACAGCCAATATCCAATTCAACCAAATCAACCAAACAACTCCAATCACAAATCCATCCGACCCCCGAACTCCTCGGACTCAGTCCGGCATGCCAAAAACATAGTGAAATGGGTTAGTGCAAAAATACATTTAAATTACGAAAGTTCTTTGGAGAAATACTTACAGTGCAATATAATAATTTTCCGAGGATCACGAAGTTGAAAAAGGCGACGTTTGAGCAACACCACAGTGTAAAATACACTGTGGCCGTGGGTCACAAATACCAACTTTTCAACGGAGGCAAACGAAGACCCAAGATTGATAGGGTAAGGCCTAGGGAGGTCGGTGAAGCTAGTGGTGGTGGTGGTTTGCCGTGGGTGGCGGCGCAAGGGGTGGTTTTAGGCCAAAAAATGTGCAAATCGGAGATGGACTTGGTGGGGCTTCACCGGTGACGGATCGGAGCTGGGGTTGGGTCCCATGGGTTGCCAAGAGGTCGAGGATGAAGTGGTAGGAAGATGGTGGCCAATGGTGGTGCGACGGCGGCGCAGCGGCGGAAAGAGTGCCGCGGCTTCAATGGGCTCGTGGTGGCTAACGGCGGCGCGAATGGAGCTGGAAACGGAGGTGTGGCGTCGCCGGTGGCTGGGGGAGCTGGGGAGCCGGGCGGTGTCGACCACCGCCGGCGCACGGCGGCGGGCTGGGGGAGAGGAAGAACGGACGGAGAGAGAGGGAGGGAGAGGGAGTTGGCGCGGGGAGGAGAAATAAGGAGGAAAGAAAAGAAAAAAAGAAAAGAAAGAAAAGAAAAGAAGAGGAAAGAAAAATAGAGGAAAAAGAAATGAGGTCCAATTCTCATAACTTGAGTTACAAAAATGATCCAACGGAAACGATTTCAAAACCTTAAGTTAAATAAAATAATTTAAACGTAATGGTAAAGTCAAATTGAAATAATTAAATCCCACAGTAATTAAATAAATATTAAAAGCAATTTAAATGCATAACAATAAATAAATATTAAGAAAGCACATAAAAATAATTTTCACCAAATTAAAATCATAGAAATAAACTCATTAAAAATCCAACCAATTTTAAAATAAGAGAATAAATTTTGATTACATGAAAATAATTCCCTCAGTAAAAATACACTAAAATACAGGGTGTTACATGTACCATGTTGGAATCCAATTCTGCAAGCTCAAGCAAGATAGAGTTCATCTTCCCGCTCCTATATACATCAATGAACCACCTTGCTTCTAACCTTGGCATCCTCCAATGCAATGGAAGCTCCAAGGCATGGTTCACCCTTGCACAAAGATTTTGATCATTGCTTTGGTTCACGTATTCTTTGAGATGTTTGGTTGCAAAATTTCTTGCTTCCTCCATGATGCTTTCACCTTCTATCAAAAGCAATGAGGCTTCATACAAAGCCAATATTCCCTCAATATCATCACAAAGACATACCTTGAAATTTCCCTTTCCATTCTTTAAATTACTAAAAATCTCTGCAATCAACAAATCTCACACGTTGTTAACTTTAAATGATGGGTGACGGTTCCATATTTATGTGTGTATATATATATAAATATATTAAAAAAATATTGAAAATTAAAAGCAATATTATCATCATGGTTCAAGGACAGTGACGTGTAAGATCTCTTTGTTATATATATATATTGAAAAATCAACTCGATCGTATGCTGTTTACCACTTTACCTTGAGGAACATTATATCCGTTTTGCCTTAGCAGTCTAAATTCAAGAGATGTGGTATATAAACTCTCCTTCTTACACACATCACCATCGTGAGTACTAGTATTGCCTATTTTCTTCAATATCCTCCTTATGTCCTGAAAGTGGTAAGACACTCCCAGTCTTTGCAAGATATCAACAAGATCAAGTTGCTTTGGAGGCTCCAACACTTTATTAAACATCATCGTCACTTCTCCCTTCAGTTCAGCAAGTTAATTTTCTGGTGTATGAAACTCCCTGAGAATCCAATTTTCATACCTGCTCATTACCGATAATCCAAAAATATATATTCAATAAATTCTAAGACCAGTGATAAACAATATAAACAGAAAAATGTACCACATATTCAGTTTTCAATGATTGTATATAATCATAGTGCCAAATGGTAGGTTTGTAATTTGCGGATCTACGAACAATAGTACTAGAGTCACTTGAATTTTGATCTCTAGATCAGGCCATGCAGCTTCGAATTCCCTTTACTGTAGCTGTTTTTCTTTTCGAATATCGAATGAGTTGCTTTGGAACAACTATAAGTCTATATATATTTATATATATATATATATATATATATATATCTGTGTGTATGTGATCATCAGGTGCTCAAAAGTGGTTGTTTAATGCCAATAAACAACTCCAACGCAAAACATGCATGTATACGTGCAATTAGCCTTTTTGTTTCTGGCTTTGATTTTGGTGCCGCCAATTAATATTTCTGTTTCCTTTTCTTTTCTTTCATAAAGCGTAGTTACATGATTTCTGCTATAATATATATCGTGGACTTTCTAGCACTTCATTGTATATATCTAAATTAGAAAATTAATTATTTCTTTATAAGCTGGGAGATCGAGCTACTAAAATTAATAAACTCACATGAATTCCTTCACTCTTTTCGTTAACTCCCCTAGCCTGTATACATATATTCAAAGAGGCTATTTTAATTGCACCACTGCTACTTGGAAGTAGGCATCGCCTTGAATTCCAAATCTCCTTCGTGCAAAACCTAACACAATCATGAAGAGGCTCGTAGGTGGCCGGCCCTTGTGCATTTTATCAACATGGAGTACTCCCGACTCATTAAAAGCGGCCACCAACTAATTATTGCTAGGTGCACGTTCTTCCACGTCGCGCTACCCATATCTGTTTTTTTTTTTTTTTTTTTTATAATAAGGTATCACAATTCATTCATAATAGAAGACATATAAATTTGATTTAAAACAAGTCAGTTACAAACATTAATAGATTTCCAACACACTTCCGTGGCTGACATGGTCTAGTCCAGACGACAAATTTTTAAAGACCTAAGTCTAAGAGATCCGTCGTGCACATCTCTATCCCCGACAGAGTAACAGTAACCAGGTGACAAAACATATACCCTGACTACGCGGAGTAGAGTGCACTAACCCAATACATCGCCTAAGAGGAGAGGGGGGATCACACCGTTCGGACCAAAGTCCGAAGGGAAAAAATTTTTGGATTTTTATTTTTTTAAAAAGGAAAGACATGACACGAAATAAAATACAATGGAAAAATCACTGTGAAAACCAAAAAGGACAATGCTCCAAGAGGCTGCAGTGGTGCGTGCAGTACACGCGCCACTCTGGGAGGAAAACCGTCGACCGATCATGGAAGTTCCGAACTCATAGACCCCAGTGGCGCCGCGCATGGCGACCGCAGAAGGCCTCCCTGTGGTGCGAGATAGCCTCGCCGAACGTCTCCGATAACTTTAGGCCGCGCATGCGAGTAACTCGTCGCTCCGTTTGGTGCCGCCTTCGGTGGTCTTGAAGATCGGCGGCTGGGCAATGCCATGGAGGGGCACGTGCTGGTCTATGGTTACCAAAAGTTCCAGACTACGATTTTCCCTTATTTAGCCTGCAAAAACACAACAAACACAAAAACAAAGCACTACATAGAGGGGACGGGGGTGGGGAGAGAGGGAGGGAGGGGGAAAGGAGCCGAAGCTCCCACCCCCTCGAGTCAGATCTGTAACAAGAGTTTAGAGAGAGACGGGTTCAAGAGAAACGAGAGAGAAAATGTCCGCACTACCCATATCTATACATCAAACATCAACAAATCTATTCATCATAATTTTTCTCATCGTCCTCTCATCATCCCATGATGTGGCATTAAATAATTGGATACTAGTACCACATCATGAGATAATGAGAAAGAAGATAAGGAGTAGCATTACTCATTAAACAAACCCAGCTACCCACTAATTAACCAATATTAACTGGGGATTGATATAATTGACATTGGAAATATCAAAATCCTAATATTAGTTGTAAAGGATCTTAATTGGTACTTAATCTTAATAAAAAAAGCTCAAAATAAAAAATTAATTCAATCTCAAAAAGAAATTATCGATAAACTTAAATATTTGTAAATGTAATTTATACTTGGCTAGGATTAGATGCGTATGCTATTAGAAATAAATGTAATCTTAATTGGACTCTAGGACTGCTGTGATCCGATACGGATAAGTATTTGAATTGTAGCTCTTATCAAATCTTGTTTGTATTATAAGATAAGAGTCGACAGGAGTCCTATGTGTGTTTCGAGTCTAAGAGTCAGTTGAAGAGATAAAGATGCAAGCTTTATTGAAGAAACTGAAGTTGATTTGAACTCGATGCAATCCAAAATAAGTGACCCAGTCCGAGATGTTTGTAAATAGTTAGCAATGTATCTGACTGAGATTCTGGATAAACCTGTTAGCAGAGTTTTTCTCCAAATCAATCACATCATTGCCTATTTATAGAGGAGTCAGCTGAGGGTTTTAAATAACACTTGAACTACACATATTGACAAGTATTTTAGAACTTGAAGATTTGAGTAGAACTTCAAGAGATTGTGCAAGAGAAAATTCTTGAGAGAAGGATTTTCCGAAAAGACTCAATCCGTGAGATTGAGTGAGAGCATACTCCAAGGGGGAGTTGACATGTTCAAAGTTCAACCACTGGAGGTTCCATTAGGAAAGACAAAGATTGGAGAGTGTCAGAGGTTCTGACTACCTATTGCGGTAGAAGACAAGTGGGTCGCATGTCTTGGGTAAACGTATCTAGTTACAAAGGTTTTGTAAATGTTTTACTTATAATACTCTCAATCGATAAAATTGACTTTCCTGGGTTTGGTTGTCTCGTAGGGTTTTACCTTTGACGAATTCTTCAAAAGGTTTCCCTTCGTAACCAAATTATTGTGTTAATGCTCTTAATATTTTATATTGGTTACTAATTTGTGTTAACAGTTTTGTTTAGCATTAACGTGTATAATTAGGGGTACTCAAGTAATTTTAATTGGCATCAGAGCATGGTTCACTCAATCTAAGTGAGATCTGTTCCCCTAAGAAGATCATGGCGTCACTATCATCACCACCAAATTTCGATAGTGATAACTATGTCTACTGGAAGATAAGAATGAGAACGTTTCTAAAATCGCTTAATGAGAAAGTCTGGCTAACCGTGGAGTCAGGATGGACAAGACCCACAATACCTACAGAAGAATGGACCAAAGAACAATCAAGCAGCTGCAATTGGAACACTAAAGGTCTGAATGCCATTTTCATGGCAGTATCTCCTGATGAATTTAAGAGAATTTTCATGCGTGAAACATCTAAGGATGTTTGGGATATTTTGGAAACCACACATGAAGGGATCAAAACGGTGAAAAATTCCAAATTACGAATATTGACCTCAAAGTTTGAGGAAATAAAGATGCTGGAAGATGAAACTTTCAATGAATTTTATGCTAAACTAAATGACATTGTTAATTCCAGGTACAATCTCTGAAAGAAGGTAGAGGAGGCATAAGTTGTGAGGAAAATTCTGAGATCTCTACCTGAAAAGTTTCAACCAAAGGTGACAGCCATAGAAGAAAGCAAGGATTTAGACACAATTCGGGTAGAAGAACTAGTAGGTTCTTTGTAAACTTATGAATCTACTCTTCCACAACAGAAAAAGGTAAGTCCATTGTACTTAAAACTACTAAAGGAGAAAATTAGTCTGATAATGAAGACTTGTGTAATGATGACCTAGTGCTTGTGGCCAGAAAATTAAAAAACAGTATGTTTAATAAAAAAAATTCTGGTAAATGGAAAAAGGGTAAGACTGTCACTAAAAAGAATGAATCTGAAAAATGGAATAAAGATAAAATCGAGTTTAAAGATAAAAGTCCAATGTCATGAATGCTCTGGTTTTGGTCATATAAAAATTGAGTGTCCAAATTTTGAAAGGAAAGTAAAAGCTTTGAATACTACTCTAAGTAATGATTCTGACTCTGAAAGTTCAAATACATCCTCTGACAATGAAACTGCCTTTATTGCTTTTTCTGCTTCTGTTACTGATTATGATGAAATGAGCAAACTATATACTGAAGACAATGTGTTTGTTTGTGATACTGACTCTGATGTTGCCACAGAAATTGCTGATCATGATCTAAGTGTGCATGAGGCATATGAGGATTTATGTGAAGAATTTATGAAAATCTAAAAGGTAAATAAGAAGCTGTACAAAAACCTAACCACCATAGAGAGTGAGAAAAACAATTTGGTGGAAGCACTGAAAGTAACGGAACTAGAAGTGACAAGGCTACACGCACAGAAAGAGATGCTTGAAAAAAAGTTAGCAGCTTGTCAGGAAGTCAAAGAAAAGACTCCCACTCAAAAACTCAATGAACTACTGAAAGTTCAAAGAGGTAGTTCCGATCGCACATGACTGAGATACAATACTTCCAGAGATTCACCTCATAAAGCATTCGCTGCCTTTACATCCAAAGGTATCACCTTTGTAAAAGGAAGTAATGTAGAAAATATCCCAAGGAAACCTTTGAATAAGACAAGGCAATAATAACTTCTTCAGGTAAGTCTAAAGGTATGTTTGTTCCTACCTGTCATTATTATGGAATAATTGGACATAATAGAACAAATTGCTTTAAATTTAAAAAAGAGAAAGAAAAAGGAAGCATAAATATGTTGTCAAACAAAGATACAAACCTAGAAATTAAAGTGGACAAACTGAGTAATCAAATAAACACCCTAGGAAAGAAACTTGGTGAACTTTCTAAATTGTGTTTTCCTAAAAACTTGAATAAAATGAATATCAAAACCAAGTGGATAGTGAAAGAAAAGGCCGTATGTATAGTAGTATACACAGCAGTTAGAGCCATGGACATTAGCATGTGGTATCTTGACAGTACTTGTTCTAGACATATGACAGGAGATAAATGGTTGTTTAAAAAATTGAGACAATCAGTGGAGGATCCATAACTTCCAGAGATGGAAGTTCAGCAATAGTGCAAGGAAAGGGAAGTGTAGATATCTCTGGTTTACCTACTCTTCATAATGTACTTTTTGTTAATGGTCTCAAGGCTAATCTGTTAAGTATTAGTCAATTTTGTGATAACTAGCTTTTTATGCAGTTCTCGAAAGATTAATGCAAAGTCTACAATGATGATGGAAAATGGATCTTGAAGGGTACCAGGACAGCTGACAACTGCTATGGAGTTTCTCTAATGAACATGATGTAATGTCACAATGTAGAGCTAGATGAAACTGAGTTGTGGCACTATCGTCTAGGTCATATCAACTATAGGGACATGCAAAAAATATCCAAGAAAGAAGATGTACATGGACTACCCAAAATTTTGAAAAACAAGAAGATTGTGTGCGGAGCCTGTTAGGAAGGGAAGCAGACCAAGGCACAACACAAGAAGATAGTTGATATTCTGACTTCAAGACCACTTGAGCTGTTGCACATGGATTTGATGGGTCCTACTTAGACTGAGTCTAGGCGGAAAGAAGTATATAATGGTCATCGTGGATGACTACTCTAGATATACATGGATCATTCTATTGAGAGACAAAACAGAAACTTTCGATCTTGCGAAGAAACTGTTCAAACGACTACAAACAGAGAAGAATTCCTCTATCTCTTGTATTTGTAGTGATCATAGGAAAGAATTTGAAAATATTAATTTCTCTTCTTTTTGTGATGAACAGGGAATATATCAAGAATTCTCAACCCCAATCACTCCACAACAGAATGGAATTGTCAAAAGGAAAAATAAGGCAATACAAGAGATGGCTTACACCGTGCTAAATAACAAAAAGATAGCATTGTACCTCCCAAGAGAAGCTATCAACACCGCTAGACATATCTTGAACCGTGTAGTTTTTCGTCCAGGCACCAAACTCACTCTATATGAGTTATGTAATGGAAAGAAACACACGGTAAAATACTTTAAAGTGTTTGGGAGTACTTGCTACATTCTAAGAGACAGAGAAAATGTCCACAAATTTGATAGCAAGAGTGATAAAGGAATATTTCTTGGGTATTCATCAAATAGCTAAGCGTACAGAGTATACAATCTATGAACTAAAACAATCATGGAGTCGATCAACGTAGTTGTGGATGACAACTCTAAGGATGTAACACCCCGTATTTTAGTGTATTTTTATTGAAGGATTATTTTTATTAATTCAAAAATTTATTCTCTTATTTTAAAATTGTCGGATTTTTAAATGGTTTATTTTATGATCTTTAATTGTGAAAATTAAATTTGATATGTTTCCTTAATATTGTTGTTATGCATTCAAATTGTTCTTCATTTTAAATTAATTGATTGTTGAATTTAATTATTTTATTTTCATTTTATCATTACATTTAAATTATTTTAATTGAGATGCTATTTTGAAATCTTTTCCGTTGGATCATTTTTGTGACCCAAGATGTGAGGATTGGACCTCATTTCTTTCCCTCCACTTTTCTTTTTCTTTTCTTCTCATTTCTTTTTCTTCTTTCTGCTTCTATCCCGCGCGGCTTCTCCCCTCTCTCTCCCCGCGTCCGCGTCGTCTTCTCCTAACCCACTGCCACCGCGCCGCCGTGGCAGGCACCGCCCAGCCCTTTAGCTCCCCCTCCCTCCGGTGACCACCCCCCTCAAAGCCGCGGCACCTCTTGAGCTCGCAAGCTGCCGTCGCGCCACCTCCGGCCACCATTTCTTCACCACTTCATCCTCGACCTCATAGCAACCCAATGCACCCATCCTTAGCCCCGATCTACCACCGGTGAAGCATATCCATCAATATTTATGTTTTGGGCATTTTTTGCCTAAAACCGCCTCCTATGCTACCACCCACGGCAAACCACCACCACCACTAGCTTCACCGACATCTCTAAGTCCTACCTTATCAATTTCGGGTCTTGGTTTGTCCCCGTTCAAAAGTGGGTTTTTGAGACCCACGGCCACAGTGTATTTTACACTGTTACGTTGCTGAGCCATCACTTCTTGCAGCTCCGTGATCCTTCGAAAAATATATTAAAGCGCTATAACTATTTTGCCAAAGAACTTTCGTGATTAAATGTATTTTTGCACTAACTCATTTTATCTGTGAACTGGTTGGTTATGCCGGACTGAGTCTGAGGAGTTCGGGGGTCGAATGGATTGTGGACGGAGTTGTTGTTAGTTTGGTTTGCATTGTTGGTTGTTGTTGTGGTGTTGTTTCATGCATATGGCATATTTGCACGCATGTTCATGTTTGTAACTGAAAACTGGGTTTTCGCATGATTGCATACATGTTCATGTATTTATTTGAAAATTGAATTTTCATGTGAAATGATTTTGAGTGTGTTTGAAACGACTGGATCGACTGGTTTGAGAAAAAGGAAAAGAGACTGTAGGGATGGTGGTAAGCAGGGATGGTGGTAGAGTCCCACCTGCGATTCCCGCCTACGGTGCACGCGGTAGGGATGGTGGTTGTGTCCCGCCTGTGATTCCCGCCTACGGTGCACGCGGTAGGGATGGTGGTATATTCCCGCCTGTGATTCCCACCTACAGTGCTCTGATAAATATTCATTGTGTGGAAAGGAACTGTAGGGATGGTGGTAGAGTCCCGCCTGTGATTCTCGCCTACGGTGCACGCGGTAGGGATGGTGGTTGTGTCCTGCCTGTTATTCCCGCCTACGGTGCATGCGGTAGGGATGGTGGTAAGCAGGGATGGTGGTATAGTCCCACCTGCGATTCCCGCCTACAATGTCCGATAAATGGTTGGTTTTTGTGTGAATCATTTTCTGGGAAAATGACGGATTATTATTTTTGGGCCAAATTGGGATTTTGGCGTGTGTTGGAAAATAATCATTTTCGGGAAAAATGAGGTTTTGGGATCTGTTTGTTAGTTGCATTAATGCGTTTCTATCCTGAGAGTTATTTGGATTATTACTTACTTGTGGTACCATTTTATGGTATCGCAGATTTTGATGCAGATGTGGATGACGAGCCTTAAGCTTGGCTTCGTTGGAGGAGTGATCTGGGATTGCTCTCGTGTGTCGAGACTCGTTTAATCAATTGTTTATGTATATGCCTTTGTAATATATTTTGGGATGACTATATAACTTTTAAAGGTAATTTATTTTGAATATTTGTATTTAAACTTCTGGTACTTAGATGACTTATTTATATTATCTGCTGCGATTTTTATTGTACACTTTTGCATGTTGCACACACTTGAGCACATTTCATTGGGATGCGTGACCCATGTTATCATCATCCTGACGTCACGATTCCCGTGTTTTTGTATGTGGGAGTCGGGGCGTCACAAAGGAGACAACCAAGAAAGAACTTGGCAACCTTATCGGGAAAGCAGAAGAAGAATCGATCGATCAAGAAGACTCGGATCCAGCAAAGCCCACGACGCCAAACTCAACTTCACTCAGTGAAAAAGAGTCTTCTAAAAGGATCAGCCACAATCATCCAAAAGAGAACATCCTTGGAGAATTGGATGAAGGTATGAGATTAAGAAAACGTGTTTTAAATCAAATCTCATATGTTTGCTATTTATCTCAGGTTGAACCTAAAAAGGTGGAAGAAACCTTACAAGATGAAAATAGGTCAAAGCCATGCATGAGGAGTTGCACCAGTTCACCCGAAATCAAGTATATGAGCTAGTTCCAAGACCTAAAGATCACAACATAATTGGCACAAAGTGGATATTCAAGAATAAGTCAGACGAACATGGAACCATTATTCGAAACAAGGCCAAACTTGTAGCACAAGGATACACCCAAGTTGAAGGAATTGATT
This sequence comes from Juglans microcarpa x Juglans regia, assembly GCF_004785595.1. Classification (NCBI taxonomy): domain Eukaryota; kingdom Viridiplantae; phylum Streptophyta; class Magnoliopsida; order Fagales; family Juglandaceae; genus Juglans; species Juglans microcarpa x Juglans regia. The sequence continues at coordinate 36,160,064 of NC_054598.1, read as the reverse complement.
TTGATGAGACATTTGCACCAGTAACTCGTTTGGAATCTGTTCGCATACTGCTAGCAATTGCAAGCCATTTAAATTTTAAGTTTTATCAAATGGATGTTAAATGTGCTTTTTTAAATGGCATACTCAATGAAGAAGTATATGTAGAACAACCAAAAGGATTCTCTAATCACTTGTTTCCTGACCATGTTTTCAAGTTGAAGAAAGCACTTTATGGATTGAAGTAAGCACCTCGAGCATGGTATTAAAGACACATGAAATACTTGCTTGGAAATGACTTTGTAAGAGGTCAAGCCGAACATTATTTTTAAGAAAATCTGGTAAGCATCTAGTTATAGCTTAGATCTATGTAGATGATATTGTGTTCGGATCCACTCTTGATAAACTTTCACATGAGTCTTCCAAAGAAATGAAAAATGAGTTTAAAATGAGTATTATTGGGGAATTAAATTTCTTTCTTGGGATTTAAATTAAACAAACTGAAGAATAAATTTTTATTTCACAATCTAAATATGCTAAAGATCTTGTTAAGAAATCTGGCATGGAAGGGAAGACACATGCTCGCACTCCGATGAGCACCTCAGTTAAAATATGCTCAGATTCTATAGGTAAGAGCATTGATCCTACTCTATATAAAAGTATGATAGGAAGTCTTCTTTATATTACTGCTAGCAGATCTGATTGCTTTTAGTGTAGGTTTCTGTGCACGATTTCAGGCAAATCCTAAAGAATTACACCTCACAACAGTAAAAAGAATCCTGAAATACTTGAGTGCTATGGTTGACTATGGCATCTGGTATTCCAGAGATTCAAATCTAAATTTGGTTGGCTATTCTGATGCTGACTGGGCTACTAATGTTGACAATAGAAAAAGCACCACCGGTGGTTTTTTTTTGTCGGTAGCAATCTGGTAGCATGGATGAGCAAGAAGCAAAATTTCATCTCCCTACACACGGCTGAAGCCGAGTATATTGCGGCTGGCAGTTGTTGCACCCAGCTTCTTTGGATGAAAAAGATGCTTAAGGACTATGGGTTCTCTCAAGATACTATGACTATCTATTGCGACAATACAAATGCCATTAGTATCTCGAAGAACCCTGTGCAACACTCACGAACCAAGCACATAGATATAAGGCATCATTTCATATGAGACTTGGTTGAAACAAAGGTAGTGTCACTAGAACATGTTGATACCGAACACCAACTGGCAGATTTGTTTACTAAACCTTTAGATGGTCTAAGGTTTAAATTTCTAAGGAAGGCCATTGGTGTGTTTGACATGCCCTGATTTTCGCTTTATTTTCATTATAATAATAATAAAAAATGGATTTTTTTTTTTTCAAAATCTTTATGTTGCTATTATGTGTAAGGTACATGTTTTCTGAGTATACCGAGTCTGTGAGCTTTGTGACTTCACCAATTCATTTTGTTGGGATCGAGATAGATTTTCTCTTGTATGTATTCTTACTTTTGATGCACAACTCTTAAGAAAGATCACTCAAGAATTCGATTCTTTGCACTATGAGGAGTTAAATCTGACCTCTTAACAAGTTGGTGACAACATGCATATACTCATATAATGCACCAAGAAAGGGGGAGTCTATGCCTTTGAATTGACTAAAACTAGTTGAACCTATTGCCCAAACAAAAAAAGGTCTCCTCTTGCCATGCACACAGGTCGATCCTTATAGGAAAAGTTGGGTGTTCAAAAGTCATTATGGAAAGAAATGAACACTCATGCATGGATCTAAGTTCTAACTATCCTTGTAAGAAAAAATCATTGCCTTATTCATTATGGAAAAAGATGAGCAATACAAAATGGACATATAGGCCCTATGACTTTGTGCTTAGAGGGAAATGCTTTTTCGGGTATATAGGCCCTAGCATAAAGTTTGACTGTCAATAAAAGCCCTCCCTTATTGGAACATTTTAAAGAAAGGGAGAGTAAGAAAAATAAAAAGGGGATGGAAATAATAACAGTGGAAATATTTCTTTGCCTCACTCACACACACAAATTCTTGGGAAGTCATCTATTAAGAATAAATGCTCAATGGTGAAGACTGACCAGTTAGAAATAGTTCTCTTAAATAAATGAAAAAGTGTTGAATGGAACAAAGGTTGGGACAAAGAAATTACTCAAAAATGCTCAAACCTTGTGGATGAAATATACATATGTTTTTCTGGGTTCTTTAAAAATGTTTTTCTTATTCAAAATTTATAAAAAAAAAAAAAAGAGTAAAAAAAAATGGAGCATGAATAACTATAATTAATGTGGAGAGTTGCCTCTAAGGCATACTCTACGTGCTGAGAGAAAAGGGGGCCCGCATGCATGGCACGTTGTAGGTCTTGGGCAGGAAATCAGAAATAAAGCTGCTCTGAAGCATTAACAGCATGTCATCACCTCTAATCCATCATTAAGCCCCGTTTTTCATTCCTAATCACTTTGTTGCCTTCTCCACTACTCTTTGAGAGAGAAAAACCCCAAAATCATTCCTTGCATCTCAAAGAAAGTTGTGTTGATCTTTTTACACAACCTCAAGGTAAGTTTTCTCTTCCAAATACACTCTCTAAAGGTTGTTTTACGTTACTTGAAAACTCTGCTTAGGGTTTTGTTGTCCTTGAATCCTCGAGAGTTCTCTGAAATGTTTGAAGTTTTCAAAAATCTAGTTGGCTTAGGACTTGAAAATCTGTTGGAAGGGGTTAGATCCTGCTTTGAAAAACATGCATGGTGGTTTTTGTTTAGAAAGATGATGATTAAAATTTGCATGTGAGTCTGTTTGGTTAGTATCAATGTCGTTATCCTCCACTTTGTACTACAATGACTCTGTGATTAGGGCTAGATATTCTTCCCATCTGATAAAAACTGCTGAACATATATGTAATTTCTGAAAATTTACTAGAAATATGTGTATGATTGGATTAATTTTTGAGGAGGTATTATTTCATCTTGGGCTCTAGTTACGTCAATATTTGTGGAGAAAAGTGAATCCGGGTACCTTAGTACACTGTGTATTTATCATACTCTGAAAGGATTATTATTATATATTTTTTTTTTTTTGTAGATGAAATTCAAAACAATTGCAAAGAAAGCCAAATTTGACCGCAAGGTACCTCCGGAAAATTCTTCCAGTAAGGAGGAATGTGAGTCACTTGAGAAAACACCAAAGAAGTCTAAGGTGACAGACAAAGGATCAACTCCTAATAAGAGAGTAGAGAGTACTTCAAAGCCTTCCTCCAAAGGCTCAAACCACCCAAGTTCATTAATGGGGAAGTTAAGATTGCATACAAAATTGTGTTCTCCAAGAGGAATGTACTTGGAGAAGGAGAGGTAACTTTAAATGACCTAAATGACCCTGAGTTTGAATTCATTGCCCATATTTTTGCTGACAAAAGATGGGAGAAGATCACTGAGGGAGCTCCTACTCCCTATATTGAAATTGTTAGGGAGTTTTATGCCAATGCCTTGCTAAGTGTTGATAAGAATTTCATTACATCTGTCGTTAGGGGAGTGACATGATTATCACTCCCAAGATCATCAGAGAGTTCTATGAACTCCCAAGTGTCGAAAACCTAAGTTTTCCATACAAGGGCATAGGGACCCCATCGAAAGCCCAAATGAAAGATCTGTTTGCTGGGCCCAGTGCACCAGCTTGGGCCCCAAAGATTCATAGGCTCTCTATGAAATCAATGCTCCTCGAATCTAGATTCCTTGCCGAAATGGTTTTGACAAATCTTTGGCTCATCTCTAGGCATACTGAGCTGACAGTTGAGAAAGCCCAATTTATGTATGCTCTAGTGAAAGGTATACCTATAGATCTCTCCTCCCATATTGTTGATGTGCTTTCAAAGACTAGGACTGACAAGACAGACAAGGAAAGTCTGGCATTTGGAGGCCTTATCACAAAGTTGGCCAAAATAGCTAAAGTCCTTTTAAGAAGCACCGAGGCCACTGTCAAAATGTATAGGAACATCTCTTTTAAAACTGTCACCAAGTCAGAAGAAGTAGTTGTTGGAAAGAAAATGAGCCATGCTGGGGCATCAACATCCTCTCATCCTCCCCTTAGACAATCCATTGAAGTAGTTGAACAGCTTCAAATTTTGCAATCAAAATTTGACTTATTTGTGGACAAATGGGAAGAAAAGATGGGGAAGATTGACCAAATGCTCGCAGACCAGCAGGATGAATAAAAAAAGATGAATGACAGGCTGTAGAAAATTGTATTGGATGTGGATCAAATTCTAAAAACAGTCACTCCACCTAAGGATGAAGACATATCTGACTCTGACTGATGCTGGCAAACATAGGGGGAGAAAGGATGAAGAGCAGGCAGAGGGAGCTGGGCAATGCTGACAAAATGCAACCACCACCACCACCATCCTTTTAATTTTTTTTTTTTTGAAAAAAGTTTTTATTTAAATTTATTTCAATTTGGTTTGTACATTAAACAATGATTTGTGTGTTTTATTTTGCGTACTACATTAAACTGATATATGTGTTTAGGTTTAGACGTATTGTTACTTCACATATTTTGCTATGATGAAACTTAACTGTCTATATTACATCTTTGCTGGTGGTTGGTTAGTTGTTTTTGTAGGTTAGATTACATTCATCCAATATATGTTGGCATCATCAATCAACCAAAGGGGAAGATTGTAATATAATTTATGCTTGGCTAGGATTAGATGCGTATGCTGTTAGGAATAAATGTAATCTTATTTGGACTCTAGGATTGCAGTGATCCGATAAGGATAAGTATTTGAATTGTAGCTCTTATCAAATCTTGTTTGTATTATAAGATAAGAGTCAACAAGAGTCCTATGTGTGCTTCGAGTCTAAGAGTTAGTTGAAGAGATAAAGATGAAAGCTTTATTGAACAAACTGAAGCTGATTTGAACTCGATGCAATCCAGAAGAAGTGATCCAGTCCGAGATGTTCACAAATAGTTAGCAACGTATCTAGCTGAGATTTTGGATAAACCTGTTAGCAAAGTCCTCCTAATCAATCACAACATTGCCTATTTATAGAGGAGTCGACTGAGGGTTTTAAATAACACATGAAATGCACATATTCACAAGTATTTGAGAACTTGAAGATCTGAGTACAACTTAAAGAGATCGTGCAAGAGAAAATTCTTGAGAGAAGGTTTTTACGAAAAGACTCAATCTGTGGGATTGAGTGAGAGCATACTCCAAGAGGGAGTTGCCATGTTCAAAGTTCAACCACTGGAGGTTTCAGTAGGAAAGACAGGTTGGAGTGTCAGAGGTTCTAACAACCTACTGCGGTAGAAGATAAGCGGGTAGCGTGTCTTAGGTAAATGTGTCTAGTTACAAAGGTTTTGTAAACGTTTTACTTGTAATACTCTCGATCAATAAAATTGGTTTTCCTGGGTTTGGTTGCCCCGTAGAGTTTTACCTTTGAGGAGTTTTTCAAATGGTTTTCCTTCATAACCAAATTATTGTATTAATGCTCTTAATATTTTATTTTGGTTACTAATCCGTGTTAGCAGTTTTTGTTTAGCATTAACATGCATAATTAGGGGTACTCAAGTAATTTCAATATTCAAGTATAAAACACATTATAATATTTATTTCTATTGAAGAATTGGTAACTAGTAACTAACTAGTCCTTGGAACGGACTTAATACGTACATTATATTTGAAATAGTAAAACAAAGTGTTATTGATAACAATACTCGAATGTGTAATCAATCAATTCTAATACATAGCACAAGAATTAATCAGAAAAATACGAGAAAAGTGCATATTTTAACAAAAATTTCAAATTATATTCGTAAAAATATGACTTCAAATAAACAATATCTTGCAAGGAAAGTCCATCATTCTTGGGAGCTTTGGCTGGCTTGAAACAGAGAAAATCTGAAGGGATGGTTAGGTACCTTGGGAGTTGGGGTAGCATGTTGTCCATATCATCTCAAGCTGGGTAGCTTAGAGATCGTAATTCTGTATCTCTATTGCTCGAATCCTCAACTTTCAACATCCCTACTTTGGCTATTAACCCCATTTGATCAAATGGTTTCTCCCTCCAAATTTAATTGGAAACTCAAACTTAATATTGATGGTACTTCTAAGGGGAATCCGAGACCATTAGATTGTGGAGATGTCTAAAGGGCACCAACCGGTTCTTTCATTATTGGTTTCTCTCACCACTGATTAGGTGTTGGGCTAAGAATTTTGCTAAGATTTCTGCAATTAAAATAGAGTTTCTCATTTGTTATCAATTTAGTATAGAAGATCTCATAATTGAAAATGTTTCTCTTTGGGTGGTGAATTGACCAAATAACAAATCTCAATTCTTGGAAACAACTTGACACGTGATGATAATTTAAAATTTTAAAAGTGTTTTATTCCTTTAAGCTTGACTCATATTTATAGAGATGAAAATGCTTTAGCCGGATCCCTTGCAACACATGGGGTTTTGGGTAAGCTTCACTACTTTTTCTCAACTCCCAAAACATATTATATATAGACATCCCCTACATTGATAAAGCAAGTATACCATGTTATTGCTATTAATTTCCAGAGTATCCTCTCCTTTCTGCTTTCTGGTTCTAGTCTCTTGTTTTTATTTTTTTTAAAAAGAATAATCAATTTTATTCATCTTTAACTTAGCAAATTTTGGATAAAAGGAGGGACTCCCTCCAAAGAAATGCTCTCCTCAAAGAGTTTTAATGCATCCTTAGCTAAACAATGAGCAACACAATTGAAATTTCTAAAGACATGTTTGACAGACCATGTAGGCCTGTTCTTGAGCTCGGCTTTGATATCTTAAATAATCAAACCTACTTTACTCCAATCCCTAATCTCTCTGTTGAGATCTTGAACCACATTAAGAGAGTCCCCTTCAATAATAACTCTGTGGATGCTTAAATGTTTACAGAAAAGGACTGCTTTGAGAGCAGCCACAGCCTCAGCAAGCTTAACATCAAGGAACAAACTTCTTTGAGATCTCAATGTTGTAATCACTTGACCTTCCCAGTTCCTGACTATCACCCCTATTCCAACTCTACTTCTTAGTCTATCAATAGCTGCATCCCAACTGGCCTTAAAAACATTCAATGGTGGTGGAGACCAGTTAGTCACATGAGGCCTCTCTGATTCCACATCAACAAGCACTCCTTCATTAGCAACCTTCAAGTCTCTGATCGACTGTTGAGCAATTTCAGCCAGCTTAGAAGGGTCTTCAAATTCTTCTTCAAACACAAAAAGGTTCCTTCTCTTCCAAACATGATAGACAGTACCGGCAAAAAGAACAATATCTTCCTCATCTAGTGATTAAAACAGATGCCTCACTAACTCTCTATGATGCAAAATTGATCTGCATTTTTTGTAGTCTTCTAGAAAAAACTCCCCACACATCCTGCACTGAATTACATGACCATAAAGCATGAATAACAGCTTCAGGTTCCATATTGCAAATAAGACATAAAGGAGATTCATTGATTTTCCTCTTGCTGAGATTGAGATTTGTTGGCAATGAGTCATGACAGGCTCTCCACAAAAACATCTTAATTGCACTTGGAACTTTTACTTTCCATATTTTAGGCTAGATCTCCTTTTGATTTGCTCAAGAAGAAGGTTGTCCTAAGGAAGACTGATTCATTTCACCAAGAAGATGATAAGCACTCTTCACAGTAAACAGACCATCTTTAGTGCACCTTCATACTAACTTATCAGAAAAACCACTCCAACTGATAGGAATCCTACAAATTTTACTGATGTCCTCGTCAATAAAGATACTCCTTAGAACAGGCAGGTTCCATGCTTTTGTATGTTCATCAATCAAATTACTAACCTGCCAATGTACATACCTCTCATCCAAAGGAGTCTGCACCTTGTAAGAGGTAGGTTGAAGAATCCATTTATCTTTCCATATGTTAACAGCCTCTCTATTCCCAATCCTCCACATCAAACCCTTTTTCAGAACAGGTATAGCATTTGAAAAGAGTGTAAGATTAAAATGATCTTAAGAGGTGGGATTGTTGTACCAATCTCTAGCCCTGCTCGGATAAGAGTGTAAGATTAAAATGATCAAAGTCTCTAAAGCCAAGCCCACCTTCTGATTTGATCTTACCAAGCAATTTCCAAGTTAGCCATTGAGTTTTAGTCCTATCCCCTCTGCTACCCCAACAGAATTGTTGCATTAACTTATTGATAGCATTGAGAATAGACTTAGGAAGCTTGAATATACTCATGCAGTAAGTAGGAATAGCTTGCACAATTGAGTTCAAAAGCACTTCTTTACCGGCATTTGAAATGAACTTCACCTTCCAGTTTTGAATTCTATTTCTGATAGAGTTCAGGATTGGCCTAAAGGAAGCAAGTTTGTTTCTCCTCACATAAGAAGGCAGGCCTAGGTACTTCTCAAAACTTTTGGCTCCCTTCATCTTAGCTGACGAAAGGATGACCTATTTTGCATCTACAAATGTACTTTTGCTAAAAAACATGGCTGACTTCTCCAAATTAAGTCTCTGTCTAGAAGCATCCTCATAAGAATTTAATAGCCTGAATAGGCTGCTCCACTCTAGCGAGTTAGCTTTGCAAAAAAGAAAGCTATCATCTACAATAAAAGGATGGTTACCGAACAAAGAACCTCTTGCAAAAGGGAATCCAGAAATATGGCCCTTCCTCTCAGCTGTATCCAACAAGTTCCCAAGAACCTCAGTACATAGAATAAAAAGATAAGGGGAAAGAGGATCCCCTTGTCTTAATCCTCTAGATGGCTAGAAAGGTAGCTGAGGTACACCATTGATCAAAATGAAGTATTTCACAGAAGAAACACACTGCATTATCAAATCAGTCCACTCCTTTTCAAAGCCCATTTTAAGCAAAGTAGCTTCCAAAAAGGGCCATTCTATTTGATCATAAGCTTTACTCATATCTAACTTCATTACCATGTGACCCTCATTTTTGCTCTTCATTCTATGTTGCATGGACTGCATAGCATCATAAGCGACAATAATGTTATCAGAAATCAAGTGCCCGAGAACAAAAGCACTTTGGGAAGGGGAAATCAACATGGATAGAAAAGGCGTCATTCTATTGGCCAGAACTTTGGAAACCACTTTATAGACCACATTGCAAAGGCTTATAGATCAATACTCAGTCACCATTGTAGGGCTCCTCTTCTTTGGAATTAGAACAATGTAGGTCTCATTGAGCTCCATTGAGCTCATGTAATCCTCTCTTAAAGTTAAAGACCTCTCTGACAGCTGAAACCACCCCCTCACCTACAACATCCCAGTGATCTTGATAAAAGCCAGCAGAGAACCCATCAGGTCCTGGAGAACTTAATGGGTCCATTTCAACCACTACACTTTTGACCTCTTCATATGAGCAAGCTTTTAGAAACTAACTGTTCATCTCAGGTGTCACAACAGGATCAAAATCCATAAAAACTTCATCAATACCCCTCGAGTTAAAGGTCATAAATAGGTTCTGGTAATACCTTTGAAAGATACAATAAACCGATAAAAAATTCCTAACACACTCCCCCCTTTCATTGTTGATCTTGGAAATGGTGTTAATCTTCCTTCTTTAAAAGGCACATTTGTGGAAATAGCTGGTATTCTTGTCCCCATTCTTAAGCCACAACTGTTTTGACATTTGCCTACATTTGACCTCCTCATTTACTAACATCACATTGACTTCGTCTTGAAGGCCTTTGATGGTTTCAGTAAAATCACCTTGATTAAGTCTCCGCATCTCTTGGATCATACCACTTTTTTGTCTAATCTGATGCTTGTGCTTGCTAGCTGAGAATTTTGACCAAGGCTTCAAATTATTCTTGCATCTATCAAGTCTGTGTTTAAGATTATTCACTTAATGCTCCCCTCTAAGAGAGGCTTGCCAGGACCTCCTGATTATATCCTTACACTCTTGTTTCGAGGACCAAACTGCTTCATATCTAAATAACTTTTCTCTTCTACTAACAACAGCTTCCTCATTGTCACAAGAAATCAAAAGTCGAAGGTGGTCAGAGTTCAGCACAGGTAAAATAGAAACCTCACTATTGCTGAATTGTAGAGGCCATAACCCATTGCCCAGAGCTTTATCTAGTCTTTCTTTTACAAAACCTCTCCCCACCCTATTATTAGTCCAAGTATACTTTGAGCCTATGTACCCCAGGTCACAATCATCAAGAGCCGCCCTAAAACATTCCATCTGAGAAAAGGTTCATCATTACTCAAGATTTCATTGAAGTCTCCCATACACAGCCATGCCATTGGATTCTCAGGCTTTAGCATTCTCAGTAGTCTCCAACTCTCTTTTCTCTTTTCTGTAATAGGATTTCCATAAAAACCTGAAAGCATCCATGGCTGGCTTCCAAGCTGAGAAGAAACAATCACTGAGATGTGACTATTAGAATAAGAGTGTAACTGAGCCCTAACCTCATCTTTCCAAAGGAGAGCAAGACCACCACTCCTTCCAACACAATCCACACCAAAACTATGATCAAAACCCAGTTTATTTCTCACTTTTTCCACCTTAAGTCTGTTACTATTTGTTTCTGACAAAAATATCACTAACAGGGCTCTTTCCTTCACTAAAAGGTGAAGTTCATTAAATGTGAGAGGGTTTCCAAGCCCTTAGCAGTTCCAACAAAGGAGCTTCATGGGGATTGGCAGTCCTGCACAGCAGCCACGGCCTTGAAAACACATTCCTCCCCTTCCACAACTTAATTCTGTTTGAGCTTCTTCTCAACCACTTCCACTGTGACAGACTGATTTTTCCTCTTCTTAGCCCTACTTGAAATATCCAACTCCATATCACATGTGTTAGCATGACTCATCAAACTGACTTGCCCTACACGTGCCCTTTTTTTCCAACTAGTAGAATTAGTAGGTCCACTCTTGCCAGCCTAGCCCTCAACCCTTGGAGATGAAAGGTTGGTGACCTGTTCAGGATGGTTTACTCCTTTAGAATGTTGCACGTGATCTTGCTTTGGATCAACAGATTCCCCTCCCTTTAAGGTAGGATTCTGCTCACCTTTTCCAAGAAAGGAAACTTCAATGCCCAAAAAATATTCTGCCTCTATTTCTACCCCTCTCCACAGAAAAATAGTCAAATTTCCTTTGGGGAGTAACAGAGTCTTTATTTCCATAACAACCATCCTGATTTCCTCCTGCATTAATACCTTCATGATCCCCCTCCACTAATTCAGCCTTGATTCCCTCCTTTCCAGGAACAACTGTTTCTTGCTGAGCACCACCAGATTCCTCCCTACGAGCACTCTCTGACCACCCACCATGGCCAGGCACCTTTCTTCCCTGACTATTATCAGATAAAGGAACTTTGGAACTTGCCCTCAACCAAGCACCATATTGTTGACCGAATCCTCCCATGCTAGCATTTCCTCTATCCAAATTATCACACATACCTAAAAGATGTTTGATCTTCCCACAGTGATGACAAAAATTTGGCAACCGCTCATTTTTTAATGGAATCCAGTATTTTGATTCACCCAGAATGAGAAGCCTCTCTATCGCTAGAGGCTTAGTAAGGTCTATGAAAACTTTAACTCTTAAGAAGCTCCCCCAGCATATACCACTACTATCAGTGTCCACCATAAGAACCTCTACCAAAGCTTTGCCCAGATTAACTCCTGTGTTACAGTTCATACCAGCAAAAGGAAGATCATGACACTAAATCCAAAAAGGTTCTTGTTGGAACTTCATGTCCTTCCAAGATTCAAACCCTTCACAATATTGCTGGCAAACTAAATTATTGTCAAAGGACCAAGGACGATCCTTCATGATTCTCTTCTTATCAGCCACCACCTTAAACTCAACCAAAAACTTATTTCTTCCTACTTCTTTGAATACAACTTTCCCTTCTACCTGCCACACTCTAGACAGTGTGCTTTTAAGAGCACCTCTGTTCACTTCCTTATCAGCCACCACTAGCATCATAAAACAATGTTTGCTCTTGGACTCTAATAACAACACATCTTCACTACTAACTACCACTTCCTACTGCTCCTCTTCTGTAAGTTTCAGTCCCTCATACAAGACTGACAAGTCACCTTACATCCCCTATCTTTCACGGATAAAAAGTCTAAAAGGACAAGACTCTAAATTTACCAAGAAACCTAGAGAGAAAAATCTTACCCTCACTTAGTGAAAGAAGGACTTATATCAGTTCCAGTCTCTTGTTGGCAGGTCCTTTTATTCCACTACATATTTAACTTTAACTTGATGTATATTGTTGTGATCTTTTATATTTTCTTCTAGCCCCCAAGCTTTATGATTTAATATTTATTCATTCGTCAAAAGTTAGGGTTTATTAATAAAATTGAGATTTTATCCTCTTCTAATAAAAATAAAAATAAAGATAAACATAGTTTCTTCAATAATTACATGATTTAAATGTAAGATAAGTGATATGATTTGGAATGGCTATACACAAATAAGTAGCCTGTCTATTGTATATTTATAACCAAGATAATACATATCTGTTACAATTGAATATACGTGATAAGGAAGAGATTGATTTATATAAATCCTATCTAATATGAAAATACAAAGAGAAGATAAGAACATGATCATCTCAACATATTTGAATGTGAAGGTAGTGTTGGTGTTTGAGAATGACTTTGTTGTTGGGTTAATCTGTTACTGCTGAAGTCTTTGTCGATGTGGATAAGGACAGTGGTTCATTTACTCTAACAACCCCTGCAAACTAATGGGGAGTGCACGAACCACCAGTTTGTCCCTATGACATAAAAATTGATCATTTGTTAAGCCCTTGGTGAAGATATCTGTAATCCGAGCTTGAGTGGAAATGAAGCGAAGACTGATATCTTTACTAAGACCTTCTCTCTAATGAAGTGGTAATCTACTACAATAGTTTGGTTCTTGCATGAAAAGTGAGATTGGCAACCAATGACAATGCCCCAACGTTGTCACACCAAAGAACTGGTACTATTGAAAGATAAATATGGAGGTCTTGAAGAAGCATTCTTAGCCAATAAAGCTTTACAATCACCATTGTCATTGATCTATATTCCGATTCAGTGCTCGATTTTGAAACTATAGATTGTTTCTTTGCACTACAGGAAAGTAAGCAAGAGCCAAGAAATACTGCATACCCAGTTGTAGATCTACGATCATCCACTGACCCTGCCCAGTCAGATTCACAAAATGCATTGAGAGTTAGAGGACATTTGCCAAAAAATAAACTATGATGAATTCAACCCTTGAGATATCTAAGAACACGCTTGGCAACCGAAAATTATTGTTCTGTTGTAAGTGAATGCATGTAATGACATAGTTGATTGTCTGGAAAAGAAATTTCTGGTCTAGTAAGAGTACAATACTGAAGGGCTCGAACAAATTTTCTATAGGTGGTAACATTATTCATAGGATCCCCAGATAACCATGAGAGTTTAGATCCTAAGGCCATTGGAGTAATGCATGGCTTGGCACCAGCCATGCAAAATTGATGTAATAAATCAACCATGTACTTGGACTGAGAAAAATAAAGACCAGTAGAATCACGATGAACCTTTAAGCCAAGGATGTAGTTTAAGAAACCCAAATCCTTAATACTAATGAGTCTCATAACAACATTCAAATTAGTACCTATTATAATGATATCATCTACATAAATTTGTAGAAAGATATATACTGAGTGATGATGAAAAACAAACAAAGAATAGTCAACATGAGATTTTGTGAAGCCAATATTATGCAAAGTTTGTGCAAACTTGTGAAACCAAGCTTTGGGGGTCTGTTTAAGACCATAAAGGGCTTTGTTGAGTTGAAAAACATGATGTGGAAGTTGAGGGTTAACAAATCCAGAAGGTTGTTCCATGTACACTTCTTCAATTAGAGTGCCATGAAGAAAGGCATTAGAGATATCAAGCTGTCAGAGGGGCCAGTCATAGTGAAAAACAATACTAAGAATCATGCGAATGGCGGGGGGCTTGATAAGGAACACTTCTACCATAGCCTTATGCCATTCAGGTTGCTTAATAGCCTAATGAAATGAAGGAGTAGTGAGAATAATAGTGGTTTGTAAACTATACAAGGGATAACGAGTGTTGTACATGTGGTAATCAGAAAAAGCTTTTGGTTTAGAATGGCCAGTCTGAGATCTTGTAAGCATAGGATGGTTAGAGGGAATCAAAAATGATGTCACAAGAGAGGATAAAGGGTCAGGAAAAATAGAGTAAGGTGAACTATTTTCATGTGCAGATTCAAAGACTATGGGGTTAATAGGAACTGCATCAGAGGAAATATGTGAGGAAGATGAATTGAAAACAGGATTAAGAGTTGGTACCTCAACAAACATGTTTCGTGTAGGAAGTGCAGATCTTGTTGGTGCAGATTCTTGAATAGATGAGCCCTAGAAAGTAGACTTTAAACAAGGAAATTGTGTTTCATCAAAGACTACACTACGATAGAGATAAACCTTATGGGTGAGAGGATCTAACGACAAAAGCCTCTGTGATTAGAACTGTAGCCAATAATTATACATTTTTTAGATCGGGATTGGAGTTTATGATTGTTATAAGGTCGAAGTAAGGGATAACAAACTGTAACACCCCGTATTTTAGTGTATTTTTATTGAAAGATTATTTTTATTAATTCAAAAATTTATTCTCTTGTTTTAAAATTATCGGATATTTTAAATGGTTTATTTTATGATCTTTAAATTGTGAAAATTAATTTGTTATGTTTTCTTAATATTTATTATTGTAATGCATTTAAATTGTTCTTCTTTTAAATTAATTGATTGTTGGATTTAATTATTTTATCTTCGTTTTATCATTACATTTAAATTATTTTATTTAACTTGCTGTTTTAAAATCGTTTTCGTTGGATCATTTTCGTGACCCAAGATCTGAGGATTGGACCTCATTTCTTTCCCTCCATTTTTTCTTTTCTTTTTTTTCTTTCTTCTCCTTTTCTTTTCTCCCATTTCTCCCCCTGCTTCCCGCGGGCGCACGTTCCTCTCTCCCTCTTCCCGTGCGTTTTTCTCCTCCACCCAGCCCGCCGCCGTGAGCCGCCCGTGACCGACACCGCCCACCGCCACAAGTTCCCCTCCCGCAGGCCATCATCCCCTACCAAGCTCGGCCCCTATCTCGCCGGCGTTCTCCTCCACGCACAGCTTGAAGCCATGGCGTTCCTTGAACCCGCGCGCCGCCGTCGCGCCACCTCCGGCAACCATTTCTTCACCACTTCATCCTCGACCTCCCAGCTACCCAATGCACCCATCCTTAGCTCCGATCTACCACCGGTGAAGCCTATCTATCTCCATCTCCGATTTCGACATTTTTGGCCTAAAACCACCTCCTACCCCGCCACCCACGGCAAACTACCACCACCATTGGCTTCACCGACCTCTCTAAGCCCTATCCTATCAATTTCGGGTCTTGGTTTGTCCCCGTTCAAAAGTGGGTTTTTGAGACCCACAGCCACAATGTATTTTACACTGTTACGTTGCTGAGCCACCACTTCTTACAGCTCCGGGATCCTTCGAAAATTATATTATAGCGTTGTAAGTATTTTTTTCAAATAACTATCGTGATTTAAATATATTTTTGCACTAACTCATATTATTGTGATCTGGTTGGACATGCCGTACTGAGTCCAAGGAGTTTGGGGGTCGGATGGATTGTGGACGGAGTTGTGTGTTTGGTTGGTATTGTGAAATGTTAGTTGTTGGTATGGTGTTGTTCATGTACATGGCATATTGCACGCATGATCATGTTTGTAAAGAAAACTGGGTTTTCGTGTACATGCATTCATGTTCATGTGTTTATTGAAAACTGGGTTTTCATGTGTTAAAGGATTGTTGGGTGCGTGTGTATCACGACCCTAAGCCGAGATGGGGCATTATTTCGGTGGAGCTCCTCTGGTCACTCGGGAGTGGAATATACTGAGTGACGTCCCCTGGGTTGTCGCCGGGCGACAACGGGATCGGACGAGATGGTCTCGTGCCGACTCTGTGACCCCTCTGCTGGCGGGGGCTAGAGGATGCTTGGCCACGAACGCGCTAGGCGCGGAACTGGGCATCGCTCGTTTTGTAGTGGGTGCTCGGCCACGAAGGCGCTGGGCGCAGAACTGGGTATCGCTACGTGTGGTGCCCCCAACCCCCCTTATATAAATACATGGGGATCGAGACGCCAAGATGATGACAACACGGTCACGCATCCCAACGAAATGTACTCAAGTGTGTGTGCAACATGCAAAGGTGCACAATAAAAGTCGCAGTGGATAATATAAATAAGTCAACTAAGTACCAGAAATTTAAATACAGGTGTCCAAAATAATTTATCTTTAAAAAGTTATACAGTCATCCCAAATATATTACAAAAGGTAAATACATAAAAGACTAGGATAATAAATATCGATGCACGAGAGCAATCCCAGATCGCTCTCCCAACGGAGCCAAAGCCTAAGACTCATCATCCTCATCTGCATCAAAATCTGCGATACCATAAAACGGTACCGCAGGTAAGTATAACCCAAATAACCACGTAATATAAATGCATTAAATGCGACCAACATGCATGCATAAAAAGAATATACATTTCTCTCAAAACATCATTATTTTCTCGAAAACGATTAATCTCAACACACGCCAAAATCCAATTTTGGCCCAAAATATCCGTAAAATACTTTTCCAGAAAATGGTTTACGCAGAACCCAACCATTTATCAGACACTGTAGGCGGGACTCACAGGCAGGACTCTACCACCATCCCTGCTTACCACCATCCCTACCGCGTGCACATTAGGCGGGAATCACAGGCGGGACACAACCACCATCCCTGCTTACCACCATCCCTACCGCGTGCACTGTAGGCGGGAATCACAGGCGGGACTCTACCACCATCCCTGCTTACCACCATCCCTACAGTTCCTTTCCCTTTTTTCTCAAATCAATCAATCCAAACAAATCCAATTTCTCACACATGAAATCATAACTTTTCCAAATCACACATGCACATGAATGCAATACACGAAAACCCAGTTTTCTTTACAAACATGATCATGCATGAAATATTGATATCTACATGCACCAACACTGATCCATAACAATCAACAACTAATAACCAATTCAATCAAGCAACCAAACAACTCCAATCACAATTCCATTCGACCCCCGAACTCCTCGGACTCAGTCCGGCATGTCAAACAAATACAGTGTAATATGTTAGTGCAAAAATACATTTCAATTACGAAAGTTCGTTGGAGAAATACTTACAGTGCAATATAACAATTTCCGAAGGATCAAGAAGTTGAAAAAGGCGACGTTTGAGCAACACCACAGTGTAAAATACACTGTGGCCGTGGGTCACAAATACCAACTTTCAAACGGAGGCAAACGAAGACCCAAGATTGATAGGGTAGGGCCTAGGGAGGTCGGTGAAGCCAATGGTGGTGAAGGTTGGCCGTGGGTGGTGGCGCAATGGGCGGTAGAAGACCAAAATACCCAAATCAAAAATGTAGATGGTGGAGCTTCACCGGTGGCAGATCGGAGCTGGGGTTGGGTCCAATGGGTTGCTAAGAAGTCGAGGATGAAGTGGTGTGAAGATGGTGGCCGGAGGTGGCGCGACGGCGGCGCTGGAGAGAAAGTGGCCCGCGGCTTTGAAGAGCTAGTGGTGGTTAACGGCGGCACGGATGGAGGTGAGGTTGGTGGGGTGAGGTCGCCGGTGGTAGGGGAACACAATGGGGTGGGCGGTGAAGGCCACCGCTGGCTCACAGCAGCGCTGGCGTTGAAGGCGACGGACGCACGGGGAGAGAGAGGGAGGGGCTGGGCTTCGCGCGCGGGGTTGAAGAAACCGAAGGAGAAATAAGAAAAGAAAAGAAAAGAAAGGGAAAAGAAAAGGAGGAAAGAAAAATAGAGGGAAAAGAAATGAGGTCCAATCCTCATAACTTGGGTCACAAAAATGATCCAACGGAGATGATTTTAAAACCATAAGTTCAATAAAATAATTCAAACGCAATGGTAAAGTCAAATTGAAATAATTAAATCCCACAGTAATTAATTTAAATATTAAAAGCAATTTAAATGCATAACAATAAATAAATATTTGGAAAGCACATAAAAATAATTTTCACCAAATTAAAATCATAGAAATAAACTTACTAAAAATCCAACCAATTTTAAAATAAGAGGATAAATTTTTGAACAATCAAAAATAATCCTTCAGTAAAAAAATACACTAAAATACGGGGTGTTACACTACGAAGCCAGGACGTGCGGATGGGTGCATATGCTTAATGGATTAATGGGTTATTTTCTGGGAAAATAGCGTGTGTTGAATAAAAGGATCTTATGTGATTCATTTTCTGGGAAAATGATGTTTTATTGATTTGGGTCATTTTCTGGGAAAATGATGGGTTATTATCTTTGGGCCAAAATGGGATTTTGGCGTGTGTTGAAAAATATCTATCTTCAGGGAAAATGATATTTTTGGATCTGATGCATATTTTGTCATATGCATGCATGTTGGTTGCATCAATATGTTTGTATCCCGAGAGTTGTTTGGTTTATACTTACCTGTGGTACCATTTTATGGTATCGCAGATTTTGATGCAGATGAGGATGACGAGCCTTAGCTTGGCTCCGTTGGCGGAGTGATCTGGGATTGCTCCTGTTTATCGAAATTCATTTTTATCAATTATTTATGTATTGCCTTTGTAATATATTTAGGATGACTGTATAACTTTTTAAGGATAATTTGTTTTGAATATTTGTATTTAAAATTCTGGTACTTACTTGACTATTATAATATCCGTTGCGACTTTTATTGTGTACCTTTGCATGTTGCACACACTTGAGCACATTTCGTTGGGATGCGTGACCATGTTGTCATCATCCCAACGTCACGATTTTCGTATTTTTTTGTACGTGGGAGTCGGGGCGTCACAACAAACACACCCAAATGTCTTGAGAAGTGAGTAATTTGGTGTTTTTTAAAAGTACTTCATACGGTGATTTTGGCTTAAGAACAACAATTAGCAAGCGATTAATTAGAGAGACAATTGTGTTAAAGTAGTCAACCCAATAGTTTAAAGGTAAATGAAAGTGTGCGAGTAAAGAGAGGCTTCTTTCAACCAAATGTCTATGTTTCCTCTCAGCAACACCATTTGTTTGGAAGGTACGAGGACATGATATACGATGAGAATACCATTGTGTTGAAGAAAATCCTTAAATTGATTGGAGGTGAATTCACCACCACCGTCATTTTGTAGTGCTTTAATGGATCTATCAAACTGTTGTTCAACAAAATATTTGAATTGTAAAAAATACTTAAAGACATCAGATTTGGCATACAGAGGATACATCCATGTGAATCTAGAAAAATCATCAATAAATGTAACATAGAATTTACAGCCACTTCATGACTAAATGGGAGAACACCAAACATCTGAATGTATTATTTCAAGAGGAAATGCAGATATTCGTGAAGAACTAGAAAAAGGGAGAGTCTTGCTTTTGGCTAATTGGCAAGACCACATAGAGAAGGTTTATTGATACCACTAGACATGGAGATAATATACCTAGACTTTAACATTTGTAAGATAGCAATAGCTAGATGACCAAGTCGATGGTGCCAAATGGAAGAATTAGTAGAGACTAAAAGGAAGGTAGCATAGGCTTTAGCTTTATTGGCAGAAGTTGGAAACTTGATGGGATAAAGACCATTTTTACTGGGCCCTTGTAAAAGAATCTGCCCAGTGAGATTTTCCTTCACCACAAAAAACTATTATGTGAGTGCAAACCAACAATCATTATCCTCGCAAAAACGTTGAATGGATAACATATTAGCAGCAACTTTAGGGCAATGTAAGAATTATTTAAATAAATTTTGGAATGACAAATAGTTGAGGAACTAGTGGATGTGATATACAAACCAGAGCCCTTCTCAACTGCGACTTCTTCACCTCCATTATAAGGTTTAGGGATGGTAAGGTTGTTGAGGTTGGCAGTGCTGTGTGCATTAGCACCACTGTATGCAAACCAGGTTTGTTCTTCTCCTGAATCAGATTGTTTAGCAGCCATGGTAGCAAGTTGTAATTGAGGGTGGCGTCCTTGATATGAGAAGTTCATGCGTTAGAAACAATCCAAGGCTTGGTGTCCACTTTTGCCACAAATTTGACAAGGAGCACATTTACTAGTAAAGAATGTATTATCTGAGTTTTTGTCACTTGAAGCAGCAATAGTCTTTGTAGGGTGGATGGTTTGTTGTGAGCACTGCTGTTTCGGATTCCCATTGTGGCATTGGGGCTTGTAAGGGCCATTTTTCTATTTGTGAGAATAGAGTGCAAAGGAACCTACATCTTGAGTACTTCCAACATTATGGTTAGAAACTAACATTTCATAATTCAATAGCTCTGTTTGAAACTCATCAAATGTAAGAGATGATGGTCGGGTGGCAAATGAAACAATGAGAGCAGTGGTAGTGGGAGTGGTCATTGTAGGATCTACATGAGCAATTAAGCGTAAAAGCTCTCGTACCAACATATTTGAATGTGAAGGTAGTGTTGGTGTTTGAGACGGACTTTGTTGCTGGGGTAAATCTGTTACTACTAAAGTGCTTGTTGATGTGGATAAGCACAATGGTTCATTTACTCTAACATTAAATGCATTAAACTTATCTTTCTTGTAAATAGGTTTTATATAAACCATATATTTTTCAAATATATATTCCAATTAGAAATTGAACCATAATTTCGACACACTCTCATTCCATCGTGGTAATTATTTACACACGCCTATATGTATATCTACCTCATTGGAAATATATTTAGGTGCTCAAAAATCAAGTGTGCACTACTGCTTTGGATTTTGAAGGGGGCGGGGCTATTTAAGGGTTAGGGTTAGAGAGGTACCCTAACTTGCCCCTCCACTCAGCCACACTATATGGGCTACTTGCTATGCAAGGTGAGAGAGATGGGGTGTTTTATTAAGGAAAAATGACTTGGATAATTCTAGGATATGCAAGTCCCGTGTAATCATTTTCAGAAGAAAAAGAAACGCACCTTGGACTCACATGAAAAAGTCTTTTTCATGAAAAAAGGAAAACACCTAGGACTCACAAGAAATACTGGCTTTTTCGTGGTGACGAAGCCAACCCTCACTTGAATGACATTTTAGTGATGGAAATGAACCATCACAAGAAGTTTCCCACACTTGAATGTTCAACTAAACATCAAGTCACAAACTGAAAATGTAAATTTTAAGAGTTTGGCTAGGATTAAGTGATTAAGATGATAGTTAGATACCATCATAAGTTTGAGTTTGTGAGTTGTTGAATGTAAAAGACTTGAGTTTATCTTGAGTCTGTACTTAAATGTTTTAGATAAGTCAAAACAAGTAAGTTCGAGTTTCAAGATCCTTATCTTATCCAATGAAGAGTTTGGATTTGAAACCGCCCCAATGTTGTGAAGATAAATTTCAATTGTTAGCAAACTGTCAACAAAACCATTGTAACAAATTCAATCCATTAGCAGAATTTCACTAGGACTTGGAAACTGCTTCTAGAACTATATTTAAGTTGTCCTACTAATTAGGAACGCATGGATTCAAAGATTGAGAGATTTTGGGAGAGCACTTTCAGAGTGGTTATTTTTTGTGAGAATATTCTCTTGAAAATTTTGTGATTGTTTCTCTCAAAAAGTGTGTCGTGATCCGTGGTCGAGATAGTGAGATTGTTTCAACCATTAGAGTTCTAGTAAAAAAAATCAATATTTGAAGATCTTCCGAGGTTCTGACTGTTATTAATGTTGTAGAGACAAACGTTTGTCTCATCAAGTAAGAGTGTCAATAGATAAATGTTTGTAATTGAAACTCGTTTGTAAAAGATTTTCAAATAATAAAATTGATTTTTCTATGTAAGCTGCCTGATAGGGTTTTACCATTAAAAAATTCTTTAAAGAGTTTCCCTTCGTTACCAATCGATCTTTGTGTTATGCAATGGATTTATTTTTATGTTAATGCTATTCTTATTGAATAATGACATGAATATTGATTAAAAAATTGATTGAGAGAATTGGTAGATCTTCGATCGTGTTACTGCATCTTCCTAATGAGAAGATACGATCATCAAGCTAGCTAGATGGTTAGTGAGATTGAATAGTAAACTGTCACAAAAAAGAAAAAAACTTTGGGTGATTGTGATGCTGTGATGATTGTGTGATGGTTATAAAAAAAAATCTGTAACGGTTTATTCGGTCACAAAAAATCAATTCCATTGTAGTAGTGGTGGTTGTTGCCTCTAGGATACGGCATATTATACTCACTCTCTAGGATTTGAAAGATCTCATGATTGTCATGTACTAGGCGGGGGATCTCGAAAAAATTTCTAAATTCTGTTTCTAAGAAAAGGTTCAAATAGACATGCTTTTATTCAATAATTACATAATTTAAAGCAATTAAAATTCTTTATGATAAATTTTACCTAGTCGATCTAATGTTTTCAAATATATTTTCCAAGCGGAAATTAGGCCATAATTAATCTTGACAATTAACTATCATCCCAAGCTAGCTACTTAGTGTGCATGCATGTGTACGTTCATTAATTACACATACATATACCCATGCACATATATATACACCTACCCTACTCCTTGGGTATAAATTCATAACGCAATGCATCAATATATATATATATATATATATATATATATATATATATAGGTACAAATAGAATGTGCGATTCTCCAAACCAAATACCCTAGCCGTAAGTTTAAAACATTATGACCTGGAAGGTTCTGATCCAAGTTTACTTTCCAACCTCCTCCGATCCTTCCTCTCGACCTAGCCATGCAAGCAACTGCGTGCAGGGGGCTACAGGGACCGGAAACGGCAGGTTTTAAGTATATTAGTACAACCAAAACCTTTTGATCCATATCGACTAAACTACTTACCTAGAACATGGAGCTCTCAAATTGGTTACAAAAATATAAACACTTGATAATTTATTGAAAGTGATATATCATGATCATGAGAGTCTTGTTTGAATTTCATGATTGAGTAGATTGTCGCACGGTTATATAAAAACGATCTCGATCGATCTTCTCCATATATATAAATGGTGATCAACATGACAGTACTCTTATAAATGGCCACATATGTTGATATATATTGAAATCCAAACAGCTTGCCGTATCGTCCTAATGATCATATATTTTTGGTTATGCACGTATATAGCTAGCTTTACTAGGGGGCTAATCGGGCTTTCGATCGATTCTGTCAGCCCAATGAATCATATGATATTGCTCAACTATAATTTAATTGATGTTACATATATAATTTAATTTAAGGTAATGTCTAGCAGCTCGTTGATGTTACATATATAATTTAATTCTCCCAGCTCAATATATCTTAGTTTATTGTTTTATTTATTTCTATTGGACATGGTTGTTCTTGGAAGGACGAGGTGTCTGTAAATATATGTATTTAAATAGAATGATAAAAATGACAAATTGCATGTAGTTGGTGTGTGGTTCTGAAGCTAGGTATGCTAGCTAGCTACTCAACACTACTCTCATCATGCATGCAACATTGTGCTGGGTCATCATTTTATGTTTCCCTTTTTCTAGTTTCATTTTATAGTGTAGCTAGGTCATCATTCTAATTAGTATTAGCATTTTATTTAGGACGTGCCTTACTTTTTTATTTGCTTATTGTTACGTCCAATATTTACCAGTACTTTTTCACGCCTGTTTGTAGCAATATTTCTTAATGGTGACGTCTATGTTGACTATAATCTCTACTTATTCGTATCCAAATTAAGCAAAGATGCAAAAGCCAGATCATGACCCACAGACTCAGTACGCACGTGAAGTTGAAGTTGAACCTGCATGTACTGCATGGTAGGAGACAGGGACCAAGTGATAATGACAGATCATGTAGAAGAGGCTGATACATATACATGTATATACATATACATATTATATTTATATATTTATATATATGATGAAATGACCATATATATAGACATGAAAACCTCAGAAGAAATAGTGGGATATTCGGCAGAAAGTACATGAGAAGCTGAACCTATTATTGCATGCAAATTCTTGGTTTCTGTTAATTGAATGGCTCGGGCTCAGTTCCTAATTGCCTCTCTGGATCATCATGATCTGGAATTTGCATCTTTGCGTAATTTTGGATACGGACCCATAGAGATTATAGTAATTCCGGTTCATTGATCCACGATAAATGTTTTAGTGGCAGATTTATGTAGATCTTTGTTGTTGGAGGCAAAGTTGTACAACAAATATGTACCGAGCGGCCTTCAACAATACATTGAAAATGCATGGATTACAATAGCAGTATTCCCACAGAAAAGGAATCCTCGGACTTGAGGCTTTAAACATAGCATTTCAACCACCCCATGAAACCAATATGAAAAAATCTACACAATCTCTCACTATTCACACAACCTACACATACCACATTTCTTTTAATTTTTTTTCTTTTATCAAATATTTAATATATGAATAATGAATAGAAGAATTGAATTAGTTTAAAAAGAATAAACTCAAAAAGAAATTTGAAAAAAATATTAAAAAATTAAAAAATTTTTAAAAATGTGGTATGTGGAGGTCGGAGAGGTTGTGTAGCATTTCTCTTATAACTCCATAACAACAAATCATACTATATTAATTCATACAAATCTTAAAATATGCATTCAAATTAAATGCATGGAATTAACCTAATCCAACCAAATGAACAATACCTACTGTACGTGAGGCATAGCCCGAAACGATTAAGCCCAACCCGCTTTAGAAAAACAAACGGTGCATTTTGTGGGTATAAGCCCTAGCTAGCTAGGCCCCTCTTTCTTTTTCTTCTCTAAGTCAATATTATAATTAAAATTTATTAAAATTATTATAAAGAGGATAAAGATTTCTTCCTCTCAAACAGTACTACTTTACATCTTATAAATTCACCACTCCGTCTATACATATATAAATATATATATATATATATATATAATTAAGTAGCATGCACGCAGTACCATATATTTTGAACTTGTATGCGATGATTAATTAGTAACTAGTCAGGGACCCTAACCTAACCTAATTTCCAAAGTCCTTTCCCTTTTCTCCTAAGAAAATGTTATGACAAAATTAATTAATTAATTGCAAATTAAATATAGAACTGTTCTTATAATTAATTATGACAATATTTTAAGCGAGTTAAACATGAAGACATTTAATTTGTCACCTTTGAAACGTCCAAACGACAAAATTGTGTGAAATGATATCTTATCCCAAGCATGGTCCGGTACTGATCAATGCATATATGGACCACCATATGTTGACAATTAATAACATTTTGGCTAATGACATGTATATTTCCAAACCAAATTAGAGCAGGGGCCATGAATGTTGACATTAATAAATATTGCCAATTAATTATGGTGGACATGATGCATGCATGGATCAGATCTGATATATATCAATATATGCCATGCATGCATGTATATATGCATCCGGCCCACTTGACCCTTAATCTTCACATATCTCTGTAATTAAGTAAAAGTGGATCATGATCTCCACCGACCCGCATTAGACCATACTCCTAATACCTCCCTATATATATATATTATGGCATGCATGCATGATGCATGCCCAAGTTCAAAGCTTTGGGTTAAGCGAAAACTACTTTAGTGCATGCAGTTGTTTATAATTTTCTTCCATATATCACGTTTGAGATAAGAGTTAGATCAAGTCATGTACTCTGTTTCTTATGGTACCTTTTCTTGATGGACCGCAAAGAATCAAAGCGATAGATCGAGATAATATAAGAACGGGATAATAGGGATCTTTTGGCCAAAACTAGCCCGGCCCCTAGCTAGCTAATTAATTTAAGACAATTAGGGGTGCTCTAGATCTGGGTTGTTTTTGGGATCCGTCTCTGAAAGCAAGTGATCTTCGAATTAAACTTTTCAAATTAATGAGCTACGTACGTATATACCTACCTAATTTTTAGGATTTCCATAAATAAATAACACTCGATGGAGTACTCCACATATTATATATATATATATATATATATATATATATATATATATATTATATAGGGACCAATTGTTTTAATTTATAGATATTAGGATGATCATCACTAGATAGCTAAAAACAATCTTATTCATATGACTATTTTATATTTTTAAATGGATCGATCAATTTGAAATAGATAACGCATGCAGTACGTAGTACTTACTCTTTATCATGTTTTGACGAATTACTTGAAGGGATGCGATAGGATGGGATTTGGCCTGACTCAAATTGGGTGATGTCTACCTCCATTAATTATGACTCTTATGATGTAATGAAAGATCATGTGAAAAGTTACAAGTTAGATACTATAATATTCATATTTAAAGAATATTTTTATATAATCCTTTCAATTAATTATATTTTTAATATAATTTTTTATTTTTTATGTAGAGATAATTTTGATGAATATTTTGAATACGACCTATTGAAGATTACTTGAATTTTCCTTACTTTATGAACTCACGGTGATTAGGAAACAAGCTGTTGTGATGAGTATTCGTTGGGCGGCTGCTTTTTGTTTATCTTGGACTTCTCTTCCCAAAAGGAACTCAGTATTATCTGTACGTCCAAAAGGACTTCTCTTCACATATACCATACTGCTCCTTGGTTACTTTTGTATGTACTTTTTTTCTAGACTAGCAAGGAGTTTTCTTTTCTAGAGTGGCATGCACTTGGATGGAGATGAGATCTTATTTGTATGCTACGGCTTAATGGCATGCTTACTAGAGACCAGATCTCTAGTCTCTTAAAGATATTGTTTGAATATGCATGTACACCATTTTAAAAACCCTCATTGCACTTCGGGCTCTCAATGATTGAGCAAAAAGGCTTAGAGAAAAAAAAAAAAAAAAGGGCTTAGGGGATTAATTCACATGAAATTAGCTTAATATATTATCGTTTTCCTCAACAATATGTGGGCAATCCTCAACAATATCAATATCAACATTAGAAATAAATAAATTAAAAAACATGTTAAAAAAAACCGGTTAATCGGTTAACATCTAAAATTTTCGGTTCAAATAATCGGTTAATATAGCTGGTTCGGTTAATCAAGCAATACGGTCAGGCCGGGTCAGAATAGTGTTTTTCGAGCCGGGTCCTGTCGGTTGTGGATTTGTCCTTAATATAAACCAAGGAACAGCTAGCTAGTTCTAGGACGTAGAAACAATGGGTTTGGTGAAAGTGGCTCATGGACCATGCATAACACCAAAAAAGAGCTCTTCTAGCTAGCAGCTGGAAAAGCTAGCTAGCGATACCTGAAATGAAAGATACAGAATTTTATGCTAAGAAAAGTAATACTAATGTGTCTATTTCTGAATACAATTTATTTATTTTACTAATAAATCACATACAAAAAAATAATTAATTAATATGATTAGACATTGAACGTTTGTAGAAGCGTGATATGTCTAATCACCTTACCAGCTTAATTTGTTTTCTCCACTCAGCGACTCAACATTCTATCGGATAGTGATTACATCATGAATACTACTACCTGTCCATTTTACTAATTTTTCCATTGGATTCGTATCATTACAAAAAATTTAAATTTTAGGGATAAAATTTATTAGAAATTAATTAATTTTATCTCTAAAAGTAATTATTAAAAACATATTTTGTCTTTAAAAATGCCTAGTTATTAAATTCGTTCGAACGAATAAATATCCATTCGAATAAGATATTTTGTGACGAATAAAATTATTTTAAAAAAAAACCGTTCGAACGGAATAAAATAGATTCGAACGAGGAATTAATGTTTATTCAAACAGTATATAATCTGCTTGAATAATAATCCTGCCAGGAAATTAATTTATTTTTCTCAAAAAAAGTTAATAACTGTTCGAACTTAAATTTATTTGTTCGAACGGATGAGATTTGATGGAAAAATGTGGAGGCAAGGTTGTTTTGCCGTTCGAACAAACAAATATTGTTCGACATCTTATTTATTCATTCGAACGACTAATTTAGTTGGAAATTATATAAAAATTGTTTATCATCATTAATTTGTGCATATACTTTTTACATTAAAGTAATAAATATTTTTTCCATTAATTTGTTATCATTTTCAAAATATAAAAAATGTGTATATATTACATATTATGATTTGCATTGAGTTAAAATATTTATAAATTCATAAATTAATTTTATGTAATTAATTTCAAAACTTTATAGTGATTTCTTTTATGTCCAATTTATATAAATATAACTTTAAAGATAGTATCATTTTTTATATTATCATGAACAACAAGTAAAATGAAAAAAATAAACAAGGTAGCAAACAGGAAAAATAAAAATCAGACATTAATTACATCCCAAATATATAATGTTCAATACAACATAAAAAATGTAAAATAATAACTAAAACAATCTATTTGCTAGGTAGATCAACATCCTCTCATAACATTTTAATGCGTACATCAAGATCCCTAAGCTTTTCCATGATGGGCTCAACGAACTTTACAAACAACGCTCATACCTGATCCAAAGTAGCCCTAGGAGGTTGTCTCTCAATAGTGACAGTACTACTAGAAGTTGGATCGGTCGGCGTGCCACTAGGCTGTTCTGGTGCAGTCTTCAGCAAGTGCCCCTTGCTCTTGTTGAATGTGATCTTGTTAAGGGGCCCCATCTGTGGCATACTCCGCTTTGTCATAGACACTGTAACCCTCGATCGGAGTAAAAAGTTAGATATCAGCGGTGCAAATAGTAGACTACCTCTACTGGAATAGCATGACTACGATCAAATGCAGACGAAAAAATACAATGCCAGATCAATGCGGTCCCCTCGTGCTATCTGCAACAAAAATCTAGCTCAATCGATCCCAAAATTAGTCTTGTGTTTTTTTGGATCGATGTTATAACCAACAATCAAATTAAACATTCTGAAAGTTGAACCTTAGACTCGTTCGAGAGTTGTGGCCAAATATTCTCTTAAAGAATGTTTGAGTACAACTCTTGAATTGTCCAAAGTAAACAGTTTGAGATTCTATCATCGATATGGCAGATATATTGAGTTTAAACTCTTGTGTTAATCAATTAAAATTTTGGTCCAGTGTTTCCTTACATTATTTGGGTATGTGGTCTGTAAGTCTCTCGGCCGATGAATAGGGTTGACGACTTATTGTGACTAGCTTACTTGGAGAATTGTAAGAAACTGTTGCCGAAATTTTTACTAACATTAGAGTTTTGGACTGAGTATATATGCGATATAGATGATAGCATCTCAAATGAGATATGATCAACTATCTTATAAAATAAATGGTAAACAAGTATGAATATACTCTTGATAGTGTTTATTCCATGAATTGAGTTTTTTTTATAGACATCCAACAAGTAACTAAAATACAATGGATAAAAGTTGGATGTTGTTGGGAGATAGACTTGGGCGAGACTATAAGGAGTATGCACAAGAGGTGAAGTTTTTTATAGAGTTTACTCGCATGAGTGTTGACAGTTGAGGTTTTATAAGATGTTCGTGCAAGAAGTGCAAAAATCTTAGTTATTATAATTTGGTGGTAGTGGATGATCATTTATTTGTAAATGGAATCGATCCTAAATATCCATCTTGGGTCTTACGCGGTGAACCATTTCCCAAAAGAGTTAGATTGAGTAGTCAGTCCAATCAAATGGAGGAGGGTAATGACATCAACATGAAAGACATTAATGTGGATGCTCCTGATAACAGTGATGATATGGAGAAGATATGACTGAGATGTTAGGTGATCTAGTGAAGGAATATTTGAGATGAGGGATGGATAATGAACATTTGCATAATCATTTGAGGGAAATGGAAACTTTGGAATATTGTGGGAGGATGCACAACGAGAGTTGTACGAGGGTTGCACTCGTCATAGCAAGTTGTCTTTCATGGTGAGGTTGCTATATATTAAGTCTATTTGTCATATTTTTGTCAAGGCCATTGACATGTTGCTAGAATTATTTAAAGAGGTTCTTCCTAAGGATAACGTAGTATTCCGTAATTTTTATGAAGCAAAGCAATCGAAGCGAGAACTTGGATTTGATTCTAATATCATCCATGCTTGTAAAAATGATTGTGTTCTCTTCTAATAACAATATGCAGAATTTGACTCATGTCTAGTGTGTCATGAGTCAAGATGGACATCCGATAAAACATAATGTACCCTAAAAAGTGTTAAGACATTTTTCGTTGATTTCTCGACTTCAAAGATTGTATACGTCCCGGTTGACTATGAAAGATATGTCTTGGCATCACACAGAAAGAGTCCAAAATAAAAACTTTTTCTTGCATCCTGCAAATTCCTTACAATGGAATAAATTTGACGTCGAGTATCCATAGTTTGACGAACAACCTCGCAACGTACATTTTAGTTTAACAACGGATGGTTTTAATCCATTTGTCAACATGAGCACTTCTCATAGTACTTGGCCTGTTATATTAATGAATTCAAGGTAATGCCTTTCGGGCTTTCCAATGAACCTACAACTTTCATGGACATGATGAATTGAGTATTTTGATCTTATCTGGATTCCTTTGTGGTCGTCTTTATGATGAGATTTTGATCTATTTGCGGGATTTGGAGGACCATGCGAACCATTTATGACTTGTGCTGGGTAAGTTACAAGAGCATCAATTATATGCAAAGCATAACAAATGTGAGTTTTAGCTCGATGAAGTCAAGTTCCTTGGGCATGTCATCTCTCAGGAGGGTGTGCCTACCCTGTATTTCCACGACTGTGGGGACAAACGATGATATCAAGGATGAGGGTCCAGCAGACGATGAGGTTCATCGGCTGATGTTGGACAATTCGGCTCCTCCATATGATGGAAGCGAGGTCACCAAACAGGTTGATTGTTGAGCCTTCTTTTGCACATTAAATTTGATTGTCTCATACAATATCTTTCCAAGAAAGCACAAGACATATTTAGCATTGAGCACGCTCGACTAATGCTATGGTATTTGACTGGAGGTAGTATATGATATGCATTGATAGTCTCCAACCTCCTAGTTAAACCGAGGGTGGATGTGCTTTTGACAGAGTGGATGCACCCAAAAATTGGCTTGTTTAATAAAATCACTTTCAACAAGAGTAAGGGTCACTTGCGAAAGACTCAAATTAATGTTGCGGCGGCATATGGTGGCATTGAGAGTGATCAAGCTACTAACGAAGCCAGAGTTGTTACAGAGGCTGCAAGGGTACCGGGGAGATGAGATCTCTATTGGAGGACCATCGCTCAATTTTGATCCATGACATGGAGATGTTCGTGGAGAGGATTACTGCGTCCATCATTACTCGACTGAAAGGATTTGAGGCATGCTTGACTATGATGGAGGAGGACGTCGATAATCTATCAATGTAGTTTTATTTTGCATCGAATATTTGTTTTGTCTTGAACATTGTCACATTTGAATAGTTTTTGTTCTATTATATATAGCTTGTATATTCATTAAATATTTGTTTTTTTCCTTATCATTTAGCGATATCAAGAATCAGTTTCGTTGGAATAAATATATAATTTTTTTTATTTGCAAACTGTTCTTTACATAAAAAAAACTAATAATTTATATTTATAATAACATATATTACTATTCTAGGATGACATATATGATCTATTTTAATTAACCACTGAAAATAATAAATCCATAAAGATAGATTTTTCATCTTTTAGAAATGAAAATTAATAAATTCAAATAATGATTATTTAAAAAAAAATTTAATGCCTTTAAATAAATTTCTATAACAATTAATGGTTATTTCAATTTTTTTTCATCACAATCCGAATAAATATTTGGACCATTTGAACAGTTTGTAACTTTGTTCGAACCTAAAATTTAGGTTTGAACTAGATTTCAAGCATCCCTGCCAAAACTGATATAACTTTTGGCCAAAAATATCATTCGAACAATTATCTCAACATCTGAATGGAAAATATCATACCGTCGAAAGGTCTAAAAATTAGTTCGAACTAGAAGTGTATGTTCGAACTAAGTGCAACCCTCCCCGCCACAATTGTATAAAACTTCCCACCACAAATATTGTTCAAATCTTTATCGCAATATTTGAATGTAAAATACATTATCGTTTGGATCGATTACATTACGTTTGAGCTATTTTCTCTTTTGGGACGCTATATTTCATCCCAAAAATAGTAGTTCAAATGAATACTTATCTATTTGAACCGATAAAAATTGCTTTCATATTTTGAGACGAAATTTAAATTTTATCTCAAATAACTACTATTAGGGATGAAATTTCTTGTAGTGCAAGGTATTTTACATATGTAGACGAATCTAGGGGGGCCTCCCCTAAATTCTAATATTTTCATTAGTTTATTAAAAGGATATGCGAAAAAAATGTATAATATATCATGAGATATGCGGCTAATGGAGGTTTCAAACTTCAAAGTAATCCCGTAAAATCGTAAGCCGCTGCCCATTACAATAGTTCCTCTATGTGAAGTTTTGAAAAGAAGTAGCGGAGGATGTGCTTGATCTTCTATCTAATTGTTTCTAGATTCTTAAAAATTTCAAGATTTTTTTAATAAAAAACTTAAAAACAAATTTCTTCAAATAAATTTGCAGACTCTTAACACATCAAAAAGGAATGAAGAGATTTTTGTAATAAAAGAGAACTATTAGATGTGGCATTTTTATCATCCTTGGTTGATCGTCTGTTTTTTCTTTTTCTTTTTTTTTTTTTTTTTTTTTTTTTTTTTTTTTTTTTTTTTACATATGAAGATTGATGGCAATGCCACCTCATTATAGTGGGATGAAAATGAGATGAGAGTGTAATCATAGCATTACTCAATCCCAAACATGCATGTTTTATTTTCCATTAGTCATATATATGCTCATGGATTCATCATGTAAACCCAATGTTTTTAGTTTGATTTATTATGTTGTACATACGTACGGTTAAATTAGTTTTGAATTTCATAATTAATATGACTTTTCATGTGTTATTTTCTTTACGATTTGTTTTGAATACTTAATTTGAACAATATGCAGGACCACGTTAAAAACTTTAAATCATAAAAATTGTTAAGACTAGGTTTTGACAGTAAAAAAAAATTAACGAAATTAACTTCTTAAGCTTTTAATAATGTTGGGACAAGGTTTTGAAACAATCTCTCAGGGCCTCACATATCATTGTTCTTTGCATTCATCCATAATATAAATAAAAAAATAACAGTAAATACAAAGAGACATATGCCTTTACGTGGTTCGGCATAAAAGTCTACGTCCACAGGTTGTTTGGAGGTGAAATCTACTATAATCGGTGATCTTACAATCTCTCAGAGCCTCACATATCTCTCAATATAATGGAAAAATTTAAAATTTCGAGAGGTTGAAAGTAATGCCTCCCTTGAGAGAAGGTCCTTTGGAGACGCTATGTGTAATAGAGTTTCTACGTGGAGAGCCTGTCAGATTTGTAGGGATCTTCGCCTTATATGGATGTGTATTCCTTAGAATGATTGAGTCCAACTTGTCCTGTGAATCTCATTCCTAAGAATCTTACTCTATTTTTTTTTTAGAAATCTGAAATATACAGTTAAATTAGTTTTGAATATCAAAATTAATGTGACTTTTCATGTGTTATTTTCTTTACCATTTATTTTGAATACTTAAGTTGAACAATACGCAAGACAAGTTAAAAACTTTAAATAAATAAATATATATATATATATATTGTTAAGACTAGGTTTTGATTTAAAAAAAATTAACCAAATTAACTTTTTAAACTTTTAATAATGTTGAGACAAGATTTCGAAACAAAATAAATGAAGTATTTCTTATAAATTATTTCCTAGTATATATTGAGAAGAAATGTGATCATTAATGACCTTTACATGTTAAAAGAATATTGAGATCAATCGGCATATTAAATGTTTTTAATATTTTATGCAGCATTCAAGCTTGAAATTACTTATTGTACGTATACTTGTGCGTGTTTTTAAGTAATCTTTTCATTTTATTTATATACAAATTTTGATATATCTTTCAGCCTCCCTCTAGAGAAATCAGCTTGGCTTTGTCCCTGCAAAAGATATCTATTACATATTTCTACCATTCCATAAACTCAGTAGAACAGTTGTTTGCTTTAGTAATATATAAGGAGTCTTTAATTGTTTTTGGTAAAATAATCTGACAATTAAATATTATAATTTTAATACACAATTAATGTTTGTTTGTAAATATTTAAAATTTTAATATTATTATTGCCAGGTCCACTATGCATGTGGTTTAGAAGCATTGTTAAAACATAACTTAGTTAATTAACAAATATATAACCATAAAAAAGAGAGCAATTGTTTGCTTACGTTATATGTAAACTAAATATTATTAATTTTATACATCATTTTTTCTACCATTAGAAATTTAAATATTTTTATTTTTATATCCAAGTATCAAAATAATTTTATTTAAATATGTTGGAGGAAACATCTTCCAACCTAATGCAGAAATATATGAAAGGTGGCTTAAAAAAAAAAAAAAAGGAGAGGAAGAAGAAGAAGAAGAAGAAGACTACTTTTATTCATGCTGAGTCCATGTGAGAGGTGACAAATTTTCAAAGACTGATGGAAAATTCGTTGAAAGTTCGCAAAGACAACTGGAGAGGCACTTGGACCCGAAAACAAGTTTAATCATGTTGTAAACCACGAGTTATGGTAACCCTCACTCCTCATCTCTTGAGCGGCCACACCTTTGATGTTGTTGATAGAAACTTCACCGCAACACGACCATCACCAATTGAAAAGGAAATTTCAGGCAATCAAGTTGATTGCACGCTGCACGCCTCTTGTCGTCAAACTCGAGATTTGTTACTTATATGGACAATAGGTAAACCCTACACTTTAATATTAGTGTAGGGTTGAATTTGGTTTTCTAATGATTCTAGTGTAGGGTTGAATTTGGTTTTCTAATGATTCGGTGCACTTCGTATTCGTCCATAAAATAAATTATAAATAAGTAAATAAAAATAAATAAAGAGAGATGTGATGCCCCGACTCCCACGTACAAAAATAAGGGAATCATGACGTCAGGATGATGACAACACGGGTCACGCATCCCAACGAAATGTGCTCAAGTATGTGCAACATGTAAAAGTGCACAATAAAAATCGCAGCAAATAATATAAATAAGTCATCTAAGTACCAGAAATTTAAATACAAATATTCAAAACAAATTACCTTTAAAGAGCTATACAGTCATCCCAAATATATTACAAAGGCAACACATAAATTGATAAAAAACGAAACTCGATAAACAGGAGCAATCCCAGATCACTCCAGCAACGGAGCCAAGCTAAGGCTCGTCATCCTCATCTGCATCAAAATCTGCGATACCATAAAATGGTACCACAGGTAAGTATAAACCAAACAACTCTCGGGATAAAAATACATTAATACGACCAACATGCATGCATATGATGAAATATGTATTAAATCCAAAAATACTATTTTTTCTGGAAATTGATATTTTCCAACACACGCCAAAATCTCATTTTGGTCCAAAAACATAGTCTGTCATTTTTTCAGAAAATGATTCACACAAAACAAACCATTTATCGGATACTGTAGGCGGGACTCTACCACCGTCCCTACTTACCACCATCCCTACCGCGTGCACCGTAGGCGGGACACAACCACCATCCCTGCTTACTACTATCCCTACTACGTGCACCGTAGGCGGGAATCACAGGCGGGATTTTACCACCATCCCTGCTTACCACCATCCCTACCGCGTGCACCGTAGGCGGGAATCACAGGCGAGATTTTACCACCATCCCTGCTTACCACCATCCCTACCGCGTGCACCGTAGGCGGGAATCACAGGCGGGACACAACCACCATCCCTGCTTACCACCATCCCTACCGCGTGCACCATAGGCGGGAATCACATGCGAGACTCTACCACCATCCTTGCTTACCACCGTCCCTACAGTCTCTTTTCTTTTTTCTCAAACCAGTCAATCTAGTCATTTCAAACACACTCAAATCATTTCACATGAAAATCTAATTTTCAGATAAACACATGAATATGTATGCAATCATGTGAAAATCCAGTTTTCATTTACAAACATGAACATGCTTGCAAATATGCCATATACATGAAACAACACCACAGCAACCAACAATTCACAATAGCAACCAAACACACAACTCTGTCCATAATCGATCCGACCCCTGAACTCCTCGGACTCAGTCCGGCATGTCCAACCAGATCACAATAATATGTGTTAGTGTAAAAATACATTTAAATCACGAAAGTTCTTTGGAAAAATACTTACAGTGCTATATAATAATTTTCGAAGGATCACGAAGCTGCAAGAAGTGGCGGCTCAGCAACGTAACAATGTAAAATACACTGTGGCCGTGGGTCTCAAAAATTCACTTTTCAACGGAGACAAACTAAGACCCGAAATTGATAGGGTAGGGCCTAGAGAGGTCGGTGAAGCCAATAGTGGTGGTGGTTTGCCGTGGGTGGCGGCGCAAATCATGGTTTTAGGCCAAAAATATCCAAATCAGAAATGGGGTTGGATGTACTTCACCGGTGACGGATCAGAGCTGGGGTTGGGTCCATTGGGTTGCTAGGAGGTCAAGGATAAAGTGGTGAAGAGATGGTAGCCGGAGGTGACACGACGGCAGCGCTGGAGCTCAAGATGCGCTGCGGCTTGGAGGGGCTCGTGGGGGCAAACAGTGGCACGATAGGAGCTGAGAATGGAGGGAGGTGGTCGCCGGCCGATGGGGAAGCTGATGGGAGGGGCGGTGTCGCGCACGGCAGCGCGACGGCGGTGGGTTGGGTGGAAAGAGAGAAGCGCACGGGAGAGAGGGAGGGGGGTGCGTCGCGCGGGGAAAGAGAACCGCGGAAGAAAGAAAGAAAAAGGAAAGAAAAAGAGAAAAAAAGAAAAGTAGGGAAAAGAAATGAGGTCCAATTCTCACCTCTTGGGTCACAAAAAATAATCCAACGAAGATGATTTTAAAATAGAAAATCAATTAAAATAATTTAAACGTAATGATACAATGAAAATAAAATAATTAAATCCCACAATCAATTAATTTAAAAGAAGAACAATTTAAATGTACAACAATAAATAAATATTAAGAAAACATAACAATTTAATTTTTACAATTTAAATATCATAAAATAACCCATTTAAAATATCCGATAATTATAAAATAAGAGAATAAATTTTTGAATTATTAAAAATAATCCTTCAGTGAAAATACACTAAAATACGGGGTGTTACAAGAGACACATAGATTTACGTGGTTCGACATAAAAGTCTACATCCACAGATTATTTAGAGGCAAAATCCACTATAATAAGTGATTTTACAATCTCTTATGGCCTTAATAGCTCTCAGTACAATAGAGAACTTTAGGATTTCGGGAGGTTGAAGACGATGCCTCCCTTGAGGGAAGATCCTATGGAGGACTATATGCATAGAGAGTTGTGGAGAGTCTCCTCATTTGTAGAAATCTCCTACTTATATAGAGGTCTATTTCCTTGTAGTAATTGAGTCCAACTTACCTTGTGAACCCTATTTCTTTTGGGAGTCCGAGTCTCTTTCCTTTTAGGAATCTGAGTCTCTTTCTTTTAGGAGCCTTAGTCAACTTATTGATGGGAACCAAGGTGGGGTTCTCCATCCTTTCACTTGATTTTGATTTTCTTGGGGAGTTTTCAAATTGATTGTGGGTTCAAGGGATTCAATTTCCTACGGGTTCATATCACTTGTCCTATCTCTTCTTGACTTTATCCCTGAGTTAAATTCTTCACTTTATATGTTCCTTTATTTTTAACTATGGGTTGGACCTGGTCAATTCTATCTCAATAGTTGTCTGCGATTCTTATGGCCAATTTGCTCAACAAGAAGACCTTGAAAAACTTCAAGTCAATAATTTGCAGAACAAATAAATTTCAAAAATTGATCATTGGTTTTGTTGTTTGTTTTGTGCTAAGCAGTGAAGTGCGCGACTTGGAGAGATGGGCGGGAGATGTGCTCAACCACGGTAGTGCCAAGCTTGGAGCTTGGCTTTGGTGTGAGATGTACTCAACCGCGGTAGTGGCCAGCATGGAGGTCGGCTTTGGTGGGAGATGTATTCAACCGCATTAAGTGCGAGCGTGGGGCTTTGCTTTGGCGGGAGATGTACTCAACTGAACCTAACGAGGAGCTCGGCTTTGGCTGGAGATGTACTCGGCCGTGTTAGGTGCAAGCATGGAGCTCGGCTTTGGCAGGAGATGTACTTGACCGCGTTAGGTGCGAGCGTGGAGCTCGGTTTTGGCAGGAGATGTCTTCGACTGCATTAGGTATGAGTGCGAAGCTCGGTTTTGAGTTTATTTATTTGTGTGGATGTTTCCCTAACAGATTGTTTATTGTTGGCAAAGAGTAGATATTTTCATGATTAGTTTTTTGTGTGTATTTCCATTATCATTTTTGCTATTGTTGGTAGTAATGGATTTTCTGCCTCTCGGTGTAAATCGGCGTTTGATGTTCCCATTTTGGGGTTAATGTTATAGTTTGTTTGTAGTAAACCGTGCTTAAGTGGTCAAGAAGCCCGTCAACTCTCTGAGTCCATATTAGGCGATTGTCGAGCCCGCTGACTAGTTCTCAAAGAAAACCTGCACGAGGCGGTTGTGGAGCTCAGAGGCTCGTTCCCGAAAGTAACCTGTTGGTGGCAGTCGTGGTGCGAGTGTCGTCACTTGGCATTTGCTAGAGAAGGTGTTGTGCGAGGGTTGTGGGGTCTTTTGAGCTGCGCACCCTTTGTAATGGTGAGGGTCGCGGGGTCCTTTGGCTTGTGCGGGCTTTTCATCAATGCAAGCCCTTGGTGTTTAGAAGGGTCATGGGATCATTTGACATGCACACCCTTTTTTGTCAAGCCTTTGGACTCGTTGTTGGTGTTCATCACCACAAGCCTTTGGACTCGTTGTTGGTGTTCATCACCACAAGCCTTTGGACTCGTCTTTGGTGTTTTAGGAGGGCATGGTCAACCGCACTGTTGTGACGTCAGGTGAAGTTCGCCCGTCCTAAGAGGTTTTCACTGAAAACCAAATAGGTAAGTGTAATACAAATTATAAATTTGAGATTTGTAAACCTTAGTCATTTTGCTAGAGCGTGATGAAGGTCTAGGTGCAAGCAATACAGAACAGTCTATTCTGATGGCAACAAATTAAGATGCCTGAGCGGCGTCCGAGATTGGCTTCGTAGTTGATGTTCTGCACCATGTGGGTGATTTCCTTTGAAGTATATTCCCGAGGCGTACAACCACTAGGTTTCTCGTGGAACCTCAAGGAGTTTCAGTTGAGAAAATCTCTAGAAACCAAATCTCAGGGGAGTTCCATCTGCTTGTTCGGGGATGATTTTGTATGTCGGAAAATCTTCATTCTCCGACTTCCAGTGTAGAGAATAATCATATCCCACAAACGACGGCAACTAGTAATACTTGAATTCGCACAACAGACCAGAATGGAGAAAATGATTATTCCTGGCCCACGATATTGATTCGGATGTTAATTCAGTGCTCTTTACGTTCATCCATAATAGAAATAAAACATAAAAATAAATAAATAAATAAAGAGAGACATATGGCTTTACGTAATTCGGTATAAAAGTCTACGTCCATGGGCTGTTTAGGGGTGAAATCCACTATTATAGGTGATCTTACAATCTCTCAGGGTCTCACATATCTCTTAATACAATGGATAAATTTAGGATTTCGAGAGGTTGAAGATAATGCCTCCCTTGAGAGAAGGTCCTTTGGAGTCACTATGTGTGATAGAGTTTGTACGTATGGAGCTTCTATGGAGAGCATGTCAAATTTGTGGGGATCTCCGCCTTATATACATGTGTATTCTTTTGAGTGATTGAGTCCAACTTGCCTTATGAATCTCATTCCATTTAGGAATATAAGTCTCTTTCTTTTTAGGAATCTGAAATATACAGTTAAATTAGTTTTGAATATCAAAATTAATGTGACTTTTCACATGTTATTTTCTTTACCATTTATTTTGAATACTTAAGTTGAACAATATGCGAGACACGTTAAAAACTTTAAATAAAAAAAATTGTTAAGACTAGGTTTTGATATTAAAAAAAAGTAACCAAATTAACTTTTTAAGCTTTTAATAATGTTGAGAAAAGGTATCGAAACAAAATAAATGAAGTCTTTCTTATAAATTATTTCCTAGTATATATTGAGAAGAAATGTGATCATTAATGACATTTACATGTTAAAAGAAAATTGAGATCAATCGGCATATTAAATGTTTTTAATATTTTATGCAGCATTCAAACTTGAAATTACTTATTATATACTTGTGCATGTTTTTAAGTAATCTTTTCATTTTAGTTATATACTGTAAGAAAGGGGCACCCATAGTGGGCACCCCTTCACCTTCTCTTGGTGGTTATGAAGTGGTTCTTAAACCACTTCATGAGACTTGATGACTGGCCATTAAAGGCCAGCCGGGGGTTACACTTAGAAGGGCTATTTACATAGCCCCTCTCCCCTTTGGATATTTTTTGCATAAAAAAAAATGATCTCTCTCTCAAAATGGTTCTCTTTCTAGTCACGGTATCTAGGCTGTGGAACGTGTGAGTGTTGCTCTGGTATTACCACGTAGCACACTCCACCATCGATGCAAAGATCGTAGACGAACAATGACGCTAGATAATCTGTGGAACAACCGCACTAAATCTGAGATATTTCCTATAAGGTAATATCGCTTCCGTTGTGCATTCTGATCTAATATTTCTAACATTGGTATCAGAGCGCCATGGTTGTTCTCGATTTATACTTTGTCATCTTGATTTCTTTTGAGGAATATTTTTTCTATGATGTGATTTTTTATTCCAATATTTTGTAATCACGAGCTGTCGAGGATGGTCATTGCAGTGGTAGCACTGCTGCACATGCAATGGCTGTTGAAAGCAACGGCAGGCCATAGCTAGGTCTGTATTGTCCACAACGGCATACGGCGTTGCATCCGGCACCCAAGCACAGTGCCTTGCGCGCCCATAGTGGTGCTGCGCACCCATAACCAGCAGTGCTGGGCGAAAAGCATCGCCGCAGCAGGTGCTGCGTCACAAGCAACGTCGTGGGTACACTGTTGGTGCAGTGCTCACCCATGCTGAACATTGAACCGTGTTTAGCGCAGGGTCGTGTGCACCATGGAGGCGCATGCTTCTCCACAGAGGCGATGTCCTCTGCTGCGCGCATGGTAGCAAGCACCATGGTGGTGCCGCGGACTCTGCTGCGAGCAGAGGACCAGGTCTCTCCAAAACACGGCAGTGAAGCTGCCTACTATGGAGTCGGCAGCAGACGTTGGCTGAGAGGGTGGTGACAGTTGAGTGTATTGTCTGGTGCATCGCGCTGCAACTGCTACTTTTGAAGCTTAGCCTACGCAGCACCGTGGTGGTGCTGCCCACCTGCACTGTGTGCAATGCGCACCAGGTGCAGCGAGGTGCTGCGGTGCTGCACACACCAGTGAGCGGTGGAAAAAGCCTGCACAACGCATCACACACAGCTGTGTGACGCTGCCATGGTGCAGCGCTGTACACAATGCAACCCACTGTATGGGGGCGGCGCT
The DNA here is from genome assembly GCF_004785595.1 of Juglans microcarpa x Juglans regia. Lineage (NCBI taxonomy): Eukaryota > Viridiplantae > Streptophyta > Magnoliopsida > Fagales > Juglandaceae > Juglans > Juglans microcarpa x Juglans regia. The sequence continues at coordinate 36,118,451 of NC_054598.1, read as the reverse complement.
GCCATGGCTTGGCACCTCTGCCAGGACCTTCAGAGTCTTGGTTAATGGACACCTAGTGCAACTGGCGGCGGTTACATTTTTTTTTTCTTTCCGTTATATCTTCAGTAACCGTAGGTTACATTGAGGAAGAAGATGAATAGTTCTTATTTTTCTTTTGTGTTTCATCTATACGGGCTTGGGCTATAGGCTTGTTTCAAATTTTGTTTTGGGTTGTTATGTTTTATTTACTTTGCTCTGGGCTATGTTATGTTTTGTTTTTTATTAAATCAAGTTTTTCGGTCCGGTCCATGTATCTTTTTCTAACAAAACAAAAACAGGCTTAGTTTGAGCCATTTTTAAAAACTCCGACCCGTATCACATCCTGTTAAGGGTGCTTGTAGAATTGGGCGTGAGCCCAGCAGGCACAGGCCTGCTTTGCAGTTGGGCGCCCAAGAAGGTGCGGCCCATTGGTTGTCTAAGAACATTTTTTTTTTGACAAAATGCTTGGGTGGTGTTTTGAACCCAAGACCTCACACACAAGGATTATAAGCTCAACCATTGGGCTAGAGCTTATTGTTAGTGTGTATGTTAATTTTAGTTATTTATTCAGCATGTTATTGTGGCATAAAATATTTTTTTTTGAAATATTTTTGCATGTCATTATGGTTATTAAATACAAACTTGCCATGATATTATTTTTGTCACATTTGTTTGGCATTTTATTTTACGTTATAAATTGCCTAGATTATTATTTTTGTGAATAATAATTATTTGAATGAAATGTGATGATTATTTTTCCATACATGTATTGTGATTGCATGTGATTGTGAGCTTAATTTATCACTTATATTGTTAGACTATTTTTTAGAATTGTCTTCAGTTTTTTAGAATGTGATAAATTAGAGGATTAAGTAGCCTGGGTTTGATTAGTCCATGCTTCTGATTGGCTCAAATGAATTTCTTCGATTAGAGAAGAAATTTTTTTTATGTGACTAACTCGGTAGATTGCTTATCCTAGTGGGAGTATGGTTGAGATTAATTTGGAATTAATCTCCTATATGATATAAATTTGCACGAAAATTAAATTAGAAATTAATAATTAGACATTGAGGCGAAAGATATGATTAAGAAGCTTAGCGAATTTCCGATCTTGCGACATGTATTAATTATTTTTGTTCTAACTTAGATTAACGCGGCAAATTTCTTAAATGTGTGTGCAATTAGATGTGCATAGTTTAGTAACTTTGAGATAACCATGAAGAAAGCCTTGAGATTATTTAGACGACTTAATCGTCGCATTAATCTCCTCCATGAGCAATAGTTGGAAACAAATAAAGATTATTGTGAGTGTCAGATTGTCTTAGACCATCATTATTGTGAAACCTCTAAGAGGTTTAAAGTAAAATTGGAAGTGCACGTAGGACGCTTGCACTATAATTTTTTATGGAAGTTGATGGGATCAACTGTCAGATAGAGCTAAACCACTATTTTGCCTTTGAATCTTGTGGGTAATAACAAAAGTTGCGCGTTGTTTTTGTAACGTAAAGATTAAATTGCTCCTATATTTGAGGTTAAGCATATAATCTTGAAGCAACTTAGATTAACTCACAGATAAGTATATACCCTCTATACTTGCTATTATGTTTGGCAAGTCAGGACATTAAATTTTGAGTGTGCAGGAGTGTTGAGGACATTCTTAATTGGCACATTCATTTTTAAAGTTTTTATCAATGCACCTCTATGTGGTACTAGCACTGGTAATCTTGCTCAAGTTTTATCTTTCTCTAGTGAGAACAAATAGGTTCTTGCAGATATATAAACTTTGGAGCACCCGTTGAGAGTAATAATACCAAGCACCTTAGAGGTTTGCATGGTAACTGTGGCAAAAGTCTGAATAATTAGGTACGACTTAAATTAAGCCTAAAAATCTTGCTCGTGGTTGCATTGATGCAAGACAGGTTTTAGGCTAAAATAATTTCTTACAAAATTTTTCTTTTCTCTCCTATAGTGGATTGGAGAATATGAAAAATATTGAGTATGCAAGAAATAAGGATATATCGCTAGTTAGCGGCTAAAACGTCGCATACTGCATTTGTTGCAAAAAGCAATATTTTTTATTAGTGCTTTTAATGCGATATTAAATAAGTCTAGACCTAATTTGATTTAAGACTTCTTGAAAGTAGTGGAGTTAGTGAGAATTCTTAGAGGTTTAGAAGTTGGATGGTCACTCATTGACTCAGTGATATTATTTTTCGGGTGGAAAAATAATATACTAAAATATGCCATTGAGGCTTAGGATGATGGGTGTGAGCTTGAGAAATTGAATATTTTCTCGCTAATGAGATCCCTCTTCTTGGATTAGTAGAGTCAAAGAGAAAAGGCAATATGAGCATTTTCTATGTGAAAGTTCTTATACATGCACACTAAGGACTTTGATAATAAATATGTTGTTTCATCATATAAATGCGATCCAAAATTTTTTCTATGAAAATATATTTTTCAATTAAATTTTTTTTAAAAAAAAAATCGCAATCGTATGAGTTATATGATGAGAACAATTATCTCGCAGTTTATTGACTTGCTGAGAATGGTGTTATAAATGAATTATGGCGCAAAGCAGTTGTTATATCACACTTGGGTTGATGTAATATGGGGTTGCAGCCTTAATTTTGATTTGTCGTCCTTAGATCGAGTTCATTCGCTTTTGAGAAAGGCTGAGTGACTATTTTGTGCAAACGTGAATTCTATTAAAAATCGAGAGGATCTCAGCTTGATCATTTTTTGGTTGAGTCAAGAAAATTACTCGTATTTTCAGCGAGGGTGGGGAATTGTGGATTTTTGTAACACTTATTTTTGGAAAGAACATTTTCATAATGTTTCATTCCACATTACCTTAACCTTAATATTTTTGAAATTATTTTTATATAAGATCGCCGAAAATAGTGGGAGTATACCTTTGAGTTAAGGTGTACCATTAATGATAGTGACTCCCAAACGTTATAGAATATAAAGATTCTCTTAAATAGCGTGATAGCTTTATATCAATATTCTCTCGTTGTTTAAAGACTAGAAGAGAATATTTTGTAATATCGCTCCACTAAAGATATTGAATTCACATAGTAGGAATCCCAACATAGAATCTTAGATTTGCTTCGCTTATATGATCCGATCTGGGATTGTTGATCTAATTGATAGAGGTATATATCCATCTCTTGGCACTAATTGAGTTGCATTTAGATAGCTATTGATCGCATATTTATTGAAACTTTTCTTGAAGGTGTTAAATAGCTGATTCTCATAGGAGAATTAGATGGTTCGCTTTTGTGATGTTTAGGCATGAAGTACTTTGAGTGCATGATTATTGCTAGTACTATTTTGGTACATAAAGCGAATGAATGTTGCTGGTGCTGTTTACATGCGGCCCAAACAAACCATCTATTCAAAGATACCCAATGTACCTAGTTGTTTTTTTTTAAACGACTTATTGAATAAAATGTGGTTCTTTGAACGTTGTTGACAATATTAGAAAAGTGTCATCATAAGAGATATTGTGAACTGGTTGTCTTAAATAATTAATTGTCGCCTAATAAGAGGTTTTCCATACTACTAGGTGATGGACATGAGTTTGTGAAAAGAAGCTCAGGTTTCATGTCTTGTGAGACTGTTTATAAGAAAAACAGTTTCTAGGAGCTCTTGTTCAAAATCCATAGACAATTATTGAGATAGAAAATACTAAAGAATCTAGTTTTGTCTATACTGTTTGGTGTTTCCATTATGATTTGCTCATGGGAGTTAGAGGTTAAGATTTTGTTAGAGGGTAAATATGGCTTACTTTGTTAAGTGAGTTTGTGATGCGATGGTCGTTAAAAGTAATGACTAGACTATTATGATTGTCTTTGGGGGCAAAGGCCCTAATCGCTTTACCCTTAATGAAAAATAAATTATGGTTATCTCACATGCTTTTGTTGAGTGCAAGAGATTTATATGAAACCTTGAAGTCGCAAATTAAGTTTGTTGAATAACATTTGAGGTCACCTTGTAGATTCTTATAAATCGCAGTTAGACTTGCTGACTAGAATCTACGACTTATATTGTGAGTTTGACCTAAATTAGATTCGCGATGAGTTATCGCTAACTTCATAGTTGTGCAAAGGACTTTTACATGTAAAAGTTGAGTCTCTTGGTAGGAGCATGTTTTGGAAAGTTACTACACATTAGAATGCGCATGGAGAGAAATGGTCATTAAACACCACTTGAGAGTTGCGGTTTAATAATTTGTTGTTGACCATGTGATTTCTCTGTACCTCACGGTATTGCTCGTCATGCACATGATACTGATGTGTTCTATGATCATGTGGCGTGATTAGAGATTAGAAGCATTCTTTGGTAAGCACACATATTCACCATAAATTTAGGAGTTATGGTGAAAAAGGTATATTGACAGGCTTAGATCGACTCACTCACACGAGCGATCGCCTTTGGCGCTATAAAGAGATAGCGAGCAAAGATGAGACAATGTGTCACTCAGTACTTGTCCAGAGAGGGATAAGTTGTAAGATACAAAAGATATGTCACCTTAGTAGGAGCTAAGATGAGGTCTAACGACCGTGCATGGTTTCCCACAATCTATGTAGCCTGTGGTTTAGCCAGATGCGAGATCCTCTTTGGCGCTTTGGATAGCGAGCAAATGGAGGGACTCGGGATAGGCGCTGAGATAGCGACTAGACTAAGATCTGTACGGTGTATTGAGATTAGATATACGCTTTTTATTCGAAAAGAGAAATCTACCGTAACATGTATTTTATATTACATGTGCTTTTGCAACCAACAGTAGAGCTGAGTGAATGGTTCCCTGCTTCCTCACCGTGTGAGTCCTGTAGGTCATAATTGATGACCTTAATTTATTTATGCCCTTAGGAGACCTTTAACTATGTTACGAGGTTGATGTTTTAGTGTCTACTACTTTGGCATGTTATCTATGGCCATGTATGATGCGGTCTAAAGAGGCATTGCTGGGAAAGCGACTAGACTGAAACTAAATGACATGAGCGCGAAGGGAAGACTATTTGGTAACACATCGATAATGGTGTCTACTCATTGCCGGCAAGTTATGTTGCTTCTTGGGAGTTGTGATATAGCTGTGAGTACATCATGTTTTATGGAGATTGAGCATTGCTCTGAGTCATTTGGACTCGAGAGGGATTAGGGATGCTTGGTCTGATGTGACCAAATAAGTCGGGGCATAACGAGACACTTTTAGGGATGTTGCTATGCTGGTCTTCTCTCGGAGAGATTTGGTATAGTGCTCCCATTTTTCTTTTACAGCTGTGCTCGATGGTCGCACGGCCTATTTGCCAGTATAAACAAGATTGAGAACATATTGAGGGATGCAGACCTGAGGTCTTGCCCACTATGTGTGAGTCGGAGATGTAAGAAAGGGGCACCCATAGTGGGCACCCCTTCACCTTCTCTTGGTGGTTATGAAGTGGTTCTTAAACCACTTCATGAGACTTGATGACTGGCCATTAAAGGCCAGCCGGGGGTTACACTTAGAAGGGCTATTTACATAGCCCCTCTCCCCTTTGGATGTTTTTTGCATAAAAAAAAATATGATCTCTCTCTCAAAATGGTTCTCTTTCTAGTCACGACATCTTGGCTGTGGAACGTGTGAGTGTTGCTCTGGTATTACCACATAGCACACTCCACCATCGATGCAAAGATTGTGGAAGAACAATGACGCTAGATAATCCGTGGAACAACCGCACTAGATCCGAGATATTTCCTATAAGGTAATATCGCTTCCGCTGTGCATTCTGATATAATATTTCTAACATATACAAATTTTGATATATCTCTTAGCCTCCCTCTAGAGAAATCAGCTTGGGTTTGTCCCTGCAAAAGATATCTATTACATATTTCTACCATTGCATAAACTCAATAGAACAGCTGTTTGCTTAAGTAATATGTAAGGACTCTTTAATTTTTTTTTTTTTTTTGGTAAAATAATCTGACAATTAAATATTATAATTTTAATCACCATTAATTTTTGTTTGTAAATATTTAAAATTTTAATATTATTATTGCCAGGTCCCCTGTGCATGTGGTTTACAAGCATTGTTAAAACATAAATTAGTTAATTAACAAATATATAACCATAAAAAAGAGAGCAATTGTTTGCTTACGTTATATGTAAACTAAATATTATTAATTTTACGCAGAATTTTTTCTACCATTAGAAATTTAAATATTTTTATTTTTATATCCAAGTATCAAAATAATATTTTATTAATACGTTGGAGTAAACATCTTTCAACCTAATGTAGAAAAATATGTAAGGCGGCTAGGGAAAAAAAAAAGAAGTTTTAACAGAAAGAATCTCAACGACTACTTTTATTCATGCTGAGTCCTTGTGACAAGTGAGAAATTTTCGAAGACTGATGGAAAATTCGTTGAAAGTTTGCAAAGACAACCGGAGAGGCACTTGGACCCGAAAACAAGTTTGATCATGTTGTAAACCATGAGTTATGGTAACCCTCACTCCTCATCTCTTGAGCGGCCACACCTATGATGTTGTTGATAGAAACTTCGCCGCAGCACGACCATGACCAATTGAAAAAGAAATTCCAGGCAATCAAGAAGCTGATTGCACGCTGCACACCCCTTGTTGTTAAACTCGAGATTTGTCACCATGGATAGTTGGTAAACCCTAGACTTTATTTGTGTGTCGTTGAATTTTAGTTTTTTAATGATTCGGGTTTTGATACAGTGCTCTTTGCATTACTCCATAAAAGAATTTATAAATAAATAAATAAGGAGTCAGGACACATAGATTTATATGGTTCGGCATAAAAGCGTACATCCACAGATTGTTTTTAGGCAAAATCTACTATAATAAGTGATTTTATAATCTCTTATGGCGTCAATCGCTCTCAATACGAAAGAGAACTTTGGGTTTTTAGGAGGTTGAAGACGATGCCTCCCTTGAGGAAAGATCTTGTGGAGTCATTACACGTGAAGGACTATATGCGTAAAGAAGTTGTGGAGAGTCTCCTCATTTGTAGAGATTTCCTTCTTATATAGAGTTCTATTTCTTTGGAGTGATTGAGTCCAACTTACCTTGTGAACCTCATTTCTTTTGGGAGTTTGAGTCTCTTATCTCTTCTTGGCTCTGCCCCTGAGTTAAATTCTTGACTTTATATGTTCCTTTATTTTTAGCAATGGGTTGGACACGATCAATTCTATCTCAACAGTTCTTCGTAATTCTTAAGATCAATTTGCTCAACAAGAAAGCCTTGAGAATCTTCAAGTCAATAATTTGCAGAACAAATAAATTTCAAAAAATGGTCCTAGGTTTTCTTGTTTGTTTTGTGCTAGGCAGTGAAGAGCTTAGCTTGGAGAGATAGGTAGTGCCAAGCTTGGAGCTTGGCTTTGGTGGGAGATGTACTTTACTGCATTTGGTGTGAGCGTGGGGCCTGGCTTCAACGGAAGATGTGCTTGACTGTACCTAGTAGGGAGCTTAACTTTGGCGGGAGATGTACTCGATCGTGTTAGGTGCAAGCACGAAGCTTGGAGCTGGACTTTGGCGAAAGATGTACTTGACCACATTAGGTGCGAGCTCGAAGCTCAACTTAGGCGGGAGATGTCCTTGACTGCATTAGGTATGATCGCGGAGCTTGGTTTTGAGTTTGTTTATTTTTGTGGATGTTTGGGTAAGAGATTGTTTATTGTTGGCAAAGAGTACATATTTTCATGATTGGCTTTTTGTTTATATTTCCGTTATTGTTTTTGCTATTGTTGGTAGTAGTGGATTTTTTGCCTCTTGGTGAAAATTGTCACTTGATGTTCCTATTTTCAGGATTGATGTTATAGTTTGTTGGCTATAAATCGCGCTTAAGCGGTCAGGAAGCCCGTGAACTCCATTAGTCCACATTAGGCGGTTGTTGAGCCCGTCAACTCGTTCCCAAGGAAAACCCACGCGAGCCAGTTGTAGAGTTCGGAGGCTCGTTCCCGAAGGTAACCCACTGGTGATAGTTCTGGCACGAGTGTCGTCACTCGGCATTTGCTGGAGAAGGTGTTTTGCAAGGGTTGTGGGGTCTTTTGAGCTGCGCGCCCTTTTTTATGGTGAAGGTCGCGGGGTCCTTTGGCCTGCGCAACCTTTCCATCGTCGCGAGCCTTTGGTGTTTAGGAGGGTCGTGGGGTCATCTGACATGCACATCCTTTTTGTCACCACAAGCCTTTGGATTCATTTTTTGTGTTCGTCTCCCCAAGCTTTTGGACTCGTCTTCGGTGTTTTAGGAGGGGATAGTCAACTGCACTGTTGTTGCGTGAGGCCGAGTTCACCAGTCCTGAGAGGTTTTCACCAAAAATCAAATATATAAGTGTAATATAAATTACAAGTTTGAGATTTGTAAACCTGAGTCATTTCGCTAGAGCATGATGAAGGTCCGGGGTACTCGCAATATTGAACAGTCTATTCTGATGACAAGAAATTGAGATGCCTGAGCGATGTCCAAGATGGGCTTCGTAGTCGGTGTTCCGCACCATGTGGGTGATTTCCAGTGAAGTATATTCCCGAGGGGTACAACCCCCTTGGTTTCTCGTGGAACCTCAAGGAGTTTCAGTTGAGAAAATCTTCAGAAACCAAATCTCAAGGGTGTTCCATCTGCTTGTTCGGGGATGATTTTGTATGTCGAAAAATCTTCATTCACCCACTTCCGGTGTAGACAATAATCATATCCTACAGATGGTGCCAATTAGTAATTCTTGAATTCGCACAACAGATCGGAAGGGAGGAAATGATTATTCCCAACCCACGACAATGATTGGGGTGTTAATTCAGTACTCTTCACATTCATCCATAACATAAATAGAGAACAAAAAATAAAGATAAATAAAGAGGGCTTTAAGTTGTTCGGCATAAAAGCCTACGTCCACGGGTTGTTTTGGGGTAAAATTCACTATAATGGGTGATCTTACAATCTCTCATGACCTCACATATCTCTCAATAAAATGGAAAAATTTAGGGTTTCAAAAGGTTGAAGATAATGCTTTGCTTGAGAGAAGGTCCTTTGGAGTCGCTATTTGTGATAAAGCTTGTACGTAGGGAGCTTCTGTAGAGAGTCTGTCAGACTTGTGGAGATCTCTGTCTTATAAAAAGGTGTATTTCCTTAGAGTGATTGAGTCCAACTTGCCTTGTGAATCTCATTCCTTTCAGGAATCTGAGTCTCTTTCCTTTTATGAGTCTAAGTCAACGTGTCCTATCTTTTCATGGTTTTATCCTTGGAAATAAGTATTTCCTCCATTCCAGTCTATTGTGTAGATTTAAGCAAATTGATATTGAGAAACGCGGAAAACTATTGGAATATAATTGACTGGATCTAAGCCATCAATAAAAGTAAGAAAGAGATAAAGTCAAGAATATAACCTAAGAACAAAGCCATCATGAATAGATTTGACAAGTTGACTCAAACTCATAAAAGGAAATAGACTTAGGCTTCTGTTCAGGTAGTCAGATCACTCCACTACTATTCAATATTTTATTATTATTTTTTATATACTTTTATTTACTTTTATTTACTTTTATTTACTTTTTACTACTATTCAATATTTTTTCATTACTTTTTTATTATTTTTTCACTACCATTTATCACAACTCAATCCCAAACATGGTTTATTTTTCCATAAATCATATATTTGCTCATTGATTCATCTTGTAAACCCAATTTTTTTAGTTTGATTTATTATGTTGTACATACGGTTAAATTAGTTTTGAATATCATAATTAAAATGACTTTTCATGTGTTATTTTCTTTACCAATTATTTTGAAAACTTAAGTTGAACAATATGGACAAGTTAAAAACTTTAAATCATAAAAATTGTTAAGACTAGGTTTTGATATTAAAAAAAAATCAAAGAAACTTTTTCAGCTTTTCATAATGTTAGGACAAGGTTTCGAAACAAAATAAATGAAGTCTTTTCTATAAATTATTTCGTAGTCTATATTGAGAAGAAATTTGATTATTAATGACCTTTACGTGTTAAAACAATATTGAGATCAATTGGCATATTAAATGTTTTAATATGCTTATTATATACTTGTGCATGTTTTTAATATGTAAGGCGGCAAGGAAGTTATCACGGAAAGATCACATCAAACGTTTCAAAAACGGCAGACAACAATTTGGCATATAGCCCAGCTTATTGAAGATCACTTGACTTCCTCATTTATAATTTAGAACGTCATTTCCAATTATATAACCTTATTTGCTATATAGCCGCCCCAAGGGTAGATATAAAAGGGTCATATGCTTGAAGGCTGAAGCTTATGTTCCACAACAATCTATTTAATTAGAAAAGCAAAGCTTCACTAATCATGCCTTACACAATGTGTCTTGGCGTTCTTGATTCAATCCGAAATTGCAAACCCTCTACATTGCTCCCACCTAAAAAACGCATCTCAGCTTTAACAAGAGGGAAAGGGGGCTTTGTACCCCATCCTTCACAAAGCATGGCCCCCGAAGAAAACTCAAATACTATTGATTCCACCATTGTCCGACGATCAGCAAATTACCATCCTACCATTTGGAATTATGATTACATCCAATCATTAACAAGTGAATACATGGTAAAGTGTGCAACTTCTATTTTCTTTTTATTTTGCTAAATAGTTTTTATAATTGTTGTTAGATTATCCAAAACTCTGGATTAATTTATAGGGGGAGGCATTCACCCGAAAGATTGATAAGTTGAAAGGAGAAGTAACAATGATGTTTCACAAAGTGGTGGATCCTATAAAGCAACTCGAGCTGATTGACATCTTGCAAAGACTTGGAGTATCTTACCACTTTGAGGATGAAATAAGGAGGATATTGGAGAATAAACATAATACTCACCATAGTGGTGACGTTTGCAAGAAGAAGAGTTTGTATGCTACAGCTGTTGAGTTTAGACTACTGAGACAACACGGATATGATGTACCTCAAGGTAAACAACATAATAGTAATGCTTTGACAAAAATAAATAAATATTTGATTCATAACCCCTCATTTATTTTTAACAATTGGTGTGCTTTGTTGTTTCAGAGACTTTCAAAAGTTACTTCAATGAAGAGGGGAATTTCAAAGAATGTCTTTGTATCGATATTGAAGGAATGTTGGCTTTGTATGAAGCCTCGTTCCACTTGAGAAATGGCGAAAGCATCTTGGAGGAAGCAAGAGATTTTGCAACCAAACATCTTAAAGAGTATGTGGATCAAAGCAAAGATCAATATCTTTGTATGATGGTTAGTCATGCCCTCGAGCTTCCACTACATTGGAGAGTGATAAGGTTGGAAACGAGGTGGTTCATTGATGCATATAAGAATAGAAAAGATATGAACTCTACCTTGCTTGAGCTTGCAGAACTGGATTATAACATGGTACAAGCAGTCCACCAAGAAGATCTAAAAGAAGTGTCAAGGTAAAAGGGCACGTTTATCCTCATTTTGAAATTCAAAAGTGTTTGTGCATGAAATTTTGAGAAGTTTTGAGAATTCTCATCATGTTTACGCCAAACATCCCCTTGCTTGATATTATATTAGATTAGAGAGGTAAGAATCTGCAATATATGCTCTAGTTATACAACTGATATTATTTCCTTGTCTCCTACAAAAGGTGGTGGAGGAGCACTGGCCTTGGAGATTTGAGCTTTGCACGGGATAGGGTTGTGGAGAATTTCCTATGGGCAACAGGAGCAATAAATCAACCTCAATTTGGATATGAGAGGAGAATGTTAGCAAAGCTCGGTGCATTGTTGACAACAATAGATGATGTCTATGATGTCTATGGCACTTTAGAAGAACTTGAGCTCTTTACAAATACTATTGAGAGGTTTGTGTTAATGGCAGCACACCTCCAATACTTCAAATATGGTTGCTTATCTTTGATGCAAATACTTATATGTAATTTTTTTCATGTGATCTAGATGGGACGTCAATGGAATGGAACAACTTCCTTATTATCTGCAGATTTGTTTCCTTTCCGTCTACAACACAATTAATGAAATGGCATTTGACACTCTCAAGGAAAAGGGATGCAACATCATGTCGTACATGAAAAAGGGGGTAAGAGATAGACTTTTCACTATTTACCCTAGAACTTATTTTTTATTAGAGTAATGCTACATATAGTCGTGGATTGTAGAAGTGTCATGCAGTTGCTTTGAAAAATAGTGAGGTCCACTAATAAAAAATTAATTTTTTTTCATGTGGGTCTCGTATTTATTAACTTTTTTCAAAGTGATTGCACGGTACATGTGCACTCACTACTACAAATATCATTTATTTTTCTTTCTATTATAACTCTTCTAATTCATTGATCCACCATAAATCTTTTAGTGGGCAGATATATGTAGATCTTATTTGATGGAGGCAAATTGGTTTTACAACCGATATACACCAAGCCTTCAAGAATACCTTGAATGTGCATGGATCACAGTAACAATACCAAATATACTGGTGCATTGTTATTTTTTCGTCACAAATCCCATAACAGAGGAAGCCTTGGACTCATTGGAAGAGTATCCCGATATAATTCGCTTGCCATCATTCATTGTGCGACTTGCAGATGATCTCGGAACATCTACTGTTAGTAAAACACACTATGCTAATTATTTTATAAAAAATATTTTGGATTAGTACTTCATATGAACATAGGATAACATGTTTTTTTATGTGTTTTGTAACCTAGGACGAGTTAAAGAGGGGGGATAATCCTAAATCAATCCAATGCTACATGAATGATACTGGTGCTAGTGAGGAAGAGGCTCGTCAATACATGAGGTTCTTGATTAGTGCAACATGGAAGACGATTAATGGAGAATGCATTGCAAGTTCTCCATTCTCTAAAACATTTAATGAGATCACAATGAACATTGCAAGGGTGTCCCAGTTCATGTACCAGCATGGAGATGGTCATGGCATTGGAGACGGTGAGACTAAGGACTGCGTGCAAGCGTTGTTTATTCATCCCATTCCTATAGCTGAGAATTGCTAAATGGTTGGCATATATAATTACGTGCATGAAGTCTCAACTTTAAAATTCTTAGTGTTACTAAATTACATACAAATATCTAGATCTCTTATATTTGGAAGACTAGATCATGTGTCAAAGGTAATTAACTTGCGAAAATAAATGATGTGCAAGCCAATAGAAATTCAATAATTCTCTTGTTTCTCTTGGAAAGAAATATAAGTTTCTCTATAGTATTACAGATATATTGCATGCTACGTTTCTTTTCTGACATCGCTACATATATACGATGCAGATCAAGCTGAATTGATTTCTGAAACATGGTGCGTACGTGCATCATGTAACTATATATGATCACGTTAGCTTTGAGTCTATGTTTAGATGTTTAAAAACTTGTCACAAGTTAATTAATTTCAATGGGCTAGCTAGAAGCTAACCGAAGTGGGCAGAATTTTTACATCGTATGCGTGATTAATTAATATTATTTACTTAATTTGAGAAAGAAATCCCTAGCCTCTCAATTAGATGCTAGCTAGCAAATAAATTATTAGAACAGTTTCTTTTTTAAATATGTACCATATAATTACTCTCATGGAGTTTTCTATATATATGAAGAATCATCTTGGAGCTCTTTGATTCCCTTTTCTTCCAGAACTCAATCCAAGTCCAATGGAAACAAATCCAAAACCCCTCTTTCTGTTGCCGCCTCTCCTTCAAGTCTCTGTCCCATGCTTTAAGTATTAATAACTTTATGTCTCACTTTTCCTTTATCTCTAATTAACTCATTATCTTTGTCAGATCCTCTCTTCCTTCTACCATCCAAGCATACTCAGCCTTAATCTTTTAGAGGCATTCGATGGGTTTAACACGTAACTCAATTTACAACAACACCAATTTTAAAAGTTGTCATCTCTTTCCATTATAAGGCAAACTTGTCTTTGTCATGAATAATTCTATAGTGATTATTTACTCGTAAATATTACCGAAATGACAAAAACACCTTAGCATCTATCATAATAATCAAGTGACATCCAAAAACTAAGTACCATTGTTGAAAATGAAAACCTCTTAATCATGAATTCTTTAACCTTTTAAGTCACGCTAAGGACCTGGAGATAAACCCTTTAATATGAAATCCACTAACGAGAATTTAAATACAAAAAGTCCTCCAAAATAAAAATGTCTAAAAAAATTTTTCAAGCAAAATAAACTAAACACTAGCAAAACTTCTCTCAACTAGCTCATGACAAATTCACTTACGTCACTCGACACTTATCTCATATTTCTTTTATAATCCTATCACGCAAAATGGGTGAGTCCACTGTAACAACCCCTTCCTAAAATGGGATGAGCTGCTACATTTCGTCCTGCCCTACTTTTTTTCTTTTTTTTCTTTTTTTTAATAATAAACCAACAGTTTATCAAAGGGACCTGAATAATAAACCACTCAATAGAGTCCAATTGAGAGAGGTGAGCAATTTTCAAAGAGTGATGGAAAATTTGTTGAAAGTTCGCATAGACAACCGGAGAGGCACATGATGATGTAAAAGGGCAGACAACAGCCCAGAGAAAAGTTGGTCCGAGCATGGGCCAGCTTATTGGAGATCACATGACTTCCTCATTTATAATTTAAAACGTCATTTTTAATTGGACCTTATTCATGCTAGAGTCCAATTGTGAGAGGTGAGCAATTTTCAAAGAGTGATGGAAAATTCGTTGAAAGTTCGCAAAGACAATCGGAGAGGCACTTGATGATAACAACAGCCCAGAGAAAAGTTGGTCCGAGCATGGCCCAGCTTATTGGAAATGACTTGACTTCGTCATTTATAATGTAGAACGTCATTTTTAATTGAAAATTTTTATATAAAGAGTAATACTATATATAATCATAAAATGTACAAGTGCAGTATAGTCATTTTAAAAAAAAGTAGAGTCTATTATTACAAATTTAATTTTTTTTCATGTAGATCTTATATTTATTTACTTTTTCAAAATGAATATGTGGCGCTTGCACACTTGCTACTACTGTAACTATTATTTTTCAATTAATATAATTTTATTTGGTATAGTTATAATACACAGTACATGCTTTTTTTTTGTTTTTTTTAAGAACACAGTACGGGCTTTTAAATACTCTAAAAGATTTATTTTTTCTACCTATGTATAAACATACAATATATAGTAGCAGCTCATAGCCGCCCTTGACTGCTTGACCACGATATTCTTTGAAATTCGTACATGAGTGTGCCCTTGACAACGTCACAAACAGATGATATAAATATATATATATATATATATATATATATATATTTGAAAGAGTCAGGGCCATCTGTCTACAAGTGACCATTCTCCAATTTTATTCAAAACCTTCACTTATGGCGAAGAAAAACCTTAGTTACAAATCCAACCAAACCAACTATATCTAAAGAAACCAAACAAATAAGACCCAGAACCACTAAACAGACCTAGTAAATCAGCGACACCAATTAAGCTCTAATGCTGGGAAGGCAAAGTTTATCAGTACAAAGGATACCCCTGACATGGCAGGGGAGTAACCCACCCTCCTCATATCTACATGTCTAACCTGTTTCACCATGCCGAGCCAAAAAATCCGCGACCTGATTTGCTTCTAGATATTGATGTCAAATAATAAAGTGAACACCCTAAAGCTCTTTAATCAACCCCTAAAGAGATAACTAACAAACAGATGATATATAGCCACCCCAAGGGTCAATATAAAAGGGTCATATGCTTGAAGGCTAAAGTGTATAATGTTCCACAACAATCCATTTAATCAGAAAAGCAAAGCTTCACTAATGCCTTACACAATGTGTCTTAGCATTCTTGATTCAATCCGAAATTGCAAACCCTCTACATTGTTCCCACCTAAAAAAAGCGTCTCAACTTTAACAAGAGGGAACGGTGGCTATGTACCCCATCCTTTACAAAGGCATGGCCCCCCAAGAAAACTCAAGTACTATTGATTCCACTATTGTCCGAAGATCAGCAAATTACCATCCTACCATTTGCAATTATGATTACATCCAATCATTAAGAAGCGAATACATGATAAAGTGTGCAATTTCTATTTTCTTAATATTTGTCCAAGTAGTTTTTATAATCGTTGTTAGATTATCCAAAATCTAGTTTAATTTACAGGGGGAGGCATTCACCTGAAAGATGAGTAAGTTGAAGGGAGAAGTAACAATGATGTTTCACAAAGTGGTGGATCCTATAAAGCAACTCGAGCTGATTGACATCTTGCAAAGACTTGGAGTATCTTACCACTTTGAGGATGAAATAAGGAGGATATTGGAGAATAAACATAATACTCATCATAGTGGTGATGTTTGCAAGAAGAAGAGTTTGTATGCTACAGCTGTTGAGTTTAGACTACTGAGACAACACGGATATGATGTACCTCAAGGTAAACAACATAATAGTAATGCTTTGACAAAAATAAATAAACATTGGATTCATAACCCCTCATTTATTTTTAACAATTGGTGCGCTTTGTTGTTTCAGAGACTTTCAAAAGTTTCTTCGATGAATAGGGGAATTTCAAAGAATGACTTTGCATCAATATTGAAGGAATGCGAGCTTTGTATGAAGCCTCATTCCACTTGAGAAATGGTGAAAGCATCTTGGAGGAAACAAGAGATTTTGCAACCAAACATCTTAAAAAGTATGTGGATCAAAGCATAGATCAATATCTTTGTATGATGGATAGTCATGCCCTAGAGCCTCCCCTACATTGGAGAGTGATAAGGTTGGATGAGAGGTGGTTCATTGATGCGCATATAAGAATAGAAAAGATATGAACCCTACCGTGCTTGAGCTTGTAGAATTGGATTTTAATATGGTACAATCAGTCCACCAAGAAGATCTAAAAGAAGTGTCAAGGTAAAAAGACATATTTATCCTTATTTTGAAATTGAAAAGTGTTTGTGAATGAAATTTTGTGCAGTTTTGAGAATTCACATGTTTACCAAACATCCCCTTACTTGATATTATATTAGATTACACGGGGAAGAATCTACAATATATGCTCTAGTTCTAAAATTGATATTATTTCCTTGTCTCCTACAAAAGGTGGTGGGGGAGCACTAGTCTTGGAGATTTGAGCTTTGCACGGGATAGGGTTGTGGAGAATTTCCTATGGGCAACAGGAGCAATAATTCAACCTCAATTTGGATATGAGAGGAGAATGTTAGCAAAGCTCGGTGCATTGTTGACAACAATAGATGATGTCTATGGCACTTTAGACGAACTTTAGCTCTTTACAAATGTTATTGAGAGGTTTGTGTTAATGGCAGCACACCTCCAATCAATACTTCAAATATGGCTGCTTATCTTTGACGCAAATACTTGTATGTAAATTTTTTCGTGTGATCTAGATGGGGCGTCAATGGAATGGAAAAACTTCCTTATTATCTGTAGATTTGTTTCTTTTGAGTCTACAACACAATTAATGAAATGGCTTTTGACTTTCTCAAGGAAAAGAGATGCAACATCATTTCGTACATGAAAAAGGGGGTAGGATCTGGACTTTTCACTATTTACCCTAGAACTTATTTTCTATTAGAGTAAAGCAACATACAGTCTTTGAGTGTGCAAGCACCGTACAGTTGCTTTGAAAAAGAGTGGGGTACACTATTAAAAAATTAAGTTTTTCTCATGTGGATCCCGTATTTATTAACTTTTTTCAATGTGATTACACGACACTTGTGCACTCACAACTACAAGTATCATTTCTCTTTCTTTCTATTATAACTCTTCTAATTCATTGATCCACCATAAATCTTTTAGTAGGCAGATATATGTAGATCTTATTTGTTGGAGGCAAATTGGTTTTACAATCGATATACACCAAGCCTTCAAGAATACCTTGAATGTGCATGGATCACAGTAACAATACCAAATATACTGGTGCATTGTTATTTTTTCATCACAAATCCCTTAATAGAGGAAGCCTTGGATTCATTGGAAGAGTAACCTGATATAATTCGCTTGCCATCATTCATTGTGCGACTTGCAGATGATCTCGAAACATCTACGATTAGTAAAACACACTATCCAAATTATTTTATAAAAAAATATTTTGGATTTCTTCACATGAACATAGGATAACATGTTTTTTTTTATGTGTTTTGTAACCTAGGACGAGTTAAAGAGGGGGGATAATCCTAAATCAATACAATGCTACATAAATGATACCGGTGCTAGTGAGGAAGAGGCTCGTCAATACATGAGGTTCTTGATTAATGCAACGTGGAAGACGATTAATGGAGAATGCATTGCAAGTTCTCCATTCTCTAAACATTTAATGAGATCACAATGAACATTGCAAGGGTGTCCCAGTTCATGTACCAGCATGGAGATGATCAGGGCATTGGTGACAGTGAGACTAAGGACCGCGTGCAAGCGTTGTTTATTCATCCCGTTCCTATTGCTAAGAGTTGATGAATGGTTGGCATATATAATTACGTGCATGAAGTTTCAACTTTAAAATTCTTAGTGTTGCTAAATTACATACAAATATCTAGAAGCTAAAAAATTCTCACAAGCTAGAGGTTAGCCGATGTGGGCAGAATTTTCACATCTTATGCCTGATTAATTAATATTATTTACTTAATTTGAGAAAGAAATCCTTGGCCTCCCAATTAGATGCTAGCAAATAAATTATTGAAACAGTTTCTTTTTAAATATGTATGATATAATTACTCTCATGGAGTTTTCTATATATATGAAGAATCATCTTGGAGCTCTCTGATTCCCTTTTCTTCCGAACTCCATCCCAGTCCAATAGAAGCAAATCCAAAACCCCTCTTTCTGTTGCCGCCTCTCCTTCTTCAAGTCTTTGTCCCATGCTTTATGTATTAATAACTTTATGTCTCACTTTTCCTTTATGTCTAATTAACTCGTTGTCTTTGTCAAATCTTCTCTTCCTAGTTTAACAAGTTTAAATAAAGGCTTAAACATAGTCAAAACATGATTTATACTGAAGAAAAGGCAAGGAATGGTCATAACAAAATTTTTTCCCAAAGCTACATAACTGAAATGAAAACTGGGCAGAAAATTCCATCTCACCTCCGCAAGCTATGATTGCATGAGTTTTGACTCTATCTACCTTTTCTCTACTCGGTTACACACCCAACTAAAAAAGTATTAGAGGAAAATAAGTGAGAAATCGAATTTAGAACTACACACAATCGGCTAGTAGTAGAAAATGCAGAAAACCAATTACCATGCCACGGTTTACTTAGCATCAATCCAACCATAAAAAATTTTGGGAACTAGGAGTGTTACCTGACTTGTTCTTCTTCCCAAGGTGCGAATTTAAGCATCAAAACAAAGAAATGGAAGTGTGTGATCCAAAGGAATGGAGGAGGACTCTCGACTAGAAACTCAAACAGAATTTTCAGAGAAACCCTAGGTTGCCATTTTGTGTATAACCAGATTTTTCAAGAATGGGAACCAAAAATCAGAAGCTTACCTGTGTTTATCCCTCTCCTTGAGGAGATTTAGGCTAGGGTTCCACTATGAAGAGAGAAAATCCCTTATATTGGGCTAAAGGTGAGGCCTAGGTTACAACCCAAATATGAGATCTGGGTTGGATCGGTGGATCGGGACGGAGACAAGGCCCAGCCACATCACATGGACTGGGTCAGACAATAACATTTGGATCAGGGCTCGGGCAGGAGACTCGGGTCGGATCATGCTAACAGGACAGGAAACCCAGGACGTAGGCAAGGCTTGAGAAGGAAGGAGCATAGCACTCATCACCCGATGAGAGGATTTACGGTGGATCACACCCAACATTAATGAGATGGAAGGGACCCGGGACAGAAGGCGTTCCGTATTTAATGCGACCCTAGGCCCGAGCAATGCACAACAACCTTAAGCACTTCATAGCTCAACGAGGTGACAACACAGGAGCAACTCAGCAAATCAACACCACAAGCATATTATCCCCTGCTATGCAACACCCCACTATCGTGGAGACCTGGTCGGTAACTATAAATAAGACAATACCAGCAGTAGACAAGGTAATCAATCACTATCACCTTACACTCTCGTCTTCATTATTGTTTATTATCTCCTTCATCATCACTGACTTACGCATTGAAGGATCAACGGACCCCGAGGTCCCCCATAGTTACTGTGCAGGTGATCACTTGAATACTGCTAGCGTGAAGTTGCTCAAGCATGCGAAACACGACATCAACAGTGGTGCTATCTGTAGGATCTCTGTTGTCCCATAACTAATGTGTCCTTCGTATGCCGACAACAAGCCGCTCTCAGCGTTCACAGCATGAAACTGTGCAGTCTAAAGCAATGGAAGCAAGATTCAATGAACAAAATGAAGCAATACAAAAACTCATGGAGACCCTCTGACAAGAGAACATTGCCTTACGAAGGAATAATGAAGAACCTGAGGCAGCCCGACAAAGTCATCACTCTAGGGTCCATCCTCATCCTAATGCAACTGTCGCATATGAAGAACGACATAGGGTCAATATGCAAAACCAGATGGAAGTAGTGAAGCAAATAGGCCAACCTTCCACGGTAGACCAACTACTCACCAATGCTGAACTGTCATATAGTACTGGAATTTTGGCGGTACCTATGCCTCCAAAATTTAAAGTTCCTCAGATGGAAGCATACGATGGGTCAAAGGACCCGTTAGACCACCTGGAGACCTTCAAGACCCACATGACTCTCCACGGCTTCTCCAGTGAAATAGCATGCTGGGCTTTCCCCTTCACTTTTAAGGGAGCAGCGCGAGTGTGGTTCGGTTCCCTGCGGCCTGGAACCGGGGATAGTTTTAACGAACTGGCATGTCTATTCTTAATGCAGTTCATGGCCAGCCGAACGAGGAGGAGGAGGCCAGCGGCCTATCTATTGACTGTTAAGCAAAGGGATGACGAGAGCCTCAAGTCATACCTCTCTTGATTTAACAAGGAACGAATGACGACGGACGACCAAGATGAAAAGATCACTTTGGCCACACTGTTAGGAGGGATCTAGCTTGTAACCCTAAGGGAGTTTATGGACCATGCTGACGGTTACATAAACGGAGAAGATATGCTCCGAGAGTTAACTACCCCCAGAAAGAGTGACTTAGAGAGGGTAGACAAGAAGACAGCAGACCGGCATCAAGGGTCAAACCAAGGGGTCTACAAGAAAAGGGTTTATGAAACTAAGGGCAAAGGAAAACCCGGCCCTTGTATACATTCTAACCTAATGGTTAAGGCTGAGGAGGACCTGAATCCTCGAGGAGAGCAAAGATGAAGTTTGTCGCACCCCAAATATTGTTTCTTCCATAGGAGTAGTGGACATAACACGCAAGATTGCTATACGAGGAGGAGAAGGTTTGACGACCTAGAAATTCATGCTGACCAATATGAAGATGAGAGGGATGAGTCATGACGAGACTATTGTCCCTACTTTTGGAGAAACTAGGACCGAAGCCCCGTTCGGAGGAATCAGGGTCCAATTCACAGGAGTTACAGCCCAACCTGCAAAGACCAGAACCCTGCTCGGAGGAGTAATAGGAGCCCTGACAGAAGAAGAACAGCGAACCCCCACGGAGAGAACCCACGTCAAAGAGACTCGTGAAGATAAGAACCTCCCATAGGCGAAATCAGCACCATAGTTGGAGGATATGCTGAGGGAATGACTTCCTTGGCATGAAAGGCCCATGTAAGGAGGGCCAGGTATGAAGAAGTATTCTCCGCCCACAGACCATCCCATAACAACAAGGATCAGACCAGAGAATATCTCATAACTTTCAACGAAGAAGATGGAGAAGGTTTGTCACACCCCCATGACAATGCGCTGGTAATAACAGCACAAATTGCTAACTATCGAACCAAAAGAGTATTTATCGACAACGGCAGCTCCGCCGACATCCTCTTCTGGGAGGCATTCATTAAAATGGGAATCATTCCCGACTGGTTGCAACCAGCACCTACGCCCCTTAAAGGCTTCATAGGGGACACCATTCAGCCAATTGGAGCAATCGCTCTATTTGTGTTGGTGAGAATAGCCCCCAAAACAACATCTCTCATGGTAGACTTCTTAGTGGTGAAGGCCTCATTTTCATACAATGTGATCCTTGGACGTCCATCCTTGAATCGGATGAAGGCTATAACCTCCACGTATCATTTGAAGGTAAAATTCCCGACCTCAGCTGCAGTAGTGGAAATGTGTGGCGAACAGCAGACCACAAGAGACTATTACACCTGGGAAATGAAGTCAAAGGCGATAGCTGTACAAAGTCTTAGGCAAGACCACGGGGAAGTGGCCATGCCTCCACGTCTGGCTCTGACAAAACTAGACCAAGAAGTAAGGGACGAAGAGGACTGAGGCAGGCAGAACCTAATGAAGCAGCCATGCCTCCACCTCTAGCTTTGACAGAACTAGACCAAGAAGTAAGGGACGAAAAGGCACTAAGGCGGGCGGAACCTAGCGAAGCAGCCATGCCTCCACCTCCAGCTCTGACAGAACTAGACTGAGAAGTAAGGGACGAAGAGGCACTGAGGCAAGTGAAACCTAACGAGCCGTTAGTTTTGATACCAATGGATCCTGAAAAACTAGAACGGACTGTGTGAATGGGATCTAAATTGTCCACCGAGTTGAGCCAGTCTATGAAGTAGCTACTTGTCGAACATCGTGATGTCTTCGCCTAGTGCCATGAAGAAATGCCTAGTATCGACGAATCGGTAATAGAGCACTGCCTCAGTGTAAATCCGAAAGCAAAAAGAGTCAAGTAAAAGTGTCGCAGTTTCAGTGCAAACAAATATGTGGCCATTGTTGAAGAAGTGGATCGCCTTATAGTTGCGGGGTTCATTCGGGAAGTTCACTATCCCGAATGGCTCTCCAACGTCATACTGGTTAAGAAGGCAAGTGGGAAATGGAGAATGTGTGTCGAATTCACTAACTTAAACAAAGCATGTCCTAAAGATAGTTTTCCCCTCCCGAGGATAGACTTGATAATGGACTTAATGGCCGGGCACACCTTAATCATCTTAATGGACGCATACTCTAGCTACAATCAGATCAAGATGGGCCCCGACAATGAGGAAAAGATGGCATTTATCACAGATCGAGGACTTTACTGCTACAGAGCAATGACATTCGGCCTCAAGAATGCAAAAGCAACATATCAATGTATGGTCAACCGAATGTTCAAAAACCAAATCGGGAGAAACATGGAAGTCTATGTAGATGATCTTCTAGTTAAGAGTAAGAAATCCTAATAGCATCTTGATGATCTTGGGAAGTTTTTGGAGTACTTAGAAAATACAAAATGAAGCTCAACCTGCAAAAGTGTGTTTTTGGAGTTAAGTTAGGAAAGTTCTTGGGATTCATGGTCTCTGAGCGAGGAATCGAGGCTAATCCCAAAAAAGTTAAAGCAATTGTGGATATGCCTCCACCCCGAACAATCAACGAGGTTCAAAGACTGGCAGGGAGGGTAGCCGCCCTGGGCCACTTCATCATGAAGTCGACCGACCGATGCCTCCCTTTCTTCAAGGTCCTATGAAAAGCACAAGAATGGGATGAAGAGTGCAGAAAGGGCCTTCAGCGAGCTAAAGGAATACTTGGCGCATCCACCTTTGCTCAATCAAACCATGCCAGGAGAAGACTTGACTGCCTACCTGGTTGTATCACCCAATGTGGTATCCGCCGTATTGACTCGAGTAGAAGAAGAAATCCAATGTCTGGTTTATTATGTAAGCAGAGCCTTTTGGGGTGCAGAGGCCAAATACCCCCGAACGGAAATGCTAGCATCCGCATTAGTGATCACTACCAGGAGGTTAAGGCCTTATTTCAAGCTCACCCAATTAAAGTCCAAACTAATGTTCCCTTGAGAAAAAATATTATAAAAACCTAATACATTTGGTCGAATGACTAACTGGGCAATCGAGCTAGGTGAGTTTGAGATCGAGTACCTTCCACGCATCGCCATTAAGGGCCAGGTGTTGGCAGATTTTGTAGCTAAATTCTCGAACTTTCCAGAGGAGATGATCATTATGCCCCAGGGCAAGCCGTGGCAGGTCTAAGTCAACCGTTCATCCTACCGGACCGAGGGAGGAGTGGGTGTACATATAATAACAGACTCAGAAGAGAAGCTTGACTAGGCACTCAAGCTCGGATTCAAGGTCACCAATAATGAATCTGAGTATGAAGCACTTTTGTTAGGTCTAACCATTGCTAGATCGTTGGGGGCTACTGAAGTTGAAGTAAAGGCTGATTCTCAGATAGTGGTGGGGCAAGTAACCGCACAATTCCTTACGAAATGAGAAATTTTGAAAAGGTATCTCTAACGGGTAGGTGAAGAGCATGATCCCTTCCAATACTCTTCCATCCATCAAATCCCGAGAGGGGAAAACCAGGAAGCAAATCAACTAGCAAAGGTTGCATCAGGTCAAGAAGAAGTGCCACCCCCGGATCATGTTGTAATTCAGACTATTGATGTGGCAGCAGTGGGGCTTCGAGTGTCCACTATCGAGATCATATAGCCCCCAGAATGGGCCACTGACATTCTAAAATTTATTCAAGAGGGAGTCCTTCTAGATGAATGGGAGGAGGCTCGGAAAATTAGGAACCGAGCGGCTAGGTTCACTTTGGTAGAAGGAGTCCTATACAAGAGAGGCTACGCCAAACCTCTATTAAGATATATCTCTTCTGAACAAGCTCAGTACGTACTAGCAGAGATACATGAAGGAGTTTGTGGGAATCACACTAGTGGAAGGGTACTAGTGGTGAGAACTACTCGAGTAGGGTATTATTGGCCTAACTCTCACAGAGATGCTGACTAGTTTGCCAGAAAGTGTCTCAAGTGCTAGGAAAACGCTCATATTCCTCATTGCCCGTAGAAAAACTCACTTCTGTCACCTCCCCATGGCCCTTCGTGCAATGGGGATTGGACCTTATTGACCCTCTCCTAGCGGGCAATGGAGGAGTAAAGTTTGTCGTGGTAACAGTCGACTATTTCACAAAATGGGTGGAAGCGGAAGCTCTAGCAACGATTTCGGCTCGGGCAATTACAAATTTTCTCTGAAAATCTGTAGTCTTCTGCTTCGGGATCCCCCAAAGCTTCGTTTTAGAAAATGGGAGATAGTTCGATTGCTCCCATTATCGAGAGTGGTGCTTGAAGCTCAGAATCAAGACTAAGTACTCATCACCAGGACATCCCCAAGCCAACGGGCAAGTAGAAGCAACCAACAAAACGTTACCCAACATCCTGAAGAAGAAGCTGGGAAGCCAGAAGGGGGAATGGGCTGAAAAACTTCCCAGCACATTGTGGGCATACCGAACGTCAATAACAACCCCTACAAGGGAGACTCCCTTCACCCTCATCTATGGAACTGAAGCCATGATACCAACAAAAGTAGTGATGCCCACTTATCGAGTACAACATTTCGATCCAGATCGCAACAACGAGAGATTGAGAGAAAACTTGGACTTCTTGGAGGAAAGGCAGGAGGAAGCAGTAAGCCGAGGAGCAGCCAACAAACGGAGAGTTGAACAATATTTTAACAAACGGATTCGACCCCGCAACTTCAAAGTGGGAGACATAGTTTTGAAGCAAACAGGACTTACTACACAGGATGAAGGCAAACTAGGACCCAAATGGGAAGGGCCATATTTGGTAGCGGTGACCGGAAGACCTGGTTCTTATCGACTTAAGAACCACGAAGAACACGAGTTGCCATACCCATAGAACACCGAGCACCTAAGGAAGTATTTTGTATGAAAAATTTGAGCCGGGCTCAAACAATGAAAGATTGTGATTAGTTAAATTTCATGGACTAATTTCAAAAGTTGCATTATTGTGTCTCTTGCAAACAACTTAAATCAAATAAGCCCAGTCTTTAGATCAGCCACGAAGTATAAAGCACAGGAACTGAGCCATGAGCTCTGATCTACTAGCAGCTATTCTCAACACAGTCTAAATGACTTGCCGAGTTTCGTGCAAGGATGCAAAAACGATGCATTGGTTAGGAAGCAGGGCCCTCGGGCTCTACCAACCTATAAGGGTCAATCCACGAAGTATAAAGCACAAGAATCAAGACATGAGCTCTGACCTACTAACAGCTATTCTCAACGCAATCTAAATGACTTGTCGAGTTTCGTGCAAGGATGCGAAAACGATGCGTTGGTGATGGAGTAGGGCCCTCGGGCTCTGCGAACCTATAAGGGCCAATCCATGAAACATAAAGCACATGAACCGAGCCACGAGCTCTGACCTGCTAACAGCTATTCTCAATGTAGTCTAAATGACTTGCTGAGTTTCGTGCAAGGATGCGAAAATGATGCGTTGGTGAGGGAGCAGGGCCCTCAGGCTCTGCCAACTTATAAGGGCCAATCCAGGTAGTATAAGGCACAGGAACTGAGCCATGAGCTCTAACCTGCTAACAGCTATTCTCTATGCAATCAAAATACCTTGTCGAGTTTCGTGCAAGGATGCAAAAATGATGCGTTGGTGAGGGAGTAGGGCCCTCGGGCTCTGCCAACCTATAAGGGCCAATCCAAGAAGTATAAAGCATAGGAATCGAGCCATGAGCTCTGACCTGCTAATAGCTATTCTCAATGCAGTCTAAATGACTTGTCGAACTTCATGCAAAGATGCGAAAACGATGCATTGGTGAGGGAGCATGGCCCTCGGGCTCCGCCAACCTATAAAGGCCAATCCATGAAATATAAATCACAGGAACCGAGCCATGACCTCTGACCTGCTAACAGCTATGCTCAACGCAGTCTAAATGACTTGCTGAGCTTCATGCAAGCATGCGAAAACGATGCGTTGGTGAGAGAGCAGGGCCCTCGGGCTCTGCCAACCTATAAGGGCCAATCCACGAAGTATAAAGCACAGGAACCGGGCCATGAGCTCTGATCTGCTAACAGCTATTCTCAACGCAGTCTAAATGACTTGTCGAGTTTCATGCAAGGATGTGAAAATGATGCGTTGGTGAGGGAGCAGGGCCCTCAGGCTCTGCCAACCTATAAGGGCCAATCCATGAAGTATAAAGCACAGGAACCAAGACATGAGCTCTGACCTGCTAATAGCCATTCTCAATGTAGTCTAAATGACTTACCGAGCTTCGTGCAAGGATGCAAAGACAATACGTTGGTAAGGGAGCAGGGCCCTCGGGCTTTGCCAACCTATAAGGGCCAATCCACGAAGTATAAAGCACAGGAACAAAGCCATGAGCTCTGACATGCTAACAGTTATTCATAACGCAGTCTAAATGACTTGCTGAGCTTTGTGCAAGGATGTGAAAACGATACATTGGTGAGGGAGCAAGGCCCTCGGGCTCTGCCAATCTATAAGGGTCAATCCACGAAGTATAAAGCACAAGAGCCGAGCCATGAGCTCTGACCTGCTAACAGCTATTCTCTACGCAGTCTAAATGACTTATCGAGCTTCATGGAATGATGCAAAAATGATGCGTTGGTGAGGGAGTAGGGCCCTCAGGCTCTACCAACCTATAAGGGCCAATCCACGAAGTATAAAGCACAAGAACCATGACATGCTAACAGTTATTCTCAACGCAGTCTAAATGACTTGCCGAGTTTCGTACAATGATGAAAAAAACGACACAAGCCCATTCTCTATGGAAGCAAAAGAGAAAGACAACAAAGGAGGAAACCACACAGCCAGATACACAAAATTATTTTATTTATTGTAAACTAATTGTACAGACCGGCCTACACAGGATACAAGCCCAGTCACTTGACTAAATAAAGCAAAAGTTAATGGAAAAATTGCAGCTCGGTAAAACTCCATGATTGGTGGACTTTTTACAGACCGACCTCCTCTCTTTCTCGTCTCTTCACTTCCAAGGGTGGAAGTGAAAAGACGAGCAGGAGAGGAGACCAAGGTAGAGACGCACGAATGAAACTGAAAACAATTGATCTACGTCCAAGGCAAGGGGCTTCGGTGAAGACTAAGTGAAGATGAGGTGGACGGCTGAGATGCAATGCAATGGGAAGATATTTCCCTACCTACCAGATCAATTGATGGGATTAAAATGGATTAAACTTACTAGTACACAAAATAATAATACTAAAGGGTAGATCAATAACACCAAAAGTACAAATATACCCTTCCTCTTCTTTTTTTTCCTAAGTCTTATTTAAACATAGAAAATATACATATGTTAAAATCATATTAATGAAGACCCTTATATTTAAAATACAAAGAAAAGAATTTAATTTAAATAAATGAATAACATAATTTTTTTCCTAATAGGACTTGGGTATTACATCCATCGACTAAGTAAATAACAAACATATACTAATGTGTAAACATGAGTTAATGCATATAAAGACAATTCTAAACAAAATATGGCAGAGGTATTTTCAAAAGCATTTCGTTATAATTAATAATATATACAATAGACTTTCGGCATAAGCATAACTGAAATGTTATCAGAAATAGAAATAGAAACAGAGACCAAAGTGATTAGTGAAGCAGAACATAAATCTCAAAACAGGGGGCCATGTTTGCCCCTGTGCAAAGTTGTGCATTCTACAGATAGCCAAGCAGAACATACAACTTGTCATCAAAGTGATTGCACTCAAAACAAAGGGCATGTTTACCCCTATGGTCGGGTTAGGCATTCTGCAGATTGACAAGTAGAGCATAAATAACTTTGTCATCAAAGTGATTGCGCTCAAAACAAATTGTTTGTCTACACCAGTTATGATAAAATGTCATATTTTCATGTTCAGTTACAGAGATTATTGCAAAAAATAACCGAGATTGTTTTCATAATAAAATATGTAATTTTTCATAAAATCAATCTTAGTAAGTTTTTGCCAAAGTCTAGCATATATACAGGAACACCGCTTAATTGAACTTTTTAACATTCTCCAAATTTTCTTGCCGCAATGCCAAGTTATATCAATCGACACCTATAAATTAGGTGACTTATGTAAATTTCTAATTGTACGTAAATCTCTAATTACACACGAACTTTGTAATTGAAACTCGAAATACTATAATAATCTATATTTCATAAAGCCTAAAATCATCATAACCCTAAAAATATTTCCAGTTCTAGACATCTATTTTCTTTTGATTTGATTGTAAAATACCATCAACCTTTGACCATTCGTGCGAATTCATGTGACCCGGGACTTTGGTATGCTTAAAAATAGTAATCCTAGATGCAAATCAAAATTCCCTAACATAAGCTCGTAACATGTGCATGTTCACATTAATCACAGGCTTAGCCTGTTACCTACTAGCCATAAACTACATTAGAGAGAGAGAGAGAGAGAGAGAGAGAGAGAGAGAGAGAGAGGGGAACTGAGGTGGACGTGGTGGTCACACTGGTGGTTGTATGTGGCAACGGCAGCAGGGAAGATGTGGTGTTGCTTTTACGCGTGGTGCAACACCAAATTATGGTGTAAAGGCTTGCTGGCTCTGACAATGGTTACAACCATAGTGCATCTCGGAGGAGGGATGACAGTGGTTGGGTGGAGTTTCTGGCATAGGATTTAAAAGTTTAGGATGCTCTGTTTTTGGATTGCTAAAACAGGGGCTATTTTCACATGCGGTGGTTGCTTGGGTGACGCTCTTTCGGTTGCATTGGACTGTTCGTGGTGATGGGTTCATGGTGGTTTAAGCAAGTGTGTTGTGTGAGAATGAGGGATACAACGTTAAAAGAGTATCAAATATTCTATATTGATTTCTTGCATACAATTACATGTACACTGACTTTCTTATACACACGTGGTATGCTACAATCAAGGGCAATTACAATAACTACACACGTTAGGAGGACAGCTTCATGCATGCATGTAACGCCCCGGTCCCGGATGAGTAGGAGATTTACTAACTATCACCTAAAATCATATCTCACAGTATAAATATAAACTCAAATTTCTTGATTACACATAGATCTCCTTAATTTTAAACTAACTACTTAAAAATAATTAACTAAGAATACTACAAAATCTCAAAATAAACGTCAACCATCCAAAACCAAGATAACAGAGCAAAACAAAATAACTGAATAAACTCTACATTAATCAAGGTACCCTCCTTATACTTAATCTGCTATGCTCCCACAGTCTTATCCATGCATGCTTCCTATTCTTGATCCTCAACTAAAAAATTGAAAACATCTGACAATTTTGTTGAAATAAGGGGGAGTTATCAGCGACTCAATAAGCAGAGAACATATACTAGTATGTAAATATGAGCCTTTTCATAGAGTTTAGAATGTAAAACAAAATATTTTAGCTTCAGAATGCAAATCCAAAAACATATTATCAGAATAACAAAGCGATAGTTCCAAAATCATTCGTGAACAAAAGTCCTTTGGCACAGTATAACTGAAACGCAACTTATCAGAACAGAGACTACCACTATTACCCATGGCAGGACCATATACCACTATTATCACTAGTGGCAGGGCCGTATACCACTTGTATCACTCATGCCAGGGTCGTATACTACTATTATTACCCGCGGGGGCCCCAATAGAACAGAGTAGAAACATAACGTCATGCCAAAGGTTTTTCAGATGCCACATCATGTCAGAACAGAGTACTGTACAGATTCATATCATCTTCACATAATTAAAACATATTCAAAGCATCTTCACATAAACAAAACATCTTCAAAATATCTTCACATAACATGCACAATTTTAAGATTTCATATTCACTTTTTTTGCACAGTTCAGAAACATAATCCAAAATGTTTTGCTCACGTCTACACCAGTCATAACTGAGGTTATTTCCACATTTCTTTTCAAAACAAACATCCATATTTTCACAAATCAACCTCTGTCCATTGCTTCTTATGCAAAGTCCAGCATAGGAATCCTGCTTACCTGACTCTTCAGTTTTTCTGAAAAATCTCACAACAGTGTCAAGCAAAATTGATCGTCACCTAAACATAATTAATACAAACTATTAACACAAATAAACAGACACGTCTAAAATAAATGACACAATTAAACGACTCCACGACAACAATTTTTATAGTTCTATTTCTTCTAACCTAGTTACTACCAAACCACAAAGTAACTTCCCGAACATTGCCTATTTAAGGCATTCACACTTAAATTCTCTTTTGAGCCTAGCCTACTATAAAATATTATAGTGGTGTTCAGCCACAATTAAAATCAATCTAACTTAAAAATCTAACCCATTAGAAATAATATAATAACAATTTTATATATATTTAAATAATATAAAACCAAGCCTAATTTAAAATATATGCCTAACATAACAATATCTTAACATAAAACCCAACTCAAACACAAGTCCAATATACATCTAGCCCAAAACCAAAAGCCCTTGTGAACAACCCAATAAAAGAAATCGGCTAACACACTAAGGTGAGCAAGGTAATTAAACTTCAAAGCTTACCCTTTGTAAAAATAAGTTTATGGAATGAAATATATATATATATATATAAGCCCCTTTTTTATTTGAGAGAAACGCAAGCGAGAGGGGAAAAAAGTGTTGGCAGCAGAGGTTACTGAGAGAGGAACGACGCCGTGCTTGGGGATAGTGGTTCAAGCCAAAAATCACTTTGGCGCACTCCGCTTCTGACGTGCATGGTGGAGAAACTCTGAAGAGAGAGAGAGAGAGAGAGCGTCTCGATAAGATGACGACTACTCCTTGTGGCGGCCAGGGGCGTCGTGAAAGGACCAAGGTGGCTAGGCATGTTGTGACACGACGGTGAGTGCAATGAAGTTGACGGTATGACTTGGTGGTAGGCAACGTCTTGCGAGGTGGTTTAAAGGTGCAGTGGGTGCTCTATTTCGGCTTGCCTAAAATAGAGGTCTTTATGCATGCCTAGGCTATTTTCATGGTGTCCCATGCACATGGCATGTTCCTTCCTCTATCCTAGGGTTCCTTCCACATGGTAGTTCAAGGCAGTGGCTAATTGGTGTAGGGTGGTTATCAGCATGGTTGACGTACGATGTAGCTGCATGAACGTGCTTGGTGGCTTGTGGCTGTGTGATTTTCAAAACTAAGGGCTAACCCACAGTGGCTTAATGGCTGAAGAAAGAGGCAACAACGTTGTTGCGCCTGTGCTCGCTGGAGAGAACCTGGAGGCGCTATGGTGTGAAGCCATGATCCTCTTTGGCATGGGCTCGATAGGGCTATAGCAATGGAGCTATCCCACATTGGTGCAGTGGCTTAGACCTAGGTGATAAAAGGGCTGTGGGAGAGAGGTTGATGATGGAGTCTATGGGGTAACAGATGACACAACACAGAGAGAGAAAATCGAAGAGAGAGTGGTGAGAGAGAGAGAGAGAGGGAACTAAAGTAAATTTGTTGGGGGTTGAGAGAAATTGTGAGACTGGGGAGAGTGGGAGAGTAAAATGGAGAGTGCAGCGACGGGGACTAGAGAAACACGAGAAGGAAAAACCATTGGGGGAAGGAGAGAAAAAATAGAAGAGAAACTCACTCACCAAAACGAAGTCGTTTTACAAGCGGGTGGGCTTTTCTACGGGCCTGGGTGTTACATCCCTCCCATAAAAAAAAATTCGACCTCAAAATTTGTTGCACTTAAAACAAAGTCTAAAGTATTTATCCATCACATCCATTGTACACCTATTTTAATTATCGATCATTATGGCGTGATCAATCCCGAGTATGTCCTCGTGTCCCTAGGCGAATACAACTCTGTGCTCGGTCAAGAACTGCTTCATGGCCCACCTCATGTTAGGCCGAGGGGTGGGCTTTGACTCTTACGGAGTCAGAGTGACCACCTTCGACCTCTGATTCCGAATGGAGTCGAAGGCCATCGTGTACTCCGACTCCACTCGGAGTCAGAGTTTGACTCTGATCGGAGTGTGATTGGGCCAAGGCCCAATTTTGAATTCCTGGGCCCATTTCCGAAGGCCCAATGCCCAATTTCAAATCCTTGGGCCCACTTCCAAAGGCCCAAGGCCCATTATAATATTTGAGCTTCTGAAATACTGTAAAAAAAATACCAACACCCTAGTGGGCTTCCAATTTCCAAAACATGTTGTAAAAACAATTAAAAAATTTAAATACAATGATTAAATTACATACATTACAAAATTAAAGAGAAGTAAATGCACAATGGCAAACACAATATAAATAAAAAATGCAAAGGAGCCCCCAAACAACCAGCACAATCACAACCAAACATTAATTAAACAACCAAAGTGCTTAACCAATTTACATTGTACAATGTAATAATGTATCAAAATTAAAAAAAAAACTACAAATTAGTAATTATAAATTGACAATAATTTTTAATTTTTCATCACTATCAGCTATTCAGCCTCCAATCCCAAGCATCCTGCATTATTGTTTTGGAAATTAAAAAACAATAATTAGAACTAAAGCATTATTTTGAACTAAAAAAAAAAAAGACAAAGTTCTTTTGCTAATGGTATTTCATTTCTCACAATAAATGGGGTTCTCCATCCCACGGTACGTCTATCTCAGTCATCCACAATTATGTTAGGGTTCACAACTAGATCTACAAAATCATAAAAATTAGAACTTAAATAATTATAGCATTAAAAATGTTTAAATAATCATTCAAAGCATATAAAGTTACTCGATTCAAACTTATAGCTCTCGACATCAACGACATCTAGTCCAATGGGTATTTCACTTAACCAGTTATGTGTGCAAAGGAGGGCCTCCAGGATTGTCGGTGCCAATGAACTCCAATAAACATCCAACACATGATCTCTGGTGCTAAATGCCGACTCAGAGGCAATCGTAGTGGCAGGAATGGCTAACACCTCTCGAGCTATTCAGGAAAATACTGGAAACTTTGTGGAATTAACCTTCCACCAAGTTAATAAATGAAATGCTTCACTAGGTGTTTCGACATCTTTCATAAAATAACGCTCAACCCTAGATCTACATTGCATAATATTCCTCAATGCATGCTTTTGATGATACCGCCTGACCAAAATAGATGAACATTGTGCATGTGTGCCATCTAAGGAAGATGTCGAACAGGTCGGGTGTGAGAAGCTACCACCTATGGTTGAAGACAAACCGATGTTGTTGTAGTGGCTATATAAGTCATCAATATCACTTTTCCGCTCTCTAATAAACTCTCCAGCCTTCTCTTCCCTGAGGACATCCCTAATCCAAAATTCTATAATGGTCAACTTATATCGAGGTCAAGGATCGCAGCCACAAATAAGAATCTATTTATCTTCTCAACATTTTTTCAATATTTATCATATTTGGATTTCATCATCATAACCATAGAAAATAACAATCGCATAGTGTCAGCACAACTCTATTGCAAGTGGTCATGAAGCCTCGAGAGCTCGTCGAAGTAAAAGTTCACAGTCGTATAATTGGATTCAAATATACACAGAATTGTGTCATAAAAAAATTCCAAAAATAGACTAAAATACCTCACATTGGCCCAATCAACTATGTCCGGCGCACTAAACCCCCTTCTCCTCCTACTTACTGTGGTGCCCCCGACCCCCATGTAAGGAAATACGAGAATCGAGACGCCAGGATGATGACAATACGGCCATGCATCCCAACGATAGTGCCAAGTGTATGAACATGCAACAGTGTACAAAAAATAAAGCAGCGGATAATTAAATCAACTAAGTACCAGAATTGTTGACACAATTTAAACAATCAGTAAAAAGGTTTAAAAATTATACAGTCATCCAAAATAAATATTTTACAAGTCTCAAATAAAATGAGTGATACCAAATCACTCATCGGTCGGAGCCGAATCCTCAGGCTCACCCTCATCTTCAACTGCATCAAAATCTACATTACCACAAAATGGTACCACAGGTTAAGTATAAAACAAACAACCACGAGATAAAAATGCATTAATGCGACCAACATGCATGCATATGATGAAATATGCATTATTCTCAAAACATCATTTTCCCCGAAAATAAATATTTTCCAATACACGCCAAAATCTCAGTTTGGCCCAAAAATAATAGTCCGTCATTTTTTCAGAAAATGACCCAAATCAATAAAACATCATTTTTCCAGAAAATGAATCACATAAAATCTTTTTATTCAACACACGCTATTTTCTCATAAAACAACCCATTAATCCATTAACCATATGCACCATAATCTCCCCTGGGGATCATCCGTACGTCCTGGCTTCGTAGCGATACCCAGTTCAGCACCCAGCGCGTTCGTGGCCAAGCATCTACTATGCAACGAGCGATACCCAGTTTCGCGCCCAGCGCGTTCGTGGCCAAGCATTCTCCCCGCTAGCAGAGGGACCACGGAGTCGGCACGAGACCATCTCGTCCGATCCCATTGTCGCCCAGTGACAATCCAGGGGACGTCACTCAATATATTCCGCTCTCGAGTGACCAGAGGAGCTCCACAGAGATAATGCCCCATCTCGGCTTAGGGTCGTGATACACACGCACCCAAAATCTATTTATCACATGAAAACCCAGTTTTCATAAAATACACATGAACATGAATGCAATTACACGAAAACTCAGTTTCTTTTACAAATATGATCATGCGTGCAAATATGCCATGTACATGAAACAACACAATATCCAACACCCAACAATTCACAACACAGCCCAAACACACAAACAACTTTATCCACCAATCCATCCAACCCCCGTACTCCTCGGACTCAGTCAGGCAAAACCAAACAGTTTACATGAGTTAGTGTAAAAATACATTTAAATCACGAAAGTTCTTTGGAAAAATACTTACAGTGCTATCTAATAATTTTCGGAGGATCACAGAGGTGCAAGAGACAGCAACACAGCAACCTAACAGTGCCAAATACACTGTGGCCGTGGGTCTCAAAAACCCACTTTTGAATGCAGACAAATCAAGACCCGAAATTGATAGGGTAGGGCTTAGAGAGCTCGGTGAAGCTAGTGGTGGTGGTGGTTGGCCATGGGTGGCGGCGCAAAGGGTGGTTGAAGATCAAAAATACCCAAATCGGAATTGAGGTTAGTTGTGCTTCACCGGTGACGGATCGAAGCTGGGGCTGGGTACATGGGGTTGCTAGGAGGTCGAGGATGAAGTGGTGAAGAAATGGTGGCCGGTGGTGGCGCGATGGCGGCGCGCGAGCACAAGAGGTGCCGCGGCTTTGGGCGGTTCGTGGGGGCTACCGGCAGCGCGAGGGAGGCTGAGATTGGTAGGGTGGTGTCACCGGCCGGTGGGGAAGCTGATGGGAGGGGCAGTGAGTGTCACGGCGGCGGGGCGGCGGTAGGCTAGGAGAGGCGACGCGGACGCATGGGGAAGGGGAAGGGGCTGTCGCGCGCTGGGGGAAAAAAGCAGGGGAAAGAAAAAGAAAAAGGGAAGAAAGAAAAGAAAGGGAAAAGAAAAAGAGAAAAAGAAATGAGAGGGAAAAAAATGAGGTCCAATCCTCACATCTTGGGTCACAAAATGATCCAACGAAAAATAATTTCAAAACAGTAAGTTAAATAAAATAATTTAAATGTAGTGATAAAATGAAAATAAAATAATTAAATGTAACAGTAAATTAATTTAGAATAAAGAGAAATTTAAAAGCATAACAATAATTAATAATAAGAAAGCACTTCAAAATAATTTTCACAAAATTAAAAATCATAAAAAATAAACCAACTAAAAATCCAACAATTTTAAATCAAGAGAATAAATTTTTGAATTAATAATAATAAATCCTTCAATAAAAATATACTAAAATACGGGGTGTCACACTTACTCTAGCAAAGCATACCTCAAGCCCCCCATCCTCAACCTCTGCCCGCTCGAACACTCTTTGGTACTTCTGCGCCACTTCCAACATCATGAGATCTCATGATACTTCTACGCCACATCTATCGAATCGGAACATCCAAGCACAACGTATTAGAACATGGGATCTCATTTTGTTTGACTATTGCCTTTAACTTGCCAAGCCTTTGGAGGCAAACTCTCAAATATCTCACAAGGTTGCGGACTTTGCTAATGGAATCATCAACCTCCTTCAATCCTTAGCAACTATGAGGTTGATCATATGAGCACAACATCAACTATGGATAAACTCGTGCTCACGAATGATATCCTCTTTTACCGTCGTATTTTGCCTGAACCAATCAATTGCAATGCCATTGGCACTGGCATTGTCAACTGTGATACAAAGTACTTTCCTAATTTCTCAATCATTTATACAATCATCCATCTCCACCCTAATGGATGAACTCTTGTGATCAACAATTTCTTATAAGCCAATAATTTGCTTATGCAATGTCCATTCACTGTCAATAAAGTGGGCTGTGATACACATGTAGCTGACATTCTGTATGGATGTCCATGAATCAGTCGTAAATGAAACTCTCTACCTTCTCCTTCGCATGCCTCTTTAGACAAGCTTGCATCACCGTATACCGTGAAGGCATGGAAAATCGTGGCTCAAGAGTGCCCAAATTTACCGAAGCCTTTTTTGTCAACTGTGGTAAAAGGAATCTCATCACAGATGATCATCTCTGCAAGGAATTCCCTCAACTTCTTCTCACTGTATTGAGAGATTGACAGTTTCTTAATCTGCTTACCATTTGTGGCCCTAAAAGTTTCATAACTGAGCTTGGTCTGATCAATGGCCACCAATCCCTTGTGTATCTTATATAGTTGGTAACCATTAAGATATACTATTAATACAGAGTTGCCTTGCTTTCTCGAATGACAACCACAAAGTTGCCCACAGTGGTGACATCTTGCTTGCGGGTTCGCACGTTCACCAAAAATTTTGGTGAAATGTTCTCATGTCCACAACATTTTTTTAGTAGGTCATGGTGGTTGATCGTGCTCAATATGTATCTCCTCCTCCGCATTAAATATCTGTTCATCTTCTACATCTATTGGAATTCGACTACTTGTATAGGAAGTAGCTGCTCTAGATGTGGGTATAGGGGTGGAAATACATGTCGGTGTAGGAACTGTGGCATCCCCTTATGGACGATCGTCCCCACTAGGTGTAGCATCCATATCTAGATATATTGTGCTGAAAAAATAAATTAGAAGCAAGCAAATTAGAAAAAAAAAACATATATATATATATATATAGATACAACATGTTATGTATATGTATATGTATATGTACTGCATCTATATATATATATATATATAGTGCATGTTATGTATTGCATTGCAACACTTCTTTACTGAATGAAAATACAATAGATCATAAAAATCTATTTATATTAAAAAAGTGTAGCAGATTAATTAAAAGTGTGGCAATGCAACACAAAAGTGCAGCAGATTAATTAAAAAAGTTTTTATATTTATATTATTTTTGCAAATTCCAACAAAAACGAATATGATTATTAAAAGCATCCTTTTTAGTTTATGGTCTGGTATTTCTAACAAAGTTCCAGTCCCAACAAAGTTCCAGTCTGGTATTTCTAAAGCTGAGCTAAGCTCCCAAAGCTCTCAAGGCTCTTCATCATAAACAACCAAAAGACTCATTCTATCCTGCTTCATTGGCATATTGATGCCAATGACGAATTTCTAGTCCATCCATGATAGATATATTTTAATCCTTATTTAGAACAAAAGTAATTATTTATGCTCATCACTTGTGATCTACCCATCAACAGAAAGGGCATGAGACTAATAAATAAAAATCAATTTGTATCAAAGAGCAGCACAATAGAGATCGAACACAATGAATCAAAGAGCAGCAGGAACATCAAATGAGAATAAGAAATGGCAGCACAGAAAAGAACACAACAACAGAAGCATGATAACAGTGAAAAAAAAGCAGCAGAGAAATGTAATAGAACCCAACGACTGTTGTACCCACTCTAATTTCACAAGTGGCACTTAGATGCGCTATTCACATTGACAACATTATATAACAAGCAACAAAAAGCTAGATTGTGAAAATCTCTCGACGATAGTTATGCAAATTAATCTAGAGATTGTTTTCTTTAATCAAATTTCAATATGCATGGCCATTATACACGGTATCGAAATTGGGTTATGTTGAATATGGATTTGAAATCTTTTTGCATTTTTTTGCATTCAATATGTTTGTATATTACTATATATTATAAAATGGGTTTCAATGTGTTTAGATACATATATGCATGTAGGTAATTTTAAACAGAGCAATTAATCAGTGTTTTGAATTGTCTTAGCAGTACTTTCAATGGGTTTCAAGTCTTCATGCCTACAATAGTGAGCGTGTTATTGTTTGAGTTGTAAAAAAAAAAAAAAATCTAATGATATTTTTAAGATTCTAATTTGCTCAGATATTTCGTAACAGTAATTTATCATATCATTTTATTCATTACTTCCACTATTTTTTTGTTTACACAAGTGCTTGTTCTATGGTTTTAGAGACTTTATAGTCAACGTCTGGTGTTAACAATTTATTTTTTAATATATTAGGTAAGTAATTAAAATTTAAATTATATAGGAGTGTTGATGTCGTGTTTCGCAAGCCTGGGCAACTTCTCACTCCCGGTATCCAAGTGCGATCCTGCACAGTCAAAACGGAGAGGGGACCTCGAGGTCCGTTAATCCTTCGATGCTTAAGTCAATGTCTAGAGGAGAAAAATTAAGGAGGGAAGCAAGAACCATGGACAAGGATGATAGTATTTTTTTTTCTATTACCTCATTTGTCGCTGGGTTGACCCTTATTTATAGTTACCGTTTAGGATTTTCCCATGGTAGGGCATTGCGTAGCGTGGGGCGATTCACCCTGCGTATTGCATTACCAAGCAGCTTTCACACTATCACCTCACCGAGCAGCGATGGCCCCAGGCCTTCTCTGTGCACTGCTCTAGTCTTAGGCTGCATTCAATGCTGCACACCCTGTGCCCTGGGAGGCATTTAATGCGACGTAGCCTCTGTTCCGCGTCCCCTCCATCTCGCGATGCATGTCACAGTCTTCTTTCTTTTTTTCCTTGTCTTCTTTTGGATCTCCTGCCCTGACCCGAACTCCCTGTCCATGTTCTGGTCCGGGCTTTCACTTTCCTTGCCCGGGCTTAGATGATCGGGCTAGGCCCCATTGTCGGCTCAGGCCCCATTGTCGGCCCAACTCCCACAACAAACCCTTTCTGCTATCCTGGGCCCAAGGTAATGATTTTTTTCCCCATCACAAGGAGGCTTTATGTAATTTTTATAGAAATTAAAGATAAAACCATACAAGTATGAATATTGAAAGATCTCAAACCATCATCTTTCATTTGATCACAAATAATAAATTAAAATTAAAAATAAAAAATAAAAGCACATTGTGCCAGTTATAGGCTAGTATATATAAGGGCTCAGTTTGAGTGTAAACCAGATCATGGGTTTTTAGGTTGGTTCTAGGCACACACGGGCTAGGTCCATTTTATGGGCTTGGTCACGGGTCCTAGTCCAATAACTTTATGGGCTAAGTCGCTTAATAACCCTAGCGAGCCGATCTTAAATTTTATAACAAGCCCATCTCACCCAATAAATATTTTTAGGCTTATAAAATAATTATTGGCCTCATACTGACTATTGGGTCCACTTGTTGGGCTTAAATCCAATTGTTGGGCTCAATGGAAACCATCCATCCATCATAATAAATTATGGGCACATGAGCTTACCAAATAATCCAATAGATTTCGACTGAGCTTCTAAAATATATTAACCTATTAAAATCATCCCAAAATGATCTACTAAACCTTAAGGGCCTTAGAATATACTGTTGGGCTCTTGGGCCTAATTAAAATTCACTACTAACATCAAAATTATAGCTCGTGGGCTTATCCAAAATAATTCATTTAACTTAATTTAAGCCCAATAAAATTATCCATACTAGATCCCTAATAATATTTTATCGGGTCGTTACACCTTAAATCTCAATCGTCCATCTGCAAGATGACAGAGATAGACTGACGGGACAAGCCATGCACGTTGCTACAGGTTGCCTTTAATCCAATCTGTAGTCCTTCCCCAAGTAAGGGTTTCCCACATGGCATTGAACCATACCTCTAGGTTCAAATGATATTGCCTGCACAGTCATAATTTTCATTCTGTAAACTCACTCCACATGTGACCTTTCAAGTTGAGTATGGGCCTCTACCTTCTGAGTATTTCAGTGTTATCCAGAAAGCCCTTACATCAGAATGGATCTTGTCCTTGAAAGTTGCTCATCTTAGGCTTGTATCTCACCCTTCGCCCAAGCTACCAGCCTCTTTAGCTCTTCTTTCTCGCATTGATATGGTTGATGCCTCTTCTTTCTTGATTGACTTTGGGTAACAAATCATTTCTTTCACCTTGTACTTAGGTATATCAACTCGGCCTTCCACATAGTGTTGCTCGCCCTGTTGGATTTGCTACACTTTACATGTCACTGCTGCCTCGTCTTCCATCTTTCCAAGAAAATACTCTCTTTTTTGCCTTCCACCTTCCCTTAGAAAGTGTTCTGTGATGCCTTGACTCTCACGTACGGAAACGCAGGAATCGTGACGTCGGGATAATGACAACACGGACCACACATCCCAACGATAAGTGTTCAAGTGTGGGCAACATGCAAGAAGTGCACAACAAAAGTCGCAGTGGTTAATTAAGAGTTAGTCAACTAAGTACCAGATATTTAAAAACAGATATCCAAAATAAATTGTTTTTAAAAAGTTATACAGTTATCTAATATAAATATAATACAAACCAAATACATAGCCAAAAAGTGGGAGACAAATCCCAATACACAATCAAGTGATCCCAAATCACTTCTTCGACAGAGCAAAATCCTCGGGCTCTTCGTCCTCATCTGCATCAAAATCTGCGATATTATAAAACAGAATCGCAAGGTATCGAATACCGTGAGATTATGAATCTCAGCAAGTAATCAACCAAGCAACCCAAAAGATAAAAATACATTAATGCAGCCAACAAATATGAGTACACGAAGAAACACAAATGTAACCTAAAACCTCATTTTTCCAAAAAATGATTATTTTCTAATGCACGCCAAAAAAATCCCATTTGACCAAAAACGCCATGAATAATATCCATCATTTTCCCAGAAAATGTACTCATAACCATTAAATCATAAACCGATAACATAATCATTTATCGGACACTATAGGGGGAAATCACAGGTGGGACTCTACCACCATCCCTACTTACCACCATCCTTGCCACATGCACCAGAGGCGGGAATCACAGGAGGGACTATGCCACCATCCCTACTTACCATCATCCCTACCTCGTGCACCGTAGGTGGGAATCACAGACGGGACTATACTACCATTCCTACAGTTCATTTTCACACAAGAGGTACTTATCAGAGCACTATAGGCGGGAATCACAGGCGAAACTCTACCACTATCCCTACCGTATGCACTGTAGGCGAGAATCACAGGTGGGACTATACTACCATCCATACAGTCTCTTTTCCTTTCTCTCAAACCAGTCAATCCAATCATTTCAAACATACTCAAAATCATTTCACACATGAAAATTCAATATTTCAAGTATACATATGAACATGTATGCAATTATGCGAAAATCCAGTTTTCAGTTACAAACATGAACATGCGTGTAAATGCATTGTATATGACACAACACAAATATTCAACTGCCAACAAATCCCAACATAGTCCAATCACACAAACAACTGCATCCTCTAATCCAACCAGCCCCCTTACTCCTCGGACTCAGTCCGGCATAACCAACCAGTTCACAGTAAATATGGGTTAGTGCAAAAATACATTTAAATCTCAAAAGTTCTTTGGAAAAATACTTACAGTGCTATAATATAATTTTCGAAGGATCACGGAGGTGCTAGAAGTGGCAGCACAACAACGTAACAGTGCAAAATGCATTATGGCCGTGGGTCTCAAAATGCTAGATTTTGAATAGAGACAAACGAAGACTTGGGATTATTAGGGAAGAGCTTAAGGATGTCGGTGAAGCTAATGGTAGTGGTGGTTAGCCGTGGGTGGCGGCGGTTGGAGTGCAAAAAGCTCAAAACGAAAATGGAGATGGATGGGCTTCTCCGGTGGCAGATCGAGGCTAAGGATGGGTGGATTAGGTAGCTAGGGGGTCGTCGGTGATGTGGTGAAAATATGGTGGCCGATGACGGCGCACGGTGGCGCTATGGAGGACGAAGCAACGGACAGGGGGAGAAAGGGAGGGTGTCGAGCAGGAAGAGAGAGAGAGAGAGCGTGGGGAAGGGAAGCTGGGGTGGGGGAGGTCGCCGGAGGGTGGTGGAGCTGGTGGGCTGAGCTGTAATGCCAGACGGTGGCACACAGCGGTGGGCTGGGGGAAGAGACGCACGGAGAGAAAATAGAGGGATGAGAGGTCGCACGGGTTGGGAAGCAGGGGATAGAAATTAAGAAAAAGAAAGAAGAAAAGAGAAAAGGGAAAAAGAGAAGAGGAAAAAAAAATGAAGGGAAAGAAATGAGATCCAGTCTTTCAACTCGGGATCTCAAAACTGAT
Organism: Juglans microcarpa x Juglans regia; assembly: GCF_004785595.1. Classification (NCBI taxonomy): domain Eukaryota; kingdom Viridiplantae; phylum Streptophyta; class Magnoliopsida; order Fagales; family Juglandaceae; genus Juglans; species Juglans microcarpa x Juglans regia. The sequence goes on along the minus strand of NC_054598.1, from coordinate 36,075,065 downwards.
CCATCGAAAATGATTTCAAAACAACAATTTAAATAAACTAATTTAAACACAATGACTAAATAAAAATAAAATAATTAAATCCAACAATAAACTAATTTAAAATAAGGAGCAATTTAAATAATGAACAATAATTAATAACAAGAAAACACATTAAATTAACAGTTAAAAATCTTAAAATAATACCACATAAATCATCTAAAATTTAAAACAAGGAAGCCCATAATCTTAATTAATTAAAAAATTTACTTACTTAAATTACACGTAAATACGGGATATCACATATTCTGTTCCCATGGACTAGCGTGATCCTCACAGACGAAAATGTAAAATTTTACTAAAAACTAAAACATAAAAGAAGACTAGGAAAGGAAATATTAGAAATACCAAAACTAATAAACTGAGAGAAGGCTAAATTAATAAAACTACAAGGATTCAAAAATAAAAAATTGGCGTATGGTTTGCATTTAAATTCCTTAGTTAATTAGGACTTCACCTCTCTCTCTAATATGTCTTTGTCCTTGGCCCTCATAACTTGACGCCAACTGCCTCAGTTAAGTATGTCTAATTTCTCTCAAACAACTACATTTTCATTTGGGGGTGCGGCTTTTAAAACATCCTTGCTAGCCAACCAATATATAGCTGCCAACACCTTCAGCCTCCGTAATTTGTATCCATGAACAGGAAACCTTTTAAATCCTATTAGGGTGTGTCTTTAATACCGTGGCAATAGAGACGATACCAACTCGAGGACTGTATATAAGTGAATCATACATATAATGTCCACAGCTTAACCCATTTAATTAATCAGAAACCCAAAGTTTCACAAATGACCTACTCAATGTGTCTAACAGTTCTTGATTCAGTCCGAAATTGCAAACCCTCTATACTGCTCCCATCTAAAACACTTGTCTCAGATCTAAGAAAAGAAAACTCAAGTCATGATGTTACTATTGTTCGACGATCAGCAAATTATCATCCTACCATCTGGCATTATGATTACATCCAATCATTAAGTAGTGAATATGTGGTAAATTATGCTATTTCTGTTTTTCATCGTTTGTCTTAGTTCGTAGTTTTTATAATATTTGTTGGAATACTAGTGATTCGACTAATGAAAAAATTGCATCGTTTGGCAGGGGGAGACATTCACCAAAAAAGTTGATAAGTTGAAGGGAGAAGTTACAATGATGTTTCACAAAGTAGTCGTGGATCCATTAGAGCAACTCAAACTGATTGATGTCTTGCAAAGACTTGGAGTATCTTACCACTTTGAGCATGAAATAAGGAGCATATTGGAAAATATATACAATACTCATCATAGTGGTGATCATGTGTGCAAGAAGCAGAGTTTATATGCCACGGCTCTTGAATTTAGACTGCTAAGACAACACGGATATAAAGTACCACAAGGTAAACAATATACTGCAAATGCTTTGTAAAATATTAATAAATAAATGTCAGATTTGTAACCCATCAGATATATTTAACAATTGGCGAGTTGTGTTAACTGCAGAGACTTTCAAGAGTTTCACCAATGAAAATGGAGATTTCGAAGAATGTCTTTGTAATAATACTGAAGAAGTGTTGGCGTTGTACGAAGCCTCCTTCCTCTTGATAGAAGGTGAAAGCATCTTGGAGGAAGCAAGACATTTTGCAACCAAACATCTCAAAGACAATGTAGAGAAAAGCAAAGATCAAAATCTTCGTACAATGGTGAACCACGCTCTAGAGCTTCCATTGCATTGGAAAATGATAAGGTTGGAAGCAAGGTGGTTCATTGATGTATATAGTATTAGAGAAGATTTGAATCCTAGCTTGCTTGAGTTTGCAAGATTGGATTTCAACATGGTACAAGCAATCCACCAAGAAGATCTAAAAGCAGTATCGAGGTAAAAAGCTTGTTTATTCTCATTTAGTAATTTAGACAACAAGTACGAGAATAGACACAAGGGCATTTACTTAATATATATATATATATGATTAGAAAGTTAACAAATTGTGCATCTACAGTTCTAAACTGATATTATTTCTTTGGCTCAAACGAAGGTGGTGGAAGAGCACTGGCCTTGGAGAATTGAGCTTTGCGAGGGATAGGGTGGTGGAGAGTTTCTTATGGACAGTGGGAGCATCATTTGAACCTCAATTTGGGTATAAGAGGAGAATGGTAACAAGGCTCTATGCATTGATTACAACAATAGATGATGTGTATGATGTATATGGCACTTTGGATGAACTTGAGCTCTTCACAGATGTTGTTGAAAGGTTTGTATTAGTAGCAGTAAGCCTCAAAAGCTTCATATATGGCTTATCGTTTATGCAAGTACTAAGTGTAATCTTTGTGATGTAGATGGGATATCAATGCAATGGAACAACTTCCTCATTATATGCAGATTTGTTTCCTTACCCTCTACAACTCGACTAACGAAATAGCTTTTAACATTCTCAAGGAAAAAGGATTCAACAGTGTTCGATACCTTAAAAGGGTGGTATGGCCATTACATTTATAGCATCATTATTTAGTACTCTAATATTGATTGTGTATATAATAACTCTTTTGGTTTGCTGATCCACCATATATAAATGGTATAGTGGGCGGATTTATGTAGATATTATTTGTTGGAGGCAAAGTGGTACTACAAAAGATATACACCAAGCCTTCTAGAATACTTTGGAAATGCATGGATTACAATAGGTGGACCAAATATACTGGTGCATTCTTATTTTCTTGTGACCAACCCTATAACAAAGGAAGCCTTGGATTTATTGGAAGAGTATCCAGATATAATTCGTTGGCTAGCATTGATTGTGCGACTCGCAGATGATCTCGGAACATCTACGGTTTGCAAACCATTTTTTCCTAATCTTTAATCATGAATTTTTCATGCTACTTTACATTAACATAGGATAACATGTTTATATATATGTATTTTGAAAATCAGGATGAGATAGAGAGGGGTGATAATCCTAAATCAATACAATGTTACATGAATGATACTGGTGCTAGTGAGAAAGATGCTCGTGAGTTCATAAGATCTTTGATTAGTGCAACATGGAAAAAGGTTAATGAAGAACGTGGTGCAAGTTCCTCCTTCAGTGAAACTTTTATTGAAATCGGAATGAACAGTGCAAGAGTGTCCCAATGCATGTACCAGCATGGAGATGGGCATGGAATTGAAGACCGTGAAACCAAGGACCGTGTTTTAGCTTTGCTTGTCCATCCCATACCCATACCTGAAGACTAAAGAATGATGGTTATATACGGTTACGTGATTGAAGCTTCAACTTCAAATATGTCATTTGTACTAAATTACATACAAAAATTTCCTTACTTTTTCCATTTCTTTTTTATATTTGGAGATCACTAGATTTTCCAAAAGGTAACTTGGCTGTATCTCACTAGCAATACCGCTGCTTTCGAAAATAAATGTCGTACAAGCCAAACCAAAAATATTCCCTTATTTTGCTTAGAAAGAAATAAAAATGCTCTATATTTTACTATTTTAGAAAGAAATAAAACGGCGCATTTGATGTTAGTGTACATTTCTTTATTGGCATCGCTGCATTTGATGCATTGATTACTTAAACATCTTTTGAGATCAAAATGCATTGGGCGCGCAGTATCAAAATTATGAACGGCATGGATTGCCCAATGCATATTATATATATCGACATAGTGATAATATTGTTCAAATCCTATTTTATATATATATAAATATATATATATTTATATATATTGCGTCTTTGTTTAGATGTTTAAATCCTTCTCACAAGTTAATTTCCAATAAAATGAAAGCCTAGCTTGAGAGTTATTGGAGATACGAGATGGACTTGGGTAGATCGTAACCATGGATATATATTTACTTTGAGAAAGAAATTATCCGCTTCCAAGATGCCTAAAAAAAGAAAGATATAAAAAGCCAAACACTATTTGGGATGATAGTTAATTTGTATACAATATTATGGCCTAGTTTCTATCAAGATTTATATTTGAAAAACTATATTATGTAAAATTTATTAAAGAATAATTTAATTCCTCTAATCAAGCTGGTATGCAAATTGTAACTATTGGATAAAACCATATTTATTTAAGAACGAGATTTTAGAAAGATAGAAACTGGCATTTCTTGCATTTTAGAAAAATGTTTTTTAGTAAAGGATGATCATAGAATTCATTGGGTTGCGTACGTGAGTAGTTATGGCACAGGTTTTGTGGGGATTTTTTGGGGTCACGGCTATTAAATGAGAAAGTTCATTAGAAAAATTTATTTGTGTGGGATGATACTTCCACTTCATCGTGCAAGAAGTGATCAGTCCTCTAATTTTTTCTCTACTTGATTTCTCCAAGACATACATAATTTGTCTAATAGAAAATTAGTTCAAGAGACAACACTCTCTGAGTAAACAGAGACTCAACATCACTCTTCATAGAAAGAGAGGACTTGACCTCTACATACAAACGTTCAAGAGACGAACTCTTTTTTAATTTTAATTAACAATAAGAAACTAAAAAGGAAAGCACTAAGATAAATACGAAAAGTGAATGACTACAGTTTGGACCAACTCCAGTAGACATCAAAATTTGTGACGGCCCTTGAAGACAACACACTTGTCTCTTTTCAACCACAAATGTCAGATCTAAAAAGTCTGGTGGTAGCAAGTTAAGTGATCTAGTGCATGTATCAAGAAGAGCTGTAGGAATGGGTGGCCCGGTGCAGGCACAGTGATTTTCACACAACTACCACTTTCCTCCTAACGACTTTCGACCTATGACTTTATGCTTGTGCCGCACATGTCCGGTAACTACACTAGTATAATAATATGGAATCAGACACTATAGTATGAAAATAAATTAAACACCACTACACTCCTTACTAGTAATATAGTATAGAAATAATAAGTGTAGTATAATAAGTTTATTTCACTAATTATACTATACTAAGTTAATCTCACTAATAAATAATAAGTTAATCTCACTAATAAGTTAGATGCTAGTATAATTAGAAAATAATAGATTAGTAATTATTAATAATAAATACTAAATTCTAATAATTAAAATTAGTGTTAAAAAAATTATAAAAATCATAAATAAAAAAACTTATGGATAAAAGTCTAAGACAAATACCGGATTAACCAAATTGAATTGGACCGAAACCGGTAACACCAGAAGTTCCAATTTCGGTAATAATTAAAGTCATCCAGTATTAGTTTTTCAATTTTTAAAACTGGTGTATACCGATTTAAAATATATTCAAAACCACAACTAACCAGATCAATTATATGCCCCTACTCAAGAGATCAAGCTATTGTCAGCATCATGCATGGTTGTAAGATTTTTCAAAGTCAGCACAGATCGTTCGTACGTATGTTGCTTCGTCTTTATGTTGGTTCCTTGATGGAGATTGCATGAAATAAAAGCTCCTTCGACTTTGGTTGCTCATCATTATTCCTCCCGAAGGTGCTTTAGCATGCAACGATCACGAAACTCAAGTGTTCAAGCCAATTAATAAGGAGATAGTCCGTACTTTGCTACCATGCAACTGTATATTTTCATTAATTAAGCTTGAATTTAAGTGGCCGTTTTATGGGTACGTACGCATAGTACTTTTGCCGCTTCGAATGGGAGAGTTAGGTGAACTTTGCCCTAAAATTAAATGGAGCTTCTAATTTCAAGTTTCGCTTAATTAGGAGTAGTAGTACTTTTCATGGTGATAGTGTCAACTAATTAAACGGACCCGGTTGCAAGCAATTATTAATTGCACTAAGTGCTTGTTTGGGATTGTATTGGAAATATAGCTTATCTCTTTAGACTTAGAGCTTAAGGGTTGAGATAGTTTGTGAATAGTAGATTAAAAGTTGAATAATTTATTATATTTTGTGTGAAAATTTGAAAAAGTTATTTTGAGATTTGAAAAAGTTGAATTGTTTATTATATTTTGTGTGAAAATTTGAAAAAATTATAATGATGAGATGATAAATTGAGATGAGTTGAGGTGGATTTTGAATGCAAACGAAGCCTAAGTAATAAGTTCTACTATTAAAATATTATTTAGTGCATGTTTGGGATTGCGGTAAAGATATAGCAGCTTATAGCTTATAATTTAATTAATAAGTTCTATTATTAAAAAGTCACTTACTGTTTAGTAACTATATGTATAAAACACTTTCAAACATGTTACATTTGTTTAGAAACAAATTAAAAAAAAATACTTTCTGAGATAAAAATAACGATTATTTGATATTTTTAAAATTATGATCATATTTTTAAAAGTTTGAAAGTTGTATTATCTTAAAGTAATATGGGTATTTTCGCCCATTAACAGTCTTTTTAAGATTCGAGTTACGTTCCACATTATCCTGAAAAATACGTTTGATATTTTTCTTCAAACGTACTTTTTAGCTTATTTGATATTAAAAAGTGCTTTAATATATAACACTGAAACAATCTAATTTTTTCATTAAAGAGCTTTCTTGGCTATTTAAGCATTTTTTAACACTTCTGCCGCAATCCCAAACAGACCCTAAGATTGTGAATCTTCAATTCTTGCGTTGTGCTTCATGCATTTATATCTTCATACTTACAATTTTACATATGAGATCCATTTTATCAATTTTGATCTATTTAAATTCAAATTTTGAATTTCAAATTTTATAATCTTCAACCTATTAGTAAAAATTGTAAATACAAATAGCAATTTCATATTCAAGCTTACCTTTTTCAAAAAGAGAGGGGATGTGTGAAGTTTGAAGGTAGACTTTGAATAAACGATTATCATGATGACAGTCTTATAAATGGTGTTGATGATATCATATTGAAATACATGCATGCATGAACTAAAGTTTAGGTACTTATATATACCAAACAGCTGGACGTATCTTCCTAATGATCATACATTTTTGGTTATGCAAGTACACAGCTAGCTTTATTAGGGGGAGACTAATCGGGCCTTCGATGGATTCTTTTGGCCTATTGAATCATATGATATTGCCCAACTATATATAGCTGGTCCTGTTGTAGCAGTTACATATCTTTATGTTTGATGTATTTATTGTTTCTTTTGCCAAAAATAATTACAGAAATTTACAAATCTTAGTTAGATGCAATCTTAAGCCTTAATAGGTTTTATTGATGATGTGTCTCGCACACTGGGTACTGGGTGTGCATGGCTAGTGTACATGTTTGTGGGGGCAAGTTGTTTAGGGTACCACTCTCTTTTCCAATATATATGAAGTTATAGATCAGATTATAGCGCACAAATTCAAAATATTAATTAGGCACGCTTGATTTTTTTTTTACCAACATGATCAGTACCTGAACTTATTTCCAATGTGGTACATATACATATAGGTGTGTGTAAATACATACTAGCTCATAGAATATATACACTACAAGAAATTGGGTCTTTCCCGGTGCCACCTTTCGCCGCAAATAACTCCATTTTTCACCGCAAATACATATTAGCAGTGATTTTTGCTGCGCCAGAGGTTCATCTCAATTCTAGACTCATTTAAAATATTACCCAGCGAAACCAAAAAATCGATGTGAAAAAGATTTATTTGTGGCAAAAATACTCGCCGCGGAAATTGTTCAGTCCGCCGCAAATATCATTTGAATCCAGTTGTCATATCGCTGCGAATATCTTGTTGTAGCGTTTCATGTCGTCGCTAATAAGCTGAAAGTCACCGCAATATATTCCACTCTTTAGCAGCGTCTAAACGTTTTGCCGCAACAAATATTTTTCGCATCACATTAAATCGTCGTGATTATTCCTAGTGGAGGTTAAATTCGCCACAATAGACCCACACAAGGGATGAAGTCCGCCGCGAATGGTTCAATTGGGCGAATAGTTTTTCACGGCGACACCTTTTCGTCGCTAAAACTTGTTTTTGCATCGAAATATTTTCGCAACCAAAATCCTGAATGGCATTTTTACTCTTTCACGACCAGATGTCATCGCCGCAAAAAACAAAATCATGTTTTTAAAATCTATTAGCGACGAACTGGAAATCGCCGCGAATAGGTTTTTGACCCTGCTTCTAGACAAGCATATAAAATTCATTATTTTTTTAGGGTACCTAATTTCTTGTCGAATAACTCATTTACAATATTACCAAATAGTACTTTAAACCAATACAAAGACCATAATAGCATATATATAAATTAAATTCAAGTTTTCATCCAATACATCAATACATTAGTACTACAAATGTATTCAAGATCATCAGCCAGCCTTTAAGGTTACTACTATACACTGGCATAGGGTGCATCAATTGAAGGCAATTAAGTACTACAAATGGGAGCAGCTAATCATGTCTCTTACAAGCTTTAAAGTACAGAAAACATCCACAATACAAATGTCCATCCAGTTCAAACAAATTAGAAAAGAAATGGTGGGTGAACATTGATCCGCAACTTCGCACATCGATCATTGATGAGGCAGACCTGGTGATTGAGCAGCAAACACTCCACCTGTCTGGAACTATGTTATCACCCAAATATACACTGCCTTCTACATGAGTTGCGCAAAAGAAATATCCAACATTCGCAAATCTCCAAAGTGACAATTTTTCTCAAGAATTTATTTATTAACAACACAGTGAATGGCCCCATATTTTCTGCTATTAATGTTGAGTATTTAAAACCTTTTTTTACATTCTAAACCAAAACATCTAGGAAAATAAATCATGTACATGAACCATGATGAATTCTAGCTAACTATCTAATAGTAATGTCCAACATTTGAGATGTAACTAATAACCCCATATTTGAGTAATGCTAGAGAGAAACTATTGTAGCAGTGCACACTTTGCACTCACTGCATGGCTGCTTCTAGTTGATTGTTCCCAACACTCACTTGAGGAGATGTGTGGTCTAGATGATGCCACATAATGTGTGCAAAATGGATGCTCCCAATAGTAGCTTCTATCTATATTTATTCTATCAGAAAAACCATATATTTTTAATCTATATATAGGCATTCCTAGTTTCATGATCTTTATGAAACTAGCTATGACAAACCCATAATTTCGAAATAGTGGTACGTATACATTATATTTGCATACCATAATATCGAAAAACATCATAATCAACAACAATTAGCATCTAATTAATGAGGAGTTGGAAGTTCGGAAACATGGGAACCAAGTGTCTGGAACATGACAAACCTGATGAATGTATGCCAATTAATTGTTGGGTACACTTGTTTGGTTCATCCCTCACCACCAGCTGTTGGTGCCAAACACCTATGAAGCACTCTCTCACAATGTAAAAGTAATATCGTTTTCCTGCATCTTCACAACGTTTCCTGCCAAGCAAGTTGCAGTATTTAGACCTTCAAGATCACTTGGAATATGTATATATGCAAGTAAAAACCAAACACATTTCATTACTTCTTCACAACCAACGTACAAACACAATAAATCTTAACTAGATGTACAAGATATTAAATAGGTATCAAGAAACCTACACACTCACCGATATTAATTTACACATGATCATATTGGAATATAATTAATAAAAACATATAAAATTTGATTATTCAAAAAACTAATGGATTTTGTAAAAATAGAATTTAAGATAAGTTTTTATATTTAGGGGAAAATGTAAAGTATTGAGTTGGATAAAAAAAGGCTTTTTTGAAAAATGGAAAGTTGTTTCAAATCTAGAGGCCGGTGATGGGGTCCGTTTGAGAAATGAATATGCACAAGTACCAAATTGCAAGGGATGCAAAGATAGAGGGAAGAGCCACCCTGAATTGAGAACTAATGAATTTTCAACGGAACACTAGTAATTTGATATCAGAGTGGCAGGGTATCAAAGGGAACACCACCGGCCATGGATTCAAAGACTCCATTATGAGTTTTGGAATCTATTTATTTTCACTAAGAAAAATAAAAGATTTAAATGGTATCTAGCTAGAATTTAGTGACATCTATCATCCTTGTCTTTACAAGTTGACTATCAATATATATATAGGCAATTATAAACTCTTTGGAACGGAAGCTCTATTCTCATGAGTTTAACTGCCACAAATAAACTAATGACACATCAGCAATCAGAGTAGATCAAGATGAAGTTTAATACATGATTTCTCCTATGTTGAAATATAATGCCAAACACAAAATTTTCAAAGAGTTTTCTTGCCCTCTCAAACACAATGCCAAACATGCATACAGTAGTACTTATTCCCTGAGAATGAGTTCAAATATTATAATATTCCGAAAAAAGCATCAAGCTGCATGGTTTCTTGTCTTTTAAAGATCCTAACTACAGCTGTAATATTTCAGCACATGCAAGTACTATTGGATGACTAAGATTGCGAGATTAATGAAAGGGACACAATCATGGACCATTAATGGATCATCTCTCACAGAATAAGAGACAAACACATCATTAATTAAGTAGATCGAAAACATAAAGAACTCCCAAGAATATTTGTTTGTTGCTTTTACTTTTCCTTTCCTTTCAAGTTGAGATGAAAGGAAAGATGAAATATTCTGCACCAATATATATCAAATGAAATTAACATTCTTCATAAGCCTGTTTAAAGTCTACATACTAAATGCACGCCACCACCTTTCCTTGACAAAACAAAAGACAAGCACGTACCATCCCATTCATACCATGTACAAAACATAAGACATGCATAAGACAAAAAATTGTAACACGTACCATCACGACATAACATGCATGCCGAAGAAGATTACAAAATTCCTTCCACACGTATTGGTCTCTGTCGTAAGCCGACCACTCCCATTCATACCATCTACATACATTGTGTGAATTAGCCTATACAACAAGCAACCAAATGTTCGTAAGCATGGAACTACACCCAATCATAAGTATAGTGAAGGCAGAGGTGTAGATACTTACATGTTTAACTCATGTGCAGTGAGGAATCAGTAAAATCTCATAAAGTTTGTACATATTCTTAAATACGTATTTAAGAATATATCTTGGGCCAAAACATATACTTTCCCAACCTAGCTTGCTCCCACAAAACATTTACATATAACCTCCCATTGGATATATATATCTATATATTCTCAATCCACCATCAGGTGTCACAAAAATGCACCCAAAAATACCACAAAAAAACCTTCCCCACAAAATATTTTCCCAAAAAAATGTCCTCAGTGAGTCTCTCCAAGAGACACAATGAGGGACGGGCACGCAGCGAAGATGGCCCTCAACATACGATCGGTTTCGTTTTGTTTCTCCATCATAGCCTTCATGTTTGCCTTCATTGACAACATCTCACTCTTGGAAGCTTCAGCATCTTTCTTATGTTTTTCAATCAAAGCTATATACTCTCTCTCTCATGCCAATGAGCGTTGTCTTGAAGACTCCGGGATCACCATCTCTCCCAATCCACGGGCATAACCCAGTCGATGCCCAAGTACGTCTCTGAAGACACCCGCTGCTGCTTCGTCAATTCGTTTATCTGGTTCTAGAGTATCCAGCTTTCCTACCATATCTTTCTGCAATAGGACATAATGAACCGATTATGGACTTTTATGTCCTAATAATCCATTTTTAAGATTGTATCTGATAAATAGAACCAGATATATGCATTTAACAAATAAGATTTATGGTAGAAAATACTCACATAAATTTCTTCTGTGGCAGGTGTCACAAATTTATCTTTCTTCTTGGACCAATGGGTTTCCTTGTAGAAGTCGACCAAGTTTGCATTTTCAGCACACTACATGTGTGTGGTATGTGTGCATGTAACATATTCAATCAGATAATTACATTACATATGGCATTGATAGCTTAATCACTAATAAATCTAATAAATGATTTTTCAAGCAAATGCGTACACAATAGTTATTGATCATATATGAGAGAAACAAGAGTTTGGCATATTCCTTCCTTCCAAAAATACTACCTCCTAAAGGAAACATTTAATAAATTTAGTGTGTGGTTGACATGATATGAGCTTACAAATGGGAAATGTGTTGTGTGGGGAATAATTTACTTCAAACCTTATACCTTCTGCTCATCCTCACAAAGGATTTGCGACCTGTCGTGTGGTTAATTTTCAGCATTTTTCTATTCTCCTGATTTTTACTTGATATTTTATGTCGTTAAAAACCAAAAATTTAAGCCCTTTAGTACACAAAGTAATAAATAAAATATGCAAGTTAGGGGAGTTATTACCCAACTTGTCTGGGTTTGGATTAAACACCCAAAATGCATACCTGGAAGGCCTCGCTACCCCATCGTTCACAGAGTTTAAACCATACTAGGGGGCTCACCAAACTAGTCCCATTCGCCAATGTCTCATCATGGCTGGCATATGACATATATATCATATGCAGTTGGTGGTGGAAGGCATTAAACCGCTTCCGAAGCTGTTTAGTCACAGCCAAGCGATGGTTCTCTAAGTCCCAATCTAATTCAAAGTCACCTTGCATAGCCCATTAAAATTTAGAGTGAACACTCGTGAATTATATATAGTCTAAAGTTTTAAAGATCAACATCAAAGTACCATATGTCGTCTTACCCGAACACGATCAACTAATTCATCCTTATGCTCTTGGGGTACATCAGTCCATCTCGGGTAGCTCATGTTGCAATGATGTTTAATGATCCAGCTTAAACGTGTCGTAAACATGTTTGCATTCTCGCAACATGGTGCTATTTCTCCAGTATTTATCTTCAACAAAACTTTTCCATGCTTACGTAATTTTTCAAATTCAGTACACTTCGCCGACCCCCGACCACATCTCGTCTGTGCCTAGTTGGCTATAGGCACAGACGAGTCGTCATCACCTGTATGACATAATACCAACAAAATTACGTTAGGGGTCTCATTTGTTTAAATCAATCTTACACAACTATGATAAAACTCATAAAATAACCCAAGATCAAAGTCAACTATACCGAGTTGATTAGTTTGAACAAGCTCCGGTTGTTCCCTCGGCGAGGGTTCTCTGTTTGCCTGGGTCTCCACCCTTGGGTTCGCACAATAATGCTCCAATGGTTGGCTTGGAGGCTGCGTTGAATCATCTGAACTGGCGTCACTGATGCGGACACCACGTGGCCTGCGTGCACTACATCTGTATGGCACAAATTTCCTCGAACGGGTTCCTCGTACACTGGGAAGTGATCTACCTGGGCCGTGCATGCTCCTCATTAACTCCTTGGGTTGATATGAGATTGGAGATGTTTCTGCCTTGAACAGTTTGACCAAATGTCAGCTATTTCCGTCCACCTGAGATTCAACAATAGCAAACGTGAAATTACAAGAAGCTATGTACAAGAAATGTAACCACGGCAAGCATGCAAGAAGATAATGCATTAACATAAATATTATGAAACTATATATATTATTGTATGTACCCCTCATTAATCTTGTAAACTTCAGGGTTTGGCATATATAAATCAAAGAAAATATTAGATCCAATTTAACATAAATATTGTGAAACTATATATATTATTGCATGTACCCCTCATTAATCTTGTAAACTTCAGAGTTTGGCATATATAAATCAAAGAAAATATTAGATCCAATTTATAATAAACTTAAGATAGGCAACCCAGCATGCGACCCAATCCGTGAAAATTTTGCCTCTTTCAATTGATGTGGTGTTCACCTGGTTTCCAATGGTTGTTAGGTTGCCTATTCTGACTCCGATTCTTTATCAGTGGATAGGTCCTCTTCATCTGAATATTCTCAATCACCATAACCAGATTCAGAACCTAATGGAACCATTCCATCATCAATAAAGTCTGTAGAATTACTACATTCACCACCAACCACCATATGACCTCATGCATCAATGTGGATAGGTTCTATATCAGTCCTACTAAGTGGAATTAATATTGGACATGCATCACAATGTAAAAGTGGATAATCAAATGATGGCTCATTTTCTTGATAGACATCATCATCACTTGAATCGCCATCAATATCGTCCAGAACCCTTGGCACTGGTGGAATGTCATACACATTCCTATTATTATACTTCTGCACAATATACCAGTTCCCCTTGGACCTTATATCTCTAATGTAAAAACACTGGGAAGCCTGGCATGCCAACACAAATGCTTCATTCTTATACCAAGTTCTGTCCATGTTGACACTAGTTATATGATCATCTACTTGTACCCCACGTTTCTTATCACCAACATCAAACCAATCACAACTGAACAAGTACACTCGACGACCTCCCATGTAGTGTAACTCCACAACATTATTAAGAACACCATAAAAGTCTACATTATTAGTATCTTCGTCACCAGTTACCAACACCCCTGAATTTTGTGATCACCGGCGAAATTCAAGTTGCTTCGTATGAAACTGTTTACCATTTATAATGCATGGAGCATATGATGCAAACCAAGGATCAGGACCACAAGCTAACACATACAAATCAGCAGACACACGTGGTGGGTTTGCCGTACGCTGGTCCTAAACCTACAAGAATATCGGGCAAAATTGTGAACTTAAACTTTCATACACATAGTCAAAAGCAAGGTCGGGTTTATTATATGTAGATAAAATGCACCAAATTCCTAACTTACACGTTGCTTGAACCATGTTGGAAATTCGGCTTGATGCGTGCGATCGACAGAATTTGGATTTAACTCCTTATATTTGTCGTAGTGCTCCCTGCATTTGGAGAACACAATCGTCCAATCAATATTAGTTAGTTATTTAAAGTCTTCAAGATAGTAGTAGGTCGTTTCAAAAAATCACGAAAGAAGTCATGATTGCTTACTCGAGGTAGGGTCCAATCTCGGTACAGTTGTTAAGCACGTACCATATGGCTGAGGTATGGAGTGTATCTTCTAATTGCACATTTCGAGCTATACCCAAGGGACAAAGTTTCTGGTTGAAAATTTTGAATCCATCTATAGTATCCTCTTCTCCACCATCAGTGTTGCGGTCCCCTTGATTAAACCTCGTCTCAACATCTTGGAGATACATCGAGCAAAATGTCAAACACTCGATGTGAATGTAGGCTTCCACTATTGAACTTTCTAGCCAAGTTTTATTCTTAACATACCGTTTGAATTTACCGAGATACCTCTCGAATGGGTACATTCACCGATATTGAACTGGACCTCCGAGTATGGCCTCACCCGGTAAATGAACAGCTAGGTGGACCATAATATCGAAAAAAGAATGAGGGAATATCATCTCCAATTTGCATAGAATGGTGATGATATCAAATTTCAATTGCGATAAGCGATTCACATCAAGTGTTCGGGCACACAACTCTTTGAAGAAACTGCTAAGTTCAATCAAAGCCAATGCAATATCACTCCTTAAGAACCCCCCAACAGCAATAGGAAGCAGTCGTTGCAAGAAAACATGATGGTCATGTGAGCCCTGAAATTTTGCAATCACGTACAGATACACAGTGCGTGACATTGGCGGCAAACCCATCTGGAAATTTTACCTCAGTGAGCCACTCACATAATTTATTCTTTTCATGTCCATGTAATGTGTACAATGCACTTGGCATTATAACACATCCACCTTCACGCTTAAGATGTAATTCTTTTTTGAAGCCCAAGTTCTCCAGGTCACGCCGAAAATTTATATTATCTTTTGTTTTGCCAGGAATGTCCATTAAAGTGCCCAATATGTTATCAAAAATGTTCTTCTCAATATGCATAACATCTAGATTATGTCGAAGCCGTAGCATTGACCAATAAGGTAGCTTGAAGAAGATGCTTTTCTTTGTCCAGTTTAACTGTTCTGCAGTTCGTTTTCTCTTCCTACAAGATTTTCCAAATTGGACATCTCCAAGAAGATCCAATTGAGTTAAGAGACAT
Organism: Juglans microcarpa x Juglans regia; assembly: GCF_004785595.1. Classification (NCBI taxonomy): domain Eukaryota; kingdom Viridiplantae; phylum Streptophyta; class Magnoliopsida; order Fagales; family Juglandaceae; genus Juglans; species Juglans microcarpa x Juglans regia. Next base: position 36,059,275 of record NC_054598.1, on the reverse strand, counting down.
GCTCCTTCAACCCAATTTGGTGGCATGCGATGATCTTCTCTACCATTGAACAACCTTTTTCTCATCCGCCAAATGTGACATGCCGGTAAGAGACAACGATGTCCCATATAACAATGTTTTCTACCATACTTCAACCAAATGGAATCTGTGCTTGCATTGCAAGAGGGACATGCCAATTTCCCTTTAGTTGACCACCCAGAAAGATTTCCATAAGCAGGGAAGTCATTAATTGTCCACAATAAGGTAGCAAGCAACGTGAACATTTCCTTAGTAGAAGCATCATATGTAGGTACCCCATGTTCCCAGAGCTTAATCAACTCATCAATTAACGACTGCAAATAGATATCAATGTCATTCCCTGGGGATTTTGGGCCAGGGATAATGAGCGATGTCATGAAGAATTGGTCTTTCATGCATAACCACGGCGGCAAGTTATACGGGACAAGAATAACTGGCCAAATGCTATACGGCTTTGCTAGGTTATTGAAGGGATTGAAGCCGTCGCTTGCCAAACCAAGCCTAACATTGCGAGCATCCCTAGCAAACCGTGAATGGGCTTTATCAAATGTCTTCCAGGACTCAGAGTCAGCAGGATGTCTCATACTAGTCTCATCAAGTACCCACTGCTCCTTATGCCATCTCATATCACATGCTATCTTGTCTGTCACAAAGAGACGTTACAATCTTGGCTTCAAAGGAAAATGCCGAAGCACTTTTTGTGGGATCACTTGTGACCCATGTGTATTTGACATCCAACGCAAAGCCTTACATATAGGGCACTCATTAAGATTAGCATATTCCTTCCAAAATAAAATGCAGTCGTTGGGGCATGCATGAATTTTGTAGTACCTGAAACCCAAACCTCGCTCCAATGACCTTGCCTCATCATATGAACTGGGCAATTTAGCATCAGGAAAGGCAGACCGCAGAAGGCCTACGAGCATATCAAAAGACTTGATTGACCACCCACCGATTGTTTTAATGTGTAACAACTTCACAACGAATAACAGCTTTGAGAATTTAGTACAGCCGTCGAAAAGAGGATGTCGAGCATCCTCTAATAGTTGGTCAAAAGTTGAGTTTGGAGAGGGCTATGGTATTGATGGATGTCCTAGCGATGTAGTGTTGTCTTCAGGAGCATCTCCAATTGTGTCTGCCCGTATATCATCTAACATAAGGTCCATGTCATCAATGTACTTGTCTTCTACTCCAACCCCGAGATCGGTGTCGTCGTCAATGGTGGGGAGTGTTTCTTCCTCTCCATGAAATATCCACTGGGTGTAATTTGGATTGATTCCTTTTATGAACAAGTGAGTCTCCACCTCAAATATAGGCAAGTAGAGGTTATTACAACATATACGGCAGGGACACCGAATGCGATCACTTCCCATGGAATGGTTTCGTGCCATTGTGAGGAAATTGTTAACCCCTTCAGCATATGCAGGTGATACAAGTCTATCACTCAAATTCATCCAACTTTTGTCCATCTAAATAAAAAGAAGAGCCGTCAAATTCTTCACTCGACTCGCAAAACGAGTGTATGACAGGTTATTACAATATTCTACTTACATATGGGATAAGAAAGTGTAAAGAGGGATTTATGCAGTGCGAAAAAATTGCCGCTGGATTTAGCACGAGGAAGTGATCATGGTGGGTGGATTTCAGACTTGCTTAAGACATATTACCATAAATGTATGATCTGTAGTACTTGACAAACCAAACAATTTGTTTGACAATCTTGTATACTAGTTCCATCATGAACTAGTAGATATGCATCGAAATCAATCGGGCCTATAGGCATTCCAATTGTTTTGTCATTTTGACTACACCCAATTACAACATAACCTTTTATTAAATATTTGTTCCACAAAATATTTGCACAAAAAAAAATGTAATTATGTTGACCCACATTTTCATGATCACCCAGCTTTGATTTGGTTCTTTCACTTGAATTCATGATCATCATCATCAATAAAAACAAAAATACACTTCTACAAAAATAATATTGGAACAAAAGAGCAAGAGGGTTTGCATCAAAGATTATTAAAAGAACTCTTTGGTCAATAGGGCACATATAGGGTTTGGATCAAAGGTTATTAAAAGAACCTTTTCCACCTAAGACACAAATTAGAAAACAGTGTGATGTTTTGAGATTAAACAAAAATAATAATAATAATAATAATCGCTCCAATGAGAAGTGGACAAGATATAAAGTGTACAAGTTTCGTAAACTCTCTTGAAAGAAAGTTAATGGCATATCTCACTTTTCTTTAAAGGGAGGGTGTGAAGCTCGTATACCCTAAAATTGTATCTAGTATTATTCTTTTTATAATTAAAGGTTATTATCTACCATTCATGATATTTTGAAGTTAAAAAATTATGCCGATAATTTGAACATGATATGTATTATATATAATTTTTCTATAATGTTTTAAATAAAAGAAACTCCATACCAAAACAAAAAAAATTAACATTATAGTGATTATCTCTACACATTGAGGAGTAGGGTCCAGCTTAAAATATAGCTAAGCTGATTGATTCCCAGCACCTGATCAGTAGAGTGAGACAGGGAACAGAAGAATAAAAAAACTAAAGAAGAATCAAAAGAAGGGAACAAAGACAAGCTGAAAAAATGGAAATGAGTAGGGTATACGCGAAGCCCTCACAAACTGATCTGAATTTTTTTTAAAGATGGTCATGTTTAACAACTATTGTCTTGGTAATATGACACATATAATTTGCACAAGTGGCAGACACTTGGATCGACAAGCATCAGATAATGCATGTACTTTTTTTGCAATTGCTGCATCATGTACTTGGCCTAGTTTATTTGTTTTGCTCAAGTAGTACTGCATCATCATCGATCCCTAGCTATCCAATAGTTTCAATGAAGTTTCCATTACTTTTTAAGCAAAAATGGAAAGAATTTATCCTAGTTTATGTTACATTTGATGCTTGAGAGAAGAGTAAAGTCTATATTCTGATCGTTATGCAGTTTAATGAGAGATGATATAGGATGTGAAGTTTTATGTCAACAAAGCTAGCTAGCTACGTTTTCTGCAAACAAATCTTCAAAGGTAGTACTTATTAAACTATATATATATATATATATATAAATTCAGGCAACCAATCCATGAGACAGTACAATCATATAATATGGTACAAGAAGCTAGGGACTGACCCATCACAATGCTTTGGCAAGCAATGTAGATAAGATTGATGCAGCTAAGTGGACAAATCTTATTACGTACGTATAAGCTGTAGACATCATCGATTAATTGTTATTTATAAACAATAGATCAGGTATATATATTTAATAATTTAATAGCAGAAAGTCCTTGGAAAATGAAGCTTAAATAATTAGTATATATAAAATATTGGTACTGCATGCAAACTGATCATGAAAATCAATAAATTAATTAACTTTGTCCACCATTTCTCCACTACCTCCTAAAGAAAACTGATCTGCATTACATAATATTTTGTTTAATTTGTTTGGTTGTTTATAATTTTATACTCCAAAAAAATACCATTACCGACAAAATTAGGTGTGGGCACATGAATAAAAAAATTTATTAATATCAAGTGCAAGTTACACATAGGACAAACTGATGATAATATCATGTTATTAATATATATATATATATATATTGGAACTGATATGGTGCACGGACATAATTTCACATATGCACTGCTAGAATTTGTGAAATATAATGGGATACAAAGAAAACCCATGAATTAAAGAACAAGATGATTTAGGGATCGACATGAGAGAAGGTGGAAGTAGCAAGCATTTGCAGGTGATAATTCTGGAGAATGTAGTGATGCATCCAGATGGAAATGGCACTTATATGCAGAGAACCAGGTAGCTAGGGATGGGACCCAAAGAATAAAAGCACGCATTTTCTTCTTGAAGTGGGAGCCGGGAGGTAAAGGAAATATGGGGGAAAAACCGATATATTAAGTAAAAAAAAAAAAAACCATCTATTAACTATAAATCCGTTTTTAGAATTGAGTCAACTTATATAACTACCTAGCATCTAAGCTAAAAAACATTTTGACCAAAGCTCAATGTTTATAATTATGTCACTGAAGTTTCAAACTGCGATAGAAGGGACACTACAATAGTTGGAATACGAAAACAATAAGGTATTGATTTGTAAGGTTGCCACTCAAACTGCTGTATAATAATGCTCCAATAATTGGTATACCAAAACAATAATTATTATTTTGTTACATTTTATATTAAACACAAAGTTGAATAATATGGACGTCAACAAAAACTTTAAATCATAATTTATGTTAAATATTAGATTTCAAAATAAAAACAAATTGAAAGAGCGTTTCAGCTTTTAATATTGTTGAGATAAGGTTTTGAAAGAAAATAAATTGTGATTTTCTTATAAAATATTTGGTAGTCTATATTGAGAAAGAATGTGATAATTAATGATATATATTTGATAAAAAAATATTGAGTTCAATTGACATATAAAATGTTTTTATTTTTATTTTACATTCAAACTCAAAACTTCTTATAATATACTTATGCACGCTATTGAGTAGTTTTTTAATTTTTATTATATACAAATTTTTATATATCCTACACCCCTTCTTAACATAAATCATAACTTTGTCACCGTGTACAACCTTGGCTAGAAGAAAAAAAATGTAACTACAAAAATGGCTTCCAACTTAAAAAGACACAACACCAAAAAATATAATGTTCGTTCAATGTAATGTTCGCTCGCTCATGTTGTAATCAAGTGTTTAATTAGGGTGATCAAGTTAGAAGGAAAAAAGTGTAATGTATTGACATGAAATATGGCCAACAGAATACATGAACAACAAACATTTTCAGATTAGTTGATATATCAGGTGTATTTTTTCAAAGCACAGGTATGTAAGATCATTGTGCATCTAAAATGAAAAGCACGACTCGGATATGGTGTGAATCTAAACTGAAGAAAACTAGCAACATTAAAAGACAAGTAGAGTGCATAAACCAATATATCAGCAACCAAACCTAACAAGCAAGTCATTCCATCAACGAAAACAGGAACTGTTAAAATCAAACGTGTGAAACAGTTTAATGTTGCTAATTTGTTCTCTCTGGCTTTTATGAAAATTAGACTATATACAAGCAAGCAAATTGATCAACAATTCCTCATCCAGCATCCATTTAGAATGATAATTTTAAACCATTGCATATAATTAATGAGATGCTAATGCTGTTGTATTAGGTATAAAAGCAAAATCATTGGGTATAATTTGTCCTGCCCGTAACTCAATACCAAGTTATATTTGGTTGATTTTGAGCCTGTCTTTTTAGAGGAAGAATAATTACAAAAAGGGAATTTAGTTCTCTCTTTAGAACATTAATGGATCATCCAAGCATTCTGGAGTTTGTGGTTCAATCGGAAAAAGCCATGTGAATGGTTTAATATTCCTCACAGACACATGATGAAACACACTCTCGCTTACGGGATTGTCCAATATGTGTGATTCTGAAAACCTAAGCATCAATATTATAGGAAAACATCCCTATTTCTACTTCACATTAAGCTAGGGTTTCATTAAGAACCATGAAGACATAAAACAAAGTTTCATACCTTGGGAAATCGACTCCAACCGATGCTGCGCCGGAGACGAAGGGATGGACAATCGATTCCAACCCACTAACTTAGGCCTCGGGCCGACGATGATGAAGAACGAAGCCTTAGGGTGTCCTCAAAGTGGAACCCTTTTCACTGGTGTGGCCTCGACAAATGCGAGTGAAGACGCCGATTACTGGGTTTTCGGTGGGGTGGAGCAGAGTAATTTGCTTACGCTATAATCACTGGATTGGAGCCGCGCCGATGTTAGTGGTTTCATTCGGTGGAAGGGACACGGCGAAAATTTTGAGTGGGTTTTGCAATATGTGCAGCTAGAGAGAAATGGAGAAGAAGAAGTTGGGGACGAAGGTGAAATCGGGATTTGGGGGGAAATCTGAGGCTCTTCTATCGAAATTGTGGTTTTGGCGCCGTCTACGTTAAAATGACAATTGCAGCAAAATTGGACGTCGGCGGTTTAACCTTTTAACGCGGTATAATTTGTCTTAATTATTATTAAAGTCGCTACAAAAGTCGAGGTAATACTTGTGGCGCCAATTTAGCGCCGCAAATGTATTAAAAATCACTGCAAAATAAATCAGTAAAATCGCACGGATTGTAATCTGCGTCGAGCAAGAAATCGCCGTTAATAACTAGTTATTGCGGCGATATTAGTTACAGCAAACCCAATTTCACCGCAATAGACTCAATTTCTTATAGTGATATATTGGAGGAAATTACTATGTTTATTGAAAACTCTATTTTTATAAATATAATTGGATAATTTGTTCAAATCTGCACATTCTTTGCTAATTATCTCGTATTTTTCTAGTTAATCTTGTGACATTCATTAAAATTTATCATTTACACATTTTTAGTATCGTTATGAATCTTGTCATTGTCGATATCGCATTTCTATTTAAATATAATCTTCTGATTCTATTACAATGATTAAATTCTTCAATTGATTTTTTTTTTTTTTTTTTTGTAGCATGACAATAAGTTTATCAAGAGGTTCCCTTATATTTATATATATAGATTGAATTAATTGTTTATCTCACTTTTTGTTAAATTCTAGAATATAATTAGATCCCTACAATTCATGTCTGAAATTTCCAACCTGAATTTGCAGAGAAATAAAACAGAATGTATCAACCCTACAGCATTTATTGATTATTTAAATACGTCGAGATCGAGACTCACATGATGAACGGTGCATAAATGCCATAAGTTTCCACAACTACAACTTATATTTTCATTTTCTACTTGTTTCCGGTTGTTGGTGGTGTTGCTGGCATGGTATTTGTGATGGTTACGTGTGCTTGTGTGGGGCAGCTAGGACTGTAATCGAATTGAATTGAGCCGATCTTTAGCTTGCCGAGCTCGATATTTTTATTTATTTTTTGAGCTCAACTCGGCAAGTTAAATTTTTAACTCGAACTTGAGCTCAAGCTCGTCCCTAAAAGAGCTCGACTAGAGCCTAGCTCGAGCTAACTCAACTCGAATTGTTTATTTTTTTATTTTTTGAATAAAATTTAATAATTAATAAATTAGATAAATAAAAAATAAAAATAAAAACTAATATTGAATTTGTACAACTAACAAGTAGAACATCTATTGAATTATAAGATTTTAAAAATTTATAAATAGTTAATATTTAACTAGTTGATATTTATCCATAATAACAATATATTATATATCTACAGAAATTATTAATACATACACATAATATGATAGCATATATCTATTTCATATATGGTTCCCACATACTAGTATTTAAAATTATTAAATCTTATCTACTAATTATTGTACAAATTATACAGTAGAGCAATAAAGTATATTCAATATATGGAAATAAGTAATTAAGTTACATATTATATATAAATATATATGTAATTATAAAAGAACTATGCTAATTATATTATTAGCTAAGACATATCTTATATATATGTATATATACATAGGTATATGTATATATTTATCAATATATGAATGAGCTTTAATTAATCGAGTCGAGCTAACGAGTCGACTCAGGCATAAACGAGCGGGCCTTAATGAGTCTTAACTAAGTTGAGTCGAGTTTTGTCGAGTATGTGTTATTTACTAATCAAACAGGTATCTACTTTTACAAATGAGCTTTTTTTTCACAAGTCTCATGCACCCATCACTCTCTCTCTCTCTCTCTCTCTCTCTCTACACAACTTGATATCTATGACACCTCTAACCCATTCATTCCCACCCACCAAAAAAATACAAGCTTTTCTAAAAGGCTTCTCAAGTATGTATCCTTACATTCTTGATTCGATCCAAAACTACAATCCTAGCATTCCACTCCCAAAAGGATGGTCTCTAGAGAAAACTCAAGTGACTCCATTATTGTTCGGAGATCTGCAAATTACAAACCTACCATTTGGCATTATGATTGTATCTGGTCACTGACAAGTGAATATGTGGTACAGCATACATTTCACTATTAATATTATTTATTTTTTATCTTAGTATTTTTTGCATCTATTTTTGTATTATCGATACTTGGCTTATGAGAAAATTGGATTCTCAGGGAGACTCATTCAACATAAAAATTGCTAACCTGAAGGGAGAAGTGACAACGATGTTTCACAAAGCATTGGAGCCTTTAAAGCAACTTGAGTTGATAGATATCTTGCAAAGACTTGGATTATCTTACCACTTTGAGGATGATGTAGGGAGGATACTAAGTAGTATATGCAATACTAATCGTGTTGATCCTGATGTGTAAGAAGAAGAGTCTATATGCCACAGTTCTTGAATTTAGACTGCTAAGACAAAACAGATATAAATGTTCCCCAAGGTAACAAATATAAGAGTTTTATTTTTATTTTTTCAGTTAGTTTTGAACACTAGTAACCCCTCTTTAAAGCTAACTATTAGCATGGCTTATTAATTGCAGAGATTTTCAATAGTTTCACGAATGAAAAGGAGAGTTTCAAGGAATGTCTTTGTAATGATACTGAGGGAATGTTGGCTTTGTATGAAGCCTCATTCCTTTTGCTAGAAGGTGAGAAAATCTTGGAAGAAGCAAGAGATTTTGCAACCAAACATCTCAAAGACTACGTGAAGCAAAGCAAAGATCAAAATCTTTGTGCAATGGTAAACCACGCCCTAGAGCTTCCACTGCATTGGAGGATGCTAAGGTTGGAAGTGAATTGGTTCATTGATGCATATAGGAGCAAGAAAGATGCGAACCATATCTTTCTTGACCTTGCAACATTGGATTTCAACGTGGCACAAGTAGTCCACCAAGAAGAACTAAAAGAAGTGTCAAAGTAAAATCATTTTTTATCCTTTTTTTTTTTACTTTTTATTCTCAACAAGGTTAACTACAAGGAGCTTTACTTGGTATACAATTCGAAAGGCAATAAAATGCATTGCTATAATTCTAAACTAGGGCTGAACAGGAACATTGGAACTGCTCGTCACCAATTGGCACCAGCCTTCAGGTTCCAAAATCGGTGGAGAATCGGTTGGCCAGTGGTCCAAATATCTAGAAACTGATGCCGATCGATTCGATTCCGATTTGAACAAGGTTCAAACCGGTGAACCAACGGATTAAATATATATTATTTTATTCCTAAATAAAACGACACGGTTTAACTTGAGTAAGTTAAACAGCATTGTTTTATAAGAGCGTTTTACCAAAAAAAATTAATGTAAATGAGGTTGTTTAGTTTAATACACCTAATGGCATCGTTTTGGGTTAAGGTTGCCCTAACTCCTGAGCCCCCCTCCCCCTCCATTTATCCAGTGCAGTTTCTCTCTTAGACTCTCTCGTCTCTCAGACAGTCAAACCTATTTCATCTCTCAATTCTCCCTCTCTCTCACATCTCTCTCGATTCTCTCTCTCATCTCTCAGTTCTCCCTCTCAGTGAGACTCAGATCGTAGGCCAAGTCGCCCCGACACCATCTCTCTCCCTCCAACAAGAAAAAGCCCTAAAGGCCCAAAACCAACCAAAAAACCGTTGAAATGACCAAAACCTGCCAAAACTGATCTGGCCGATTTTCTCCCCTCATTCAGTTGGGTCAGCCGGTTTTATATAAATAAAAAACGGTCATTTCACCTATTCTAGACTAATATATTCCTTTTTTGGTTCATATAAAGCTGGTGGAGGAGCACTTGTATTGTAGAAAAGATGAGCTTTGCAAGGGATAGGTTGATGGCCAATTTCCTATGGACAGTGGGAGTATCATTTCAGCCTGAGTTTGGATATAATAGGAAAATGTTAACAAAATTCGATGATAACCACAATAGATTATATGTATGACATACATGGCACTTTGGATGAACTTGAGCTCTTCACAAATGTCGTTGAGAGGTTTGTATTAATGGCAATGAACATCTAATGCTTGATATATCGCTAATCGTTTTCGTATAGACTTAAGGGTACTAAGCTTTTGTAGTTCCAGATGGGATGTCAATGCAATGGAACAACTCCTTTATTATATGCAATATGTTTCGTTAATCTCCACAACTTGGTTAATGAAATAGTTTTTCACACTCTCAAGGAAAAAGAACTCAACGTCATTCGATTCCTTCATAAAGTGGCAAGACCTTTGACTTGTAAATTCTTCATTATACTTACCTGACGTTTTTTTTTTCTAAGGATAATGTTATGTATTATATTTCCTCAGTGTATTACTCCACTATCATTGTTTCAGTGGGCAGATTTATGTAGATCTTATTTCTTGGAAGCAAAGTGGCACTACAACGGATATACACCAAGCCTTCAAGAATATATTGAAAATGCATGGATTTCAATATCAGGGCCAGTTATACTAGTGCATGCTATTTTTTTTCTTTTTTTTTTTTTTATCACAAATCCATTAACAAAGGAGGCATTGGATTGCCTTGAAGAGTATCCCAATATGATCCGTTGGTCATCAACGATTGTACGACTTGCAGGTGATCTCGGAACATATGTGGTAAGCAAAACCACATGCACTGTCAACCAGTTATGAATTTCATCAAGTTTTTTGCACTACACATTAACATATGATAATAGCCTAATATATTATTTCTGTGTATATATATGTTAGGAATTTGGACCTACCAAATTCACCCATAGGATCCACTTTTTGGTGAAATATGAAGAAAAACAGAGAAATAATAACAACACAAGAATTTACGTGGAAACTCTCAAAAACAGGAGAAAAACCACCTGGCCCAGAGAAGAAAATATACTATGTGAAAAATTATTACAATCACACAATTTTTCTCCTCACCCCAAATGACACCTACAAAGCTTTCCCACTAGTAAAACTTTAACTCTCACCTCTTTCCTTTTAACAAGAAAAGGCTAATATAGGACTTTTCTTAGAGTCACAAGTTACTAATTAAGCTTATGACTTGGTGTAATTAACTAAGAGGCTAAACCTCATTTTTATAGGCCATGGGGCCTCCTCCTTATTTTTCTTCCACCGATGTGGGACTCCAAATGAGCAAAAAACCTAACAATCTCCACCTTGCGACTTTGGCTGATCCCACAGCCACGCACTACCGCAATAAAGATCTTCATAGCTTCTGCTATAATGCTCCACCATAATAGCATACCCACTCAGAATAAACCAATTCCAAGTATTTCAATTTCGGCCCATGTCGAAAATAACCTTGCTAAAAAATTATAGTGCAACTTTCACGTTTGGCTTTCCTAGAAGTTCATCAGTCATCGACATAAATTTTCACTACACACCCTGCATTAATGCCAAACCAATGCCTGTGTGCAAACTTGTGGACCCGCTAACATTAACACATCCTCTATCATGGCAACTTTGGAAATTAGCGGCATGCCATGAGGATGTACATGTCTCTTTAACAGATATCGTCTTCCATGGAGAGAGACACAACATTAGTTTCATTACCAGTATCTCCATTTACTGACTTGGAGCCACTTGCAGAACCTGCTCCTGCTCTTGGACAATTTTTCTTGACGTGCCCAGATTGTCCACACCCCCAGCAGACTACTTTCATCTTCATGGAGTTCTTCCTCTTCCCATTACCAGCTACTACTAATGCTAAGTTTCCAGGTAAACCATTTCTTCTACCACCTAGTCTTTTCTCTTCAGAAAAGAGTTTACTGGTAACCTCTGAAAAAATTATTTTCTCATTCCCATGTATCAAAATAGGCTTCATATGCTCATAGGAAGATGGAAGAGACCAGATGAGCCTCAAGGCTTGATCCTTATCATCAATTTTAACTCCAATAGATTCTAGCTCAGAGACAATGCCATTGAGAACACTTAAATGATCTGAAATAGTCGTACCTTCACTCATCTGCAGTGTATGAAACTGCTCCTTCAGGTACACCCGATTTGAGACGCCTTTTGTCTGATGCAACTCTTCGAGCTTTTCCCAGAGTTCTTTTGCCGTAGATATTCCATGAATATTTGCAAGAACATTCTTGGCCAAGCACAGACGTATCGCACTTGCTACTCTCAAATCCAGATCCTCCCAATCTCCATCGCTCATTACAGATCTGTTCTTTGTTTCATCAGTCACGCTAGTATCACTGCTAACTTCAGGGATTGGTCTGCCCTTCAACGCCTTATGTAATCCTGATTGAATCAAAACATCCTTGACTTGAACTTGCCACAAGCCAAAATTGATTCTCCCATCAAATTTCTCCACCTCATATCTGATAGAATTTGAAGCCTTACTTCCTGACATTGTCTCGATGAATTTTACCGTAGAAATGAATGGTACTCACTAAGTAAGTTCCCAGGAAAGATTATTCTTTCCTAGACAGAACTTCAAGGTTCCCAGGAAAGATTGGAGGGTCACACTGGACCACTTAAATGCCAATCTCCTAGACAGAACCTCCTTAGACTGTACGTATCCACACTACCACACCAAAGCTCCACCCACCAAAAAGAACCTAGTGGCTCTGATACCACTTGTTAGGAATTTGGACCTACCAAATTCACCCCTAGGATCCACTTTTTGGTGAAATATGAAGAAAAACAGAGAAATAATAACAACACAAGAATTTACGTGGAAACTCCCAAAAAATGAGAAAAACCACCAGACCCAGAGAAGAAAATACACTATGTGAAAAATTATTACAATCACACAATTTTTCTCCTCACCCCAAATGACACCTACAAAGCTTTCTCAATAGTAAAACTTTAACTCTCACCTCTTTCCTTTTAACAAAAAAAGGCTAATAGATGACTTTTCTTAGAGTCACAAGTTACTAATTAAGCTTATGACTTGGTGTAATTAACTAAGAGGCTAAACCTCATTTTTATAGGCCATGGGGCCTCCTCCTTATTTTTCTCCCACCGATGTGGGACTCCAAATGAGTAAAAAACCCAACAATATATATATACATGTTTTGAAACTCAGGATGAGTTAGAGAGAGGTGATGTTCTAAAATCAATACAATGTTACATGAATGATGATGGTGTTAGTGAAAAAGATGCTCGTGAATTCATTAGTTCCTTGATTAGTACAATTTGGAAGAAGATCAATGAAGAACGTCTCTCTACAACTTCTCCCTTCTCTCAAATATTTACCAAAATCACAATGAACCTTTCAAGGATGGCGCAATGTATTTACCAATATGGAGATGGGCATGGCACGGAAGACCGTGAAACTATGGACCAAGTGTTAGCATTGCTTGTTCATCCCATTACCCTGCCCAAAGATCAGTATGCATGATGAGCAATTGACATATACATATGGATACATGATGGAAGTTTCCGCTTAATTAGAATTGTTAGTTTTACTACATTGCATAAAAGCTTTTTTTTTTTTTTTCCTTTTTTCAATTTCCGCCCTATGTGTGCCAAAGTTTACGTTAGTTGTGCAATAATACATTATGTACAAGCCAGACCTAGCTAATTAATTTGCTTGCTTAGTTTGTCCACTTCTTAATTTATTGAGGTTGCTACATCATACACGCATTGCGGTGGTTTTGATTCTGTAAGAGGTTTGTGTCAATTAATGGCAGCGGTACTTACACCTCCCATATATATTTTATATATGGCTTATCAATATTGGTGTAAACCTAAGTGTTATATACTTTGTGATTCCATTATGGATGCTGGAACAAGTCAATTATTATATGAATACTGCTATTTAAGACTTCTACGCACATCACACACTGTTTATGTGACATAATTTGATTTGAAAGATAAGTTTTAAAATTTTGAATCTTACAAATCAAATCTTAGCATTTAAGTGATCATGTACTGCATGGATGATATGGCACTCTACACATGACCGGTTTGATAATAGAATAATTCTTATTATATATACATATGTATATATATAACGTAGATATGTTTCAGCTTGCTTTCTTTTTAAGGGAATATATAATTGTTAGTTTTTCTTTTCTTTTCTTTTCTTTCTTTTTTTGTCAAAAAAGACGGTGCTATATATCCTACTTAATTAAGGAAATATTACTAAATAGCTACAAATTAAAAGTTTAATATTTAATTTGGAATGTGATTTATTACAAATATACTTTTATTAAGCTAGAATATATGGTAAGTACGACTGTTCGAGCATGGGGAGCCCTTTTAATTAGAATTTACGTGGTACTCTTTTTCTCTCGATCTCTCTCTAAGCTAGTAACGCCTAGTTCCTTGCAAAAAGTACACGCGCGTGATATGCAAGATAGAGTCATGATATTTATTCATTTTTCTTTTTTGGGCAAATATATATACACAAAAAGTATTTCTTTCGAATTAAATATTTGTGATGAAAATATTTTTTTGTGACAAAAATGCATCAATCAAAATGACATTTTTTTTTTTTTTTGAAGTACTTTCAGATTAAGAAGTCTGGCCTAGCTTTAGGGAGCCGCTAGCTTGAGGTTGGCCATGGGAGAAGTGGCAGCACCACGTCAGAGCTAGTTTTTATGTTACGGTTTGTAGAAGCTATCAAAGAATATTGGAAAATTTTGTTTGACTTTTGAACGTTTTAAAAATTCGTTCAAACAATACTTTTTGTGATGCTTTTTTCCGCCACAAGTGATTCTCACACGTTTTTTTCGTTATATGAAAATTGTAAAATACATTCGAATATATTGTGATTAAAGTTTAAACAAAATTTTGCTTGTTTTAAATAACGTTTCAACGTATTCTATACAACAACATACGTGTGGTTTGGTGGAAGTCGTGATACTGAAATGATGACCACACAGATCACGCACCCTAACAACAAGTACTCAAAGTGTGCGTAACATGCAGTAAGTGTGCAAATATAATTATCGCAACGAAAAATGAAAGAGGCGTTCATACTAAGTACAACCCATCAAAACTATTGCACAACACTTCTAGGTCTTTCACTTCACATTAGCATGACTAGTTCTTTCAGTAGCACATCACATTTAAAACCTCAAGGTAGACCATGCAGCTCGAATCTCCAGTAACCCACCAAAACTATTGCACAACACTTCTAGGTCCAAATGCTTTATTACCTCATAAATCTGGTTATGCTATCCACCGTTTTTGTCTAAGCTACAACTTCCAAGTCATTATTGCACACCCCAAATTGGCGATCTAACAACTATCTTCACGAAAAAAAAAATTAACGACGTCCATAATTCTTCCAACTGGACGTTCAATCTCCAAAGGAAAGTATAGTCTCAAAATTTAAATTCCTATGTGACTTCTAGTCACAACTGATTCCCGAAGATAATCACAACAATTATTGCCAACCATCACTTCACTGAGTATCACACTTCAACTGTACACTCTGATCAACTCACCAAAAGAAAACCTAAGGCTAAGATCTCTTGAATTTAATACTATCGTATCGAATCCACTTCAACACCTACCAAAACAACTTCTTCCAAGCCAAAATGAAACAAGGACATGTACTCTCCGAAATTCATATACACTCACAGCTATTACGCGTCAATCTAATGCATCCTTAGTCAAAACCAATACTCCACCAATGTACAAGTGATCAACTACCACCATAAGCATTCCAAATGACAGAAACAATAACAACATACCAAACGGTAAGAACTCAATGCGTACAAGAGTCTACCTAGAGCATCATTCCAACAATTCCTTAAAGTGATCCAAAAACTTAGCATCCCATACACTAAGTCAAGCCCATGCTACGAATCAGGTTGAGCAGTCAAGATAGGCGATGAGAAGTCAAACATAAGGAGGTGAAGGTCGAGATTTACTCAAGGTTTCCAAACGGCAAAGGAAAATCGATCCAAAGAATGATGTCACAATTTGTCACAAAAGATTTGTTTCGCCAAGTGACTAGGAAGGAATCTGATTTGCATTGGAATTGAGAAAGCTGCAACAAGGTAGTTGGGTACAAGATTGGTCCTTACGCCAAAAGCAAACTACATAAACATTATATAAACACACAAAGGAAAGAAAAATTCCAACAATTCACCAAATCAGATCCATAACACTTGTCAAAGCATCAAGTCACCAAAAGTTTCCTTTAAGTTGGACAAGGAGGTTGAATTAATAAGATGAGTAAGAAAGTGGAAAGACAAAAATAAAATATAGTGAGTCCAACTCTAAAAAGGTTTACAAAAGTAGTAGTTTTCTTTTCCCCAAAATAATTTCAAGGATTTAGAAACATTTAAAAGAAAAGGCCATAATTTAAAAATAAGCAAAGTCAGGACCATCTTGCAGGGAACTCATGGAATGATCTTTCCGAGGAGGTACTAAGTGTGAGTGCAAAGAGGCCTAAGCAATTGGGAAGAGCCAAGCCGATAACACATTGAGAACGAATTCCAAGGTTTACTTTGTTGACTCCTACACGCGTCAGTACATATTCTAGCTAACAACTTAACATTGGAGGTAAACCAAAACATTTCTTGATCCAAGACACTCAATTAGTCGAAAGTCCACACATCCCGCCTAAAGTAGGCATTGAGCTTTATAGCCCAATACATTCTCATCCGAAAATATAATTGCGCCTATATATCTATCCGGACGACAATTACTTAACTACTCAACACCCCAATTCTAACTAGTATCTATAATAGTAGTACCAAGCTCAATATCATTCGCAATTAAAGTCCACCCAAAAATAATTGAAGCTTGCCTCCATATAGCTAGTACACCCAATCGTATTCTCAAACTAACTTGATCACATTCTAAACCATCAAACAACTACGATATCCACCCTCGGACCTATATCCTCAAAATTGACAAGAATCATTTCTTAAATTTGCAACATCTATTATCCTTAAATTTGATAAAACTAGATTCTTAAAACCTGCCAACCCTATAACCTCATGCTAGTAATATGTAATACATGAGTCCTACTACATAGATCCTTACGTCATTTTATTAATTCTTTAAGTTAAATATTTTGAGATAAAGATTTTTATTACTTTTAATTATTTTATTTTAAGATGAGTATGCTTTATTTTTAAAATATGATTTATTAAAATAAATCAAGGGTATGATTTTTTTTAGACTTTGAAATATTTTCTCTTAAGTCCTTTAATTTTATTCATTTAAGAAATACCTCAATTATTCTCTACTATTGGATTGGTACGTGAAAAGTATCCTTGATGTGGATAGATCTCTACCATCCATCTCCCTAGCTTATGGGATAAACTTTGACTAAAGTAAAAAGTTCATCCCACCCTTTGAACCCGTAGGTTTCCAAGATAAGCAACAAAATCTTTTTTTTTTCTTTCCCTAGACTTGAGCCCGTAGGCTTCCTAAGCAAGCCACAAAATTCTTTTATTTTCCTTACACCCATCGGCTGAGGCAACAAAAGAGAGAAGAAAAAACAAAAACTAATCCTAAGGTATATCTACTCCTACCCGTCGACCCTCATCCAAGGAAAAGATTTCACTTCCTTTCCAAGCAAGCTAAAGCCAACGCCACCTTCATCCCTTTCCTTCCTCTTTCCTTTTCATTTTCAAGAAAGCAAGTTCCCCTCATCTCCTTCAAGCTTGTGACTCCATGGCAAGGGAAAAAGAAAAAATATATATATATTTTTCTTCATCCTCATCAAGCCGTGTGAGAACTCCCTCCATACTCAAATTCGATTTTGACTCAAACCTTGGAACTAAAACTTGTTTTATCTTCCAAATGGTGAAATATTGAAGGCAATAAATTTTTAATTTATTCCCTAGTATGATTTACATGTGGGGTTTCAAGTTTCACCATTTTCTTACCCATAATGTTTCAGTTTTTGGGTTAAAATAGTTCGATCATTTTGGCTCTTCATCCACACGGCTATACCACTATTTGGTCATCTATCTTGCTTCTTTAAAAGAGCTAAGAACCTAAGGTAAAAATTTTAATTTGACTCATATGATTTTAATGTGATTTTGGAGGCCAATTAAGTTGTTTTAACTTGTGTTTTGGTGTAGTTAAATTCCTATATTGCAAATAAATATGTATGCCCTATTTTTGGCCCAAACCGAATGGTATTATAGTTTTTTTGCTATGTACTTTTCTATATTTCGAAAATACTATGCTGTTATTAAACTTGGTTTAATCATAGGTGATGATTATATTGATTTTAAATTATATATATTGGTATCATGTGCCTTGTGTTGAGGTTTGGTTGGTAATCTATTTTTAGGATGCTAGAGGTTTGGTTCAATGGTTTTGCTTGGTTCTATAATTTTATATCTTGCTTTTTAAATGTATTAAGAGGGTAAAACATAAGTTTGAGTGTTTAAAGGTTTTAAAGTTGCTTAATGGGTAACTTTGTTATATTTTATGCTATGTTTAATTTTTAATGGGATATGCTAGTTAAACTAGAAAATATTTCTTATGTGAATAGGTTATAGCTTAGTTAGCTTAGATATAAGAGATTAATTGTGCATGATGTATTAGGATATGTACAGTTGTCCAAGTATTTCCTAAGTCCATGTCATGCCATGTCTTGATGTAAAAATAGCCCAATTGTGTTCCCTCATTTGGTTAAATTCTACTTAACCCAAGAGTCTAAAATTTTGATAACCTAACCTTTTTATAATGAGAGACCACAAATTGATTTAAATGGCATGTTTCCTAAGCTTGTTTAGCCTACTTGAGATGCCTAAATCTATTTTAAAGCCTTTGTTGAGAATTTCTAGATTTTTATCTCCTAATGCCCACAACTCAAGGTGAGCTTGAACTAAAGAGACCTTACTTGAAGCCTATGAATTCTTAACTACTTTTCATGTAAGCTTTTAAAATAGCCTTCCATGGACAGCTAGAATTTCTTAAAATTTAAGTTATTTCTCTTATAAATCGGAGTGAGGAATAATTATTTGGATTAATGCTAAGCATAGAAGAGACGTTATATTGTAGTATTGTGGCTTTCTCTTTTAAATGGAGGGCTAAAGAATATTGTATGAATATTAACACGCTTATGCTATTTATTGGAATAGGACCTATATTGGCGTTGGAAGTATCGAGGAACATAGAGGTAAGTAGCTATAACCATGCTCCTTACACAAAGCTCTCTTATGAAAGAATGTCTCTCTCTCTCTCTTTTCAAATGTTTTTCTAAAGAAAGAGTAAACATATATAGTATGTACAAGCCCTTTCTTGACAGCCCTTGTTAAGCACCATATCAATTATAATTGTATGTATGTGTATAAGGTAATGCATGAACGTAGGTTCTAAATCATGAGATTTCTATACATGCTCTCTCAATAAACTTATTGATTATTCCTATATGTATTATAGTATGAAAATGTATCTTGTTCATAAAAATGATGTGCATCGGAGTAAGAAAGATGATGAAAATATTTTGATTGTAAAGGAAAGGAAATGAATGTCTCATGTCTTATGCTTCAAGTGATGCTATAAATGAGTTTTAAAATGTCCCTATGAACCGATGCTTTAAATGAGGCGAAAAAAGTATTTTAAAATGTCCCTATGAACTCATGCTTTAAATGACGTGAAGAAAGTATTTTAAAATGTCCCTATGAACTAATGTTTTATGGATGCCTTGAAAGATGATGTTTAAACTCATGCTTTTAAATGGTGTTCTTCCACGAATGAACTGTTAAATAAAAAGGACTAAAAAGAAATGACTGACATCAAAGAAAGAAAGAAAAGACAGAATGAATGAACGTTTTATTGTATGAAAATACGTAACGGCCATATGAATGAAAATGGTACTAAAGGAATGGGCAGATTGTAATGCCGGGTAAGTAGTACTGGTAGTGAACCCAGTGCTGCCCATGACTAAAATGGATTCCCAACCTGTGGCCATGGGCAGAATCCAGGTCCAAAGGAAGATCGCTAACCCTAACACACGGGGCGTAATAGTGTGTACCGGCCAAAGAAAGTGAAACATGAAAGTGTAGTTATTTCTTAAAATATTTATGCATGAAAGCATAGTTATTGCTTATTTCTTAAATGTTTATGTATGAAAGTATGGCTTATTCTTTAAACTGTTATGCATGAAAGCATTCTCACGATTAGTAAATATTTATATACGCATGTTTTCAAAAGAAAAAGAATAGATGCCTAGTATGTTCACTGCATGGTGTACTACTTACTGAATATTCGAATCACTTTTGTTTTAAATGTTTTAAACATTCAGGTAATGACGAAAAGGCTAGGGAGCAAGGCACTACTGCAGAGGGACAGGCAGATGCTTAGGATCTTTCCTAACTAGAACAGTTATGTTTATGGATGATGGGTTATGTTTATGTATAAACATTTTAAGTTGGGACGAACTCTGAGAGTCTCTTATGGATGAATGTTCGAATAGAATGTCTATCAGGTGTTTCCTTTATTATATTAGAAATTTAGAGTACACGCGTGTCATGTCCATGCCAATCGCATATTACTGGAAAAAGAAAAAGAAATAGAAAATGAAAAGTCAAGGATAGTGACAAATCTTGGTATCAAAGCAAAAGGTTATAAGGTCCTGTAGACTTTAGGAGCTGAAGTCCTCTCTCAGCTTAAATCTCATTAAAAATCAGTCATTCATGTGTACCATTCTAGGACTTTAATCATCTAAGGATCATTCTCCGAAGTCACCAAGATCGACGACCTTAGATCCAATAATAAAAACAATATTTGAACTACTAGACTACTACAACTAATAGCCATGAATCTGTTTGGACCGAACAGAGTTGCAAGTTTAGGAAGAAAATATTATGCATTTTTTATAGTTAATAATTTCTCTAAATATACTTAGATCATCTTTCTTACTCATAAAGATGAGGCACATAATGTCTTTACCAAATTATGCAAGAGAATTCAAGATAAAAATGGCTATACTATTTCAAGTATCTGAAGTGATAAGGAGAAAGAGTTTGTTAATAAATATATTGAAACTTTTTGTGATAAAAATGGTTTTGTACATAATTTCTCTACTCTTCGAACTACTCAACAAAATGGGATAATAGAGAGGAAGAATAGATCCCTTCAAAAGATGTCAAGAACAATGCTCAATGAGAACAACTTGCCTAGTTATTTTTAGGCTGAAGTAGTAAGTACTTCATGTTATGTTATAAATAGAGTTATGTTAAGATTTAAGTTAGATATTCTTTTTATTAAACGTGAAAAAGAAGATGCAAATGTATTTAGATGCAACATTGGTTATTTTCATGTATTTAGATGCAAATGTTCCATTTCGAATGACAGAGATAATTTAGGCAAGTTTGATGCAAAATCTGATGAAGCTATATTGCTCGGGATTCTACTAATAATAAAGCTTATAGAGTCTTTAATAAAAAGACTCAAATTGTACAAGAATTTATGCATGTAGTATTTGATGAAAATAGCCCTTTACTTTTGAAGAAATCTGTTGATGAAGAAACAGAACTTATAAATAACATGGAGAACCTCAAACTCAATATAGAGAACACAAGAGAGGAAGTCCAACATGAAGACGTCAGGAAAGATAAAGAAAACTTAATGCAAGATGCAACCACACAGTGAAAATTTGTGAAATATCATCTAGTAGAACAAATTCTAGGAGAACCATCACGAAGTGTAAGTACTCAATCATCACTTAGAAATACTTGTAATCACACCCTTTTTACTCAAATTGAACCCAAAAATAAATGAAGCACTTCTTGATGAATTTTAAATTCTAGCTATGCATGAAGAGCTAAATCAATTTGAAAGAAATAATGGTTGGACACTTATTCCTAGTCCCAATAATCATACTATTATTGGAGCAAAATGGGTTTTTAAAGACAAGAAAAATGAGTCTAGAGTCATCATTAGCTAGAAACAAGGCTTAACAACTAGCCCAAGGTTTCGATTAAGAAGAATGAATCGATTATGATGAGATATATGCACCGGTTGCAAGAATAGAAACTATTCGAATGCTACTTGCATATGTTTCTTATAAAAATTTCAAACTTTTTCAAATGGATATTAAAAGTACTTTCTTAAATGGACTTATAAATGAGGAGGTATATGTTGAGCAACCTTTAAGTTTTGAAAATCATATTTTTTCAAATCATGTTTCTAAACTCACAAAAGCACTATATAGGCTCAAAGAAGCTCCTTAAGCTTGGCATGAGAGACTCTTCTTGATTGCAAAAGGTTTTTCATGAGGAAAGATCGACACAACTGATCTTTTCATTAACGTGAAAAAGAAGATATTCTTTTTATTAAAATTTATGTAGATGATATAATATTTAATCCTACTAATGGAAAGATGTTGTTGTAACGCCCCATTCCCGGAAGTCCTGAGAGTTAGCTCTTAATACTAATATCAACTTCAATAACACAACTATAAGATCCAAAAAACTTCATAAAATGTTAATCCATTTACTCAAACCAAATATCTATGTTCCTTCATAAGTACAATACATAAATTCTTCATAAAAATAAATTGAAACTCTCCAAAAGACTCGAAAATATTTTTAACTCATCAAATCAAAATAACTGAAAATAACCAAATTATTAACTAAGACTCTCAAAACTCTCCATTATTATTACCCATGGTTGGGCCGTATCTGGTTGGGTCGTATCTACTATTGTAACCCGTGGTTGGGCCGTATCCACTATTATAACCCGTGGCAGGGCCGTAACTGAACAAAGCGGAAACAGAATCAAATTCAGAATCAAAGAGTCATACCAAAGGTTTTCAGAAATCACATCTTATCCAAACAGAGTTCTGAACAAAATCATATCATCTTCGTAATCAAAGCAAATCCAAAGCATATTTACATAATTATGCACAAATTTTCATATTTGCTCTTTTTGCATAGATCAGAAATATAATGTCAAAAATAAGCTCATATCTACACCAGTCATGATAGAAAATACTTTCTTCTTAAACAGAATCTCATGAGTAATGCAGAACAAATAACTGAGGTAGTTCAAATTTCTTTTCATAACCAAATATGTATATTTTCCAAAAAGTCAACCTCAGCTTATTTTATTTTATGTAAAATCTAGCATACCTAGACTTTTTAGTGAAATTTTCCTCAAAAATGTCGAATAATAATTAATCGTCACCTATAAAATAATCACGTAATTCTAGTAAATTTTCAATTAATCACATATTTCGATATTCAAGCCTAAGATGCTAAAATGGCCTATTTTATTTATTCCTCAAAACCTAAAATTCTCATAATTCCCAAAATACCATCATTTCCCAAAACCATCAATATCCACTTAATCGAATTCGTACTGAATAAGAATTTAATCGAGCAAGTATTAAGATAATTACATAACTCAATAAAAATTAATATTTAAAATATCTAAAATACCAACAACATTTTATGAATAAATAGAATACATTGGCTACTAAAATTTCCATAAAATAAGTTATGAAAAACTCATCTCTTAAGAAAAATAGGTTTTCTTAATTAACAATATTATGAGAATATAAATATAATATTTAATGAGACTTAAAACAAAACCCATTTAAACATAAACCCAAAAAAAAAAAAACTCTCACCCAAAAAAAACCCATTTAACCTAATATATATATATATATATATATATATTAGGTTAAAACTGGTAAGTACCCAAAATAGGTTAAAACTTTACATATATATATGTCTATACATATATATATATATATAAAGACACCTTATGATAATTAAAAAAAAAAAAAACTAGAGATGACATAAATAACAACATATGCATGATAGAAGTGCAGCGGCGGCAGGGACTCACCGAGAAGGTAACGTGCGACGGCGCAGGGTGCGATGGGAGGTGGTGAACTCGGCGGCTATGCACTGGACGAGAGAGAGAGAGAGAGAGAGAGAGAGAGAGAGAGAGAGAGACCAACGAATGAGGAAAAAAAATGAAAGAGATAGAGTAAGCCGAGAGAGAGTGACACGGAGGTGCTGTCGGTGGCTGACCAAGAGGGACGCGGCGGAAAGGAGTGGCATGGAGTTACCGTCAGAGTTCTCTGTGCTGGTGGTAACGACGTGGAGCCGATGGCACCGTGTGTGGTGGCTTTGAACGACAAGGGCACAGGCTGTGCGTTGCTATGTTTTCGGGGGCTAAAACACGGGAGTTTTCATTTCACTATGTAGGATGTTGTCCTCGACAATATGGTGATGGTGCAGTGGTGTACGGTGGAAGAGCTGGAGCTCCAGTGATGGTCAAGTGGAGGTGGCGCATGGCGAGGCGGAGCTGCGATCCGTGGAGATGCAGTGCATGCACGGGCTGCGTCGATTCTGCATGGGGCGGCGACTTGAGTTCTGGATGGTGTAGCGGCACTGCAATTCATTGATGTTGCTGGACATTTTCTAGGCGAGGACTAGAGGCTGTTGGTGAGTCGAAAAGGTCTGGTGGTGGTGGTTTGTTGGGCGGTTTCTACTGCAGCGTGGCTATCTTCTCGTTGCACTACGTACAGTGGGTGATATGTGCAGCAGCGCCACGAGATAGTGGTTCAGGTGACAGTGGGTGATCTTGGCTCATTTGTGACAGTGGTTCAGGTGCTGCACGGTTGCGCTACAGGGGAGGGCTCACGATGTGGAGGAGAAGTGGGCTACGGAGGGAAGAGGTTGGGCAGGGGGCGGTTTCTGAAATATAGTAGAGATATGTGTATTTATAGGTGATAAGAAAAAAAAACCTAGAGATGAGGGCAGAACAAATGTGCATGTGCATGGGGTGGAGACGTGCGTGCGGATGAAAAACAGAGTCGTACGTGCATGCATGGGCATAAAATAGACGTGAAACCGTGAAGAACGTGGAGTCTAGGAATATTGTTTCCATGAGCTTGGGCTCTTTAACCTAAAGTAATTTGGCCCGGATCTTGTATGGGATTAAAGCATAGGCTTTTTCTCCAAGTTTTGGATCTCGACTCATCCTAAAAAAAATTTACATAACTTGTCGGGCCAAAAACAAAATAAAATAAAACATGCTCGGTCCATAAAATATTAGCTGAAATTAACCTAATTAACAATCTCAATAAAACTCATAAATCGCCGAAATAAATATTTGGGAACCGAAACCTATTCTCAAAACTACTCGTTAAAATCCAAGTGAGCTTTTCATCCATAAAAAAAAAATTCGGACGCGAATTTTCCTGCTCGGCCCCGGTGTTACATATGTCAAATTTTTACTAAGAGTATGAAGGAAGAATTTGAGATGAGCATGATAGGAGACCTTAGCTTCTTTTTAAGATTGCAAATTAAGTAAGCAAAAAGTAGAACATTCATTAATCAGTCAAAGTATATAACAGAATTATTCAAAAGGTTTGGAATGGAATGTGCAAAGGAAATTAGAACACCAATGAGCCCATCCACCAAACTTGACGAAGATGAAAGCAGGAGGTCAATCTACTCAAAGGTATATCAATGTATGATTAGTAATATATTATATTTGACAACCAGTAGACCAGATATTATGTTCAATGTATGCTTATGTGCACGCTTTCAATCATCTCCAAAAGAATCTCATTTGACTGCAATTAAGCGTATTCTTTGATAAACTGTTGGTGCAATTAATTTAGGATTATGGTATCCTAAGCACAATTCTTTCGATCTAATCAACTACTTAGATGTAGATTATGCTCGTTACAAAGTTGATTGAAAAAATATTAGTGGAACATGCCATTTCTTAGGCCATGCATTTATTTCATGGTTTAGTAAAAAGCAAAATTATGTTGCACTATCTACTGCTGAGGCATAATATGTTGTCATGGGTAGTTATTGTGCTTAAGTTCTGTACATGAATCAGCAACTTGAGGATTTTAAACTTATGTATAATCACATTCCAATCAAATGTAATGATGCCAATGTTATAAATCTTTCAAAGAACCCGATACAACATTCTAGGACTAAACATATTGAGATTAGATATCATTTTCTATGAAATCATGTGCAAAAGGGTGACATTGTACTAGATTTCACAAGTACACACGACCCGTTAATAGATATTTTTACAAAACCTCTGCCAGAAGATAGATTATGCATGATTAGAAGAGAAATAGGAATGATGCATGCTATGGATATTTGTTAAATATTTTTATTTTATTTCAAATGACTTGCAAAAACTTGAGGCTCTTAACCTCATTTCTTCAGCACTCTTGCTTTTTATATATATCATCATGTTGTCCTTATCCAAAGGATTAAGCAATCGAAATGAAGAGCCAAACAAGGACTTCAAATCCTTATTCTGCTGTTTTAAGGCACTTATCTTTATGTTAGACTCATGAACAAGTCGTCAGAGTACAGGAATCTTCTCGTTAAGCTTTTCAACC
Source organism: Juglans microcarpa x Juglans regia (assembly GCF_004785595.1). Lineage (NCBI taxonomy): Eukaryota > Viridiplantae > Streptophyta > Magnoliopsida > Fagales > Juglandaceae > Juglans > Juglans microcarpa x Juglans regia. The sequence goes on along the minus strand of NC_054598.1, from coordinate 36,033,070 downwards.
TCACGTGCTCGAGACTACAATCCCAAAAAAATGAAATAATGGAGGATAAGTACCAAGTGCCAAGACTCACTAGTTCATAAATGGCTATTAACCAAATCTCTTTCATGTTGCACCATGTAACCTATAGTAGATGCTGAGAAAACTGGTGACTAAGGTGTAGAATACCTCATATATTGATCAAAATGATTGATGGAATAAGATTATTGAGCCTTTGCTAACAGATAAAATTTGCAGAGTAAGAATGCAGATTGATTACAGATATGCGAAGAAGATAAAATGCGAATTGAATAAGCTAAAGACTGCCTTTATAGAGATAAACATGAACACAAGACAAAACATCATATTTATTCATATCTTACTTGGTTAACATTACAAGATAAGCTGGACTAATTTCATCAAACTTTTACTAAGGCAGTTGGATTAAATACAGCTTGTCCCCCAAGCTTTTTCGATGTTCTCAAAAGTTACTTTCTCGTAAACGTTGAACCCTTGCCATTATCAGCTACTGCTAGTCTTGAATTTGAACTCTCTCTTTCTAGCTCATGTACTCGTGGTTGAGGGTCATGAGCATACCAGTTCTTCAACTTTTTCGACTCCTCGTTTTCCTATTTTAATCTCTTATTCATTATGTCTTTATTTGTAAGCTTTTGACGCAATTCAGAAATTTGATTGTTAAGTTGCTCAATCACACTCACTCTCACTCGTAATATCCGAGACATAGTTGTAACAGAGACACATATTGCACACTAAGAGTCCTTGATTTTGCGATGACCTCAAAATCAGTCCTTCAAGTCAAACGAATTTATGCTCCTATCACGGCGTTAATAGCCTCAATAGATAAAACATACGGTTGAGACGTGAATGGTTCATAATTCAAATTTGGAACATTAGTGAAAGAAAACTGCTTGGCCATAAAAACTATCATGGATAAATAGAAACTAGGTCAAGGAATGATTTGAGAAGTTTTTCTCTTGAGATTCTGATGGGTAAGGATGATCCTTTACACAGAAACTTAAAGGTTTCAAATCCTTACACAATCTCATTTGTCAAAAATATCACGCGGATTTGAAGTTCTTTCTACACTAACTCGATAGGGCTAGCCTTATAGCAATGCAGCACTTGTCTGGCCTAAGCAGCTCCAATTATTCAACTCTCCACAATTTCTATTAACAAACCGTCTCATTTATGCATTGGTTACTGTTGTCCATTTTAATGATTCAAAAAGGGAGAGAAGTTTAGAATAGAACATTAACATGTATTTTCCAATGCTTTATTTGATTTAATGTCCCTTGAATGGTTAAGTTTTATATATATATATATATATATATATATGCTTGGAATTATGTTTATCTATTACTTGAAAAACTAACGCACATTCTCAATGGGAGCTTAAGCGTTACTACAGATATCAAAGTTTTACTAAGTGTTTGTTATCATAAAAAATGAGAAGATTGTTGAACCTAAAGTTTCAAGCATCATATAATTATATATCTATATATGGATTTTGATGATAACAAACAACTTCAACATAAATGAGTCATAAGCTCAAGTTGTCCACATAATGAAGTCAAGCACATCAACGAATCAAGTATAACAAAAAAGGGAACAAACTTACAAATAATGTTGTTAGAGTAATTTTATATATCTTTTTTAAAATTCAAAAAGGGTTTAAGGCTCAAAAAGAATCTTTTCTCATAAAGCATCAAGTTACATTTTTCACATGTGCATGATATATTTGACAATTGAAAGTTTGAATTTTGAATTTTTGAAAGATGGTTGATTGTAATCTTTCACGTGTATGATATGATTCAAAATTTGAAAAGTGATTGATACTCATTTTACATGTGCAAAAGGTAGATTGTTTTTGTTTGAAAATTTTGAAACGTGATTGATACTCTTTTTGACATATGTAAAAAGTAGAAACTTTTGTTTGAAATTTTTGAAAAGTGATTGATGTTCTTTTTTACATATGCAAAAGGAATATGTTTTTGTTTGAAAAATAATGATACTCTTTTTTACATGTGTGGAAAGTAGAAGCTTTTGTTTGAGAAATTTGAAAAGTGAATGATATTGTCTTTAACAATTGCAAAAAGGAAAATCTTTTATTTGAAATCTTTGAAAAATGAGTGGTGCTCCTTTTGACATTTGAATCTTTTTAAATTTGAAATTGAAGTCTCATATATCTATAAATAGCTCATTTGATATCTTCAAAAACACACATCAACTACAAGATTTACTACATTCATTCTTCAAAAGTTTTCAATCTCTCTTTTCCAATCATTGAGCCTTAACATTTGTTCATTCTGATAGAGATATAGTTTGCGTTGTACTGTTTTCATTTCACTCATTGAGAAGTGTACTCTAATAACATACCCACTATCAGCTCTTGTATAAATAGTAAAGGGGTGTTTGTAACCCTTGTGAGTGTAATAAGTGTTCTACACGAGAAATAGTTGAATCATCACTCGTAAGGTGATTGTAAGTGTAGAATGTGTTCTATGCAAATTCTTTGAAGCGATATTGTTCAAAAGTGTAATTGGTTTTTAGCTACACTTGAATGTGGTTAAATAGTGAATTTGGGAATCATCAAGGGGTAGGTCAAGGCAAGGACATAGGCAATGGGGCTAAACCTCGTTAAAATATTGAGTTTGCATTTCTCTTACCCTTATTCTTTTTATTTACTATTGCTCAGTATTTTATTCACATTTTATATTGTGTCTTTGATTTATAATTTAGACCAACCTAATTCACCCCCCTCCCGAGTTAGTCATCTGGGCAACATTGTCAACGAAATGGCTTTTGACGCTCTCAAGTAGAAAGGATTCAATAACGCTCGATACCTTAAAAAAGTGGTAAGATCTTGATTTCTAAGTATTACATATACTTCCTCTAGTTCATTGCTCTACTATGAATATTTCTTTACATAGATTTATGAAAATCTTATTTTTTGGAGGCAAAGTGGCATTACAATGAATATACACCAAGCTTTCAATAATACATTGAAAATGCATGGGTTTCCATATCAGCACCAATTATACTAGTGGGGCATGCTTATTTTGCTGTCACAAATCCAATAACAAAGGAATCATGTGATTGCTTAGAAGTTAGAAGAGTATTCGAATATAATTCGTTGTTCATCAATGATTCTACAACTTGCAAATTCTCTAGAACATCTCCGGTGTACAAACCATATATACTATCTTAAGAATTTCATCATGAATTTTTTTACCACTTGACATTATAAACATATATAGATTAACCTCAATCTATATGTGTGTGTGTATGTATATGTGAGTGTACATGTTTGTGTTTCTTATCTCATCAGGATGAGCTAGAAAGAGGTGATGTTCCTAAATCAATCCAATGTTACATGAATGATATCACTGTTAGTGAAGATCAAGATGCTCAGGAGTACGTACATAGGTCTTTGATTTGAACAACTTGGAAGAAGTTTAAAAAACAGAACGCATTGTTACTTCACCCTTCTCAAAAATGTAAATTGAGATCACAATGAACCTTGCAAAGATGGCCCAATGCATGTACCAAATAAGGAGATGGCCATGGCAGTGCGGAATGTGAAACCAAGGATCGCGTGTTAGCATTGCTTTCATCCCATTTCCCAGCCTAAAAATATTGATGGACGATTATTGATAAATACAAATACGTGATTAAAAGTTCACAATTATTTAGTCATTATAAATCACATGAAAGTCTTTATAATTTCCTTTTCCTTTTTAAATTTGGAGACTAGATGCGCATCAAAGGTTAGCAGTTCAGCTGTACATCACTAATAATATCTAGCTCCTCCCCGAAATAAATGATGCGTATACAAGCATTATAATAAAAGTGCGATATAAGGGTGAAATGTAGAATTATGATATAAATAAAATAATTTATTTAATTACAAAAGTTTAACATTGTCAATGGCAAAACGGCGTCGTTTCATTTTTTGTTTAGAATCTCCCCTCCCCAACCCCCCCCCCCCCCGCGCGCGGGTGCCCCGCTAGACCACCCTCCCACTCACCCAGAATCTCTCTCTCTCTCTCTCTCTCTCTCTCTCTCTCTCTCTCTCCAGTCATCGCGCTTTCTGTGTCTCACTCCATCACTCGCCGTCACCATAACCATCGCCACAGTCTTCTATGACTCCATCTTCATCTCCGTCGCCGAAGGTTAAAAACCATAAATCTACTACAATGTTTTGTGATATTTATTTTATGAAATGGAGATTGGAGGAAGGATGGAGTTTAATCAGAGATGGAGGATATGATTTTGTGTATTGTATGCTGTGGAGACTTGATTGTGCATGTGCTTCACTGGTTTGAATGGTTGATGAACAATGTGTACAGTGTGTTCGTGTGTGAATCTCTCCATGATTGGTTTGCTTTTTTCATTTTTTTCAAAATACCCTAAATTATTTTAGGGTTTCGGATTAGGGTTCTAATTACTATCAATACTAAATTTTGAGCTATTGAGCTGATAATAATAAACTGATCTTAGGTTAAAAAATATATATATTATACGTTCCAATTACTATCAATATTTTCTTAGTTTTTTACCAAAATTATCAATTTACACTTTAAGCTATTAATTAAATTTTGAGAATTTACATTAATGTGGAATAAGATCTTATTCTAGTGCCAGCAGAAATTGTAGCTTAATTCCCCAAAAACATCTTTGTATGATCTATTAATATTTGAGATGATTAAATGTTTTTAAATATCGATCTAATTTGTTTTAGTTTCAAAAGCGTAGTTATAGCATGATTTGGTTGAGTATGAGGGGGCCGACGTCGAGGAGGAGGGTGGTTGTGGCGCCCCTGACCCCCATGTACGGAAACACGGGAATCGAGACGCCAAGATGGTGACAACACGATCACGCATCTCAACGATAGTGCTAAGTGTGTGTACATGCAACAGTGTACAATAAACAATGCAGCGGATAATTTTAATAAGTCAACTAAGTACTAGAATTTTTAATACAAATTAACATACGTAAAATGATTAAAAAGAATTATGCAGTTATCCCAAGATAAAAGTATGATACAAGTCCAAATATAAAAATGAGTGATCTCAATCACTCCTCGGGCAGAGCCGTATCCTTAGGCTCACCATCATCTTCCTCTGCATCAAAATCTGTGTTACCATAAAACGGTACCGCAGGTAAGTATAAACGAAACAACCACGAGATAAAAATATATTAATGCAACCAACATGCATGCATATAATGAAATATGCATCAGACCCAAAATATCATTTTCCCAAAAAATGAATATTTTCCAACACACGCCAAAATCTCATTTTGGCCCAAAAATAATAATGCATCATTTTCTTAGAAAATGACCCACACAAAACCATTTTTTCCATCACACGCTATTTTCCCATAAAATAGCCTGCCCATTAAACAATTTTACCGTATGCACCATTATCTCCCATAAGGACCATCCGCACACCCTAGCTCCCTTCGTCACACCATGGGTAACGACCGTGCATGTGACTTTGTAACAAGCGATGCCTAGTTCCGCGCCCAGCGTGTACGTGGCCAAGCATCCTCTAACCCCCGCCAGCAGAGGGGCTACGGAGTCGGCACGAGAGTGTTACCATCCTGTCCGATCCCGTTGTCACCCAGCGACAACCCAGGGGACGTCACTCAGTATATTCTGTTCCCGAGTAACCAGAGAAGCTCCACCGAGATAATGTCCCATCTCGGCTTGGGGTCGTGATACGCACCACCCAAAAATCCTTTAACACATGAAAATCCAGTTTTCAATAAACACATGAACATTAATACAATTACACAAAAATCAATTTCATTTACAAACATGATCATGCATGCAAATATGCCATGTACATGAAACGACATATTATCCAACAACCAACAACTCCCAACACAAATAAAACACACAAACAACTCCATCCTCCAATCCATCCGACTCCCGTACTCCTTGAACTCAGTCCGGCATAACCAACCAGTTCACAGTAAAATGAGTTAGTGCAAAAATACATTGAAATCACGAAAGTTCTTTAGAAAAATACTTACAGCGCTATATAATAATTTCCAAAGGATCACAAAGATGCAAGAAGTGGTGACTTAGTAACGTAACAATGCAAAATGCACTGTGGCCCTGTGTCTCAAAAACCCACTTTTGAACAGGGTTAAACCAAGACCCGAGATTGATAGGGTAGGGCTTAGGGATGTCGGTGAAGCTAATAGTGATGGTGGTTGGCCGTATGTGGTGGCGTAGAGGGCGGTTGAAGTCCAAAAAGCCCAAAACGAAAATGTTGATGAATGTGCTTCACCGGTGGTAGATCGGGGCTGAGGATGGGTGCATTAGGTTGCTAGGAGGTCGAGGATGAAGTGGTGAAGAAATGATGGCCGGAGGTGGCGGTACGGCGGCGAGCGAACACAAGAGGTGTCACGGCTTTACGTCGTGCGTGGGGACAAACGGCGGCGCTAGAGAGGCTGAGATTAGAGGGTGGTGGTCTTCGGCTGGTGGGGAAGGGAAGGAGAAGGCCGGTGAGGCACACGGCAGCGCGCGGCAGTGGCTGGGTGGAGGAGAAGAAACGCACAGGGAGAGAGGGAGAGAAAGCCTTCGCGCACGGGAAGAGCAGGGTGACCAGCCTGATCTAGTATTTATTTTAATTTCATTTTCTAATTTCTTATTAATTTATTTATTTTCATTTAATTGGTATTAATTAATTTCATTTCAAATTTTATTGTTATAGTGATACATGAGACGGCGTCTACGGCTACCTTCGATGCAGTACGACTTTGTATTGGACGCACCATTGCCATGGTTTGCACAATTTGTCCTTTATTTAATTTTTTGCATTTATAATTTTATATCATATTTTAGTAACTAATTATTTTGCTTGTATATTTTTTAGCTTTTATATTCTCAATATACATATGTTGAATCCTAATGACCGATTTATGCTCATCTGCCTCATTTTCGTCTCAAATTCCAATTGCCCAATCCCAATCTCATCTTGGTTAGTACTTTTAATATTTTGTATTTTAATTTTTAAAATTTTTGTTTCATTTTATAACTTTATAATTCTAATTTGTTTTATTTTTAACTTATTAATATTTCAGGTTTTATAACTTATTAATGTTTATGATCTTGATTTTCAGTCTCACAGCAGTCGACACAACTCATCACTCAGTGAACTCACTGCCACAACGCCATCCCAAATTGATCAAATTGAAAAGTTATGAGTTATAATTATTAATTTACAATTAAGTGTAATGTTGCTACAATAGTTAATCGTACAATTTGTAATATTTAATATTTTTAGAAGAGTTTGTAATATTGTAATAGTTTAAGTTGCTAAATTTGTAATTTGTAATGGCTTGTAATTTGTAATAGCTTGTATAATTGTAAATTGTAATTTGTAATAGCTTAGTGTCTTAGTGATGATTATTACTTAATTATTTAATAGTTAAAATTTAGTATATAGTTAATAGTTCTATCTATATATATGTATATATTTTTTCAATTTTTAAATATATATATATATATATATATTTTTAGTTAAATTATGGACCCAAAGTGGTCCAAAAATGGATTCTGGGCCCAAAACGGCCCAAAAATAGATTCTGTGTCATTTAGGGCCCAGAAAAATGAGCTGAGCCACAGGCCTAATAAGGGGGGTGGACGGATTGGGGTCCACCCCCGCACCCCAGCGAACGAACGGGGTACCCTGCCCCCACATGGCATAACACACATCAGACAATATACAACTTCACAACAGTCACAATATTTCACAGTTTCACAAACCCAACTACATGGGTAATCCCATCCTCCATCAGGCCCACGGCCCAATTTCCAACCACTACTGCGATATCAAGCCCAACATTTCATCGGACCCAAAGCCCTTCTGTGATACCCCATATTTACGTGTATTTTGACTAAGAAAATTATTGTAGATTATGAGCTTTCTTGTTTTAAATGTTAGATGATTTACGTTATATTATTTTAAGATTTTTAATTGTTAAGTCAATGTGTTTTTCTTGTTATTAATTATTGTTCATTATTTAAATTGCTCTTTATTTTAAATTAGTTTATTATTGGATTTAATTATTTTATTTTCATTTAATCACTACGTTTAAATTATTTTATTTAACTTGCTGTTTTGAAATCTTTTTCGTTTGATCATTTTTGTGACCCAAGATGTGAGGATTGGACCTCATTTCTTTCCCTCACTTTTTTCTTTTCCTCTTTTTCTTTTCTTTCTCTTTTCTTTTTCCCCCCATTTCTTTTCTCCTCTCTCGCTATTCTCTTCCGCGCGCGCAGCACCCCTCCCCTCTCTCCCGTGCGTTTTTCTCCTCCACCCAGCCCGCCGCCGCGCGTCGCCGTGACCAACACCGCCCCTCTCCACCCACGGCCACAGTGCATTTTGCATTGTTCTGTTGCTGTGTTGCCACTTCCTGCAGCTCCGTGATCCTTCAAAAATTATAATAAAGCAATGTAAGTATTTTCTCAAAGAAATTTCGTGATTTAAATGTATTTTTGCACTACCTCATTTTATTGTGATCTGGTTGGTTATGCCTAACTGAGTCCGAGGAGTAGGGGATCGGATGGATTGGAGAATGGAGTTGTTTGTGTGATTGGATTGTGTTGGCAATTGTTAGTTGTTGGATAATGCGTCATTTCATATACATTGCATTGCACGCATGTTCATGTTTGTAAATGAAAACTGGGTTTTCGCATGATTGCATACATGTTCATGTGTTTATTTGAAAACTGGGTTTTCATGTGAGAAATGATTTTGAGTATGTTTGAAATGATTGGATTGACTGGTTTGAGAAAAAGGAAAAGAGACTGTAAGGATGGTGGTAAGCAGGGATGGTAGTATAGTCCCGCCTGCGATTCCAGTCTACTGTGCACGCAGTAGTGATGGTGGTAAGAAGGGATGGTGGTGTAGTCCTGCCTGTGATTCCCCCTACGGTGCACGCGGTAGGGATGATGGTAAACAAGGATGGTGGTAGAGTCCCGCCTGTGATTCCCGCCTACAGTGCTCTGATAATACCTCTTGTATGAAAATGAACTATAAGGATGGTGGTAAACAGGGATTGTGGTATAGTCCCACCTACAGTGCATGCGGTAGGGATGGTGGTAGAGTCTCGCCTGTGATTCCCACCTACAGTATCTGATAAATGATTTTGTTGTCGATTTATGCTTTAATGGTTACGAGCACACTTTCTGGGAAAATGATGGATTATTGATTTGAGTCATTTTCTGGGAAAATGACGGGAAATGTGTTTATGGATATGTTTTGGGCCAAATGGGATTCTGGCAAGCGTTGGGAAATATTCATTTTCGAAAAAAATGATGTTTTGAGAATAATGCATATTTCATCATATGCATGTATGTTGGTTGCATTAATGCATTTTTATTCTCGAGAGTTGTTTGGATTATACTTACCTGCGGTACCGTTTTATGGTAACACAGATTTCGATGCAGATGAAGCTGAGGGTGAGCCTGAGGATTCGGCTCCGCCCGATGAGTGATTTGGGATCACTCGTATCTGTATTTGGCTTTGTATTATATTTTATCTTGGGATAACTGTGTAACTCTTTTTAAATGTTTTACTTATGTAAATTTGTCTTAAAAATTCTGGTACTTAGTTGACTTACTTAAATTATTCATTGTGTTGTTTATTGTACATTGTTGCATGTACACACACTTGGCACTATCGTTGGGATGTGTGACCCATGTTATCATCATCCCGACGTCATGATTCTCACGTTTCTGTATGTGGGAGTCGGGCCATCACAGGGGGTATCAGAGCAGTTAGACTCTAAGTAAAACCACATGTCTCGTAGGTGCAGTACCAGGAAATTTTAAAGTTGTGATTTGAAATTATTTTGTTGGAAGTATGTTATTTTAATTGTTTTATTTATTTTATTGTACGTTACTTTGTTTGTTTATTTATTTTATTTTATGTTATTTTATTTTATTTAGTTATTTTATTTTATGGTAGGCTATTTTATTTGTTTTAATTATTTTATTGTGTACTACTTCATTTGTTTTATTCATTTTATCTTATGATATTTTATTTTGCTGGTTTTATTCTATTTTATTTTATGTTATATTGTTGTATTTCAATTTATTTTGCTATAGTTGTATTTTAATTTGTTTTGAGTTGAAAGTGGGGTTAAGGGTTACGTTATGGTAAGAAGATGATACGATCAAGAATGTAATTGTTAGGTATAAATATTTAGGCTTCGTTTGGAACTATAAGTCATCTCAGCTTATCTCAATTCATCATTACAACTTTTTCAAATCCCAATACAAAATATAATAAACAATTCAACTTTCTCAAATCTCAAAATAATAATAATATTAAAAAATAATATTCTAACAATATTTTATCATCTCAACTCAACTCACTTCAACATCCAAACACAACCTTAGTGTAGTAGGTTTGAACTTTTATCGACTTAGTTTGCTTTTGTAATCTTGAGGCATGAAGGGAACGGTTTGGTTTGGGTGATCTCTTTGGGGAGTAGGGTAATTGAGGTTTTAGATTTCGTTGAGATTTGACACGAGGCTTTAGAATAGGAGGTTGTAAGTTCAACAAACTTTAAGGATAGATTTACGAGAATTTCACCAAAGGTTTAAGGTTTTGCATACTTTAGGAAATGATTTGTTATCATTTAATGTTTTAGATTTTGAAAGCTTCTGGAGTTGATTGTTTTATTATTGGATATAAGTTTGTCAATTTTACAGATTTCAGAAGGTGATTCTTATATAATTTAAGGTTTTAAAGTTTTAGAATTGCATATTTGAAGGACTAATTTGTAATAAGATTTGAGTTTTTAATTCTGCAGGCTTGGTGTGCTAGCTTGATTTATTTTGGAGATTGGTTAATCTGTGACCATTAAATAGGGTTGATCAGAGTTGAGTTATTGATATAGGAATTTTCAAGGAGAATATTTCTTCGGGGATTGAAGGTATTGATTTAGTTCGTGTATTTCTATGAGAATTGAAGATTTGGTTTGAATTGGGGAAAATAATTGTTATTAGTTCGAGGTTTTAGTGGCAGGTTTTGGGATTTGATCCATAACATATTTAAGGATAATAGTTAGTGCAGATTCAGGAATGAATTCTTGGTGAGTTTGAGGAAAGTGTGTAATAGTTCATAGTTTTGGGAGATCAAGAATTTTCTACCAAATGTGGTGAGAGTTTTCTGGTTAGTAGGTGTTGAGGTTGAGCTATCTCGTACTCAATGGTGTTATGTTGTGATATAATTAAGGATTCAAACCATGTGTTGATCTTAAGGGATTATTGGTGATTTGAAAATTTGAGATGATACTTGTAATTAGAGATTAAACTTTTGGTGGTGCGGATTTAAGATATAATTCTTGTTGATTTTGAAAGAATAGGTCTGGATGATGGAAATGTTTATTGATGGTTAACTTTGGAAGTGGCTAATAGGTTACCAACTTCTAGAATACAATGAAGGTTTGTGAGTTTTAACATAAGAGTCGATTGAGGTTAGAGCAGTTCGTGTTACGAAAATAATAATCATTGGATTTTGCTGAGTGTTGTATTAATGTTTTTGTGGAAATGGAGATTTTGGATTACATGGCCGCCCTAGGAGTATTAGACGTGATGTGTCATTGGGAGACTAATGCGAGCATAATGGAATCGCCTATGCGAGCATGGCAGGGCAGTTTCGAAGGAAAAAGTTTACGGGAGTGGGAAGGGGAAGGCCAGGGGTGGTTGTGCAACCACTGAAACGTCGCTGATAGCTGAGGCACACGGCCACACTGGGTTGAAAGACATTCCTAAGGCTATGAGAAGGGGGATTCGAGCGAGAGGAAAAATGGTAGATGCTTACCGATAGGGTGCAGAGTTACAGTGTGGGTGGCAGCTCGGTGGCTAGAGGGTGGCGCAAGGCGGCAAATCTGGCAGTGCACAATGGAGACCCAAGAGGGAGAGAGAGCGTGAGAGGGAAGGAGAGATCAGTGTGGCTTAAGAAGGAAGGTATGCCCAAGGGGTGGAGGTCCAACGTGCATGAGGGTGGCGAAGCGCAGCTATAGGCTGCGGATCTGGGCCGCAATGTGCGGAAACCGTGTGAGAGAGTGGGCTATGTGAGGGGCAGATCGGGGAGACAAGTGGTTGGGTTCGGTAGAAGGGAGGGTCGCTGGCGTGAGGGGCTAAGTGCGGTGACTCCGATGGCTGCAACGACGATGCTGCTTGTGCCGAAGTAGGGAACCCATGTGAGAAGGAGAAGGAAAGGAGAAGGAAAGGGGAAGGGAGGGAGCTGCGTCGTGGGTGGGTTCGATGAGGAGGTGGTCACCAGTGAGAGGAAAGGCTGTTGGTGCAGTGGCGGTGGCTGGACTATGAAGGCGCCACTGGGCTGAAGAGAAAAGGAGAATCGGTAACGAAGAGGGGGCCGTCAGCTAAGCTAAAGGGAGAGGGAGGAAAGAGAGGGAAAGTGGGAAATGGGGAGAATTAGGGTTTCTCTTGGGAATTTAATCCCAACCATCCATCTAAGGGTCCTTAGATGAATCTAACGGTGGAGGTTAATCCTGAAAAATAAAATAAACAATAATAATACTAATGAATAAATTAAAATACCCTAATTTTTGGGTCTCACACCTACCTTACACGTATGAAGTGAATTGAAACCATGCCATGACTAAAGTTCTCAATAAATGGAATGGTGCCCCTCGTAAAGCCAGTTCTTGGGAGTATGTACTGGAAATTACGCAAACCTTTATCCACAGTACCTTGTGAGCAAGGTTCTTTAAGGTGGGAGGGATTGTTAATAGCTTTGTGGATAACGATCTTTGAAGTGTGGAGGAATATTGCAGTGTGACATGATGAAGATGAAACAGTGGGCGGTAAATAAGGAAGGAAAGGCTGAAACAGTGCGTAGAAGTAATCAAACAGGGCGTTTAATACTTTTGTATGGGTAAACATGTGTAATAGTTGAGTGTATAAGGCAGGAAGGGAAAACGGAAAGGATCATCAGAATTTAAAACTTGTTGGTGGCCCATTCTTGTGTTAATAAAGATTCAGTTCTTCTCATTTTCTTTTCATTTTGTTTTTGTTTCATTACGTAAGGGAACCCATAACAGAATCATTGACGTCCAAATAAAACACCAATTATATATGCTGCTTGTTATTTTATCTTGTTTGTTCTATTATTCCTACCTTATAGTGGTCATGTCCTTAAATCATTCCCAACACACATGTACGTAATTTATGATCTCTTATTCATTTTAGGACTTTAAAGTCCACATAAGAATTATAGGGGATCTGGATTCTCGTTACACTCTTTTTATTAATAGCATATTCTATAAAGCAAGACGTTGAATCCGTATGGAAAAGATGTAGTTTTTGGAATCCAATGGACGTATATCTCTAAAAATGGAGGCACAAGCAAAAACATCTAGTTATATTTAACTGAAATCCAAAGAAGACTGTCATTATCACTTTTCAAGAGATTTACCTAGTGTTTATATCTTTATAATGATCATGATCAAAGAATTTTAGAGCTTTATCTTTAGGTTTAGTTAATTTAGACGTTAATGATATTGATGAAAATTTTAAGAATTAGGTACTAAATATTACATGATTAAAGTCCGCCGGCTATCCCGATATGCATGGCGCCAATAGTGTGCATGCATGGCTGGTGTACATGTTTGGTAGGGCAAGTTGTTTAGGGTACTACTCTCTAACCCTAAACCCTAGACTGGTACTCCTATATATATGAAGTTATATAGATCAGATTATAGCGCACAAATTCAAAGTGTTAATTAAATACATATAGGTGTGTGTAAATACATACTAGCTCGTGGCCGAATATATATTGGAGGAAATTACTATGTTTATTGAAAACTCTATTTCTACAAATGAAATTAGATATTTTGTTCAAATCTGTTGTCATTTTCTAATAAGTTTCCACAACTACAACTTATATTGTCATTTTCTACTTGTTTCCGGATGTTGGTGGTGTTGCTGGTATTTGTGATGGTTACGTGTGCTTGTGTGGGGCAGCTAGGGCTGCAATCGAGCTAAACTGAGCCAGTCTTTGGTTGTCGAGCTCCGCTCGACTCAAAATATTTCGGCTCGAGATTTTTATTTATTCTTTTTTCGAGCTCAACTCGGCAAACTAAATTTTGAACTCTAACTCGAGCTCGTCCCAAAAACGAGCTCAAGCTAGCTCGGCTCGAATTGTTTTTTTTTTTATTTTTCAAATAAGACTTAATAATTAATAAATTGGATAAATAAAAAATCTAATATTGAATTTGTACAACTAACAAGTAGAACCTCTATTAATCAATTATAAAGATTTTAAAATTTTATAAATAATTAATATCTAACTAGTTGATATTTATCCTTAATAACAATATATTATATACCTACAGAAATTACTAATACAAACACATAATATGATAGCATATATCTATTTCATAGAAATTATCTAGTATATGAAATTATTAAAACTTATCAACTAATTATTATACAAATTATAAAATAGCTATGAAGTATATTCAATATATAGATATATAAGTAATTAGGTTACATATTATATATAAATATATATTTAATTATAAAAGAGTTATGCTCATATTATTAGCTAATACTTATATATATATATATATGTACATGTATATATACATAAGTGTGTATATATATTTATCAATATATGAATGAGTTTTAATTAATCGAGTCGAGCTATTGAGTTGACTCTTGTATAAACGAGTGGGCCTTAACGAGTCTTAGCCAAGTCGAGCCAAGTCTTGCCGGGCATGTGTCTTTTACTAATCAAGCAGGTATCTACTTTCACGGACGAGCTTTTTTTTCACGAGTCTCATACACCCATCACTGTTTAACAATCTCTCTCTCTCTCTCTCTCTCTCTCTCTCTCTCTCTCTCTCTCTCTCTCTCTCTCTCTCTCTCTCTCTCTCTCGGTGACTACACAACTTCATATATATGACGCCTCTCATACACCAAGTTTCTCCTAAATATTCGCTTTGTTGGCATTAATTAAATAGATATATGTGCACGTGCGCGCACGCACGGACACACACAGACACAAATATATATATATATATATATATATATGTTTCACAGCAACCCATTCATTCCCACCCACCTAAAAAACACAAGCTTTTCTGAAGAGCTTCTCAAGTATATATCCTTACATTCTTGATTCGATCCAAAACTACAATCCCACCATTCGACTCCCATCAACAAACCGCATCTCACTAGTAACAGCAAGAACAAGCATTGTTTCTTGTCCTCCCCAAAGCATGGTCTCTAGAGAAAACTCAAGTGACTCCATTGTTGTTCGAAGATCCGCAAATTACAAACCTACCATTGTCATTATGATTGTATCCGATCACTGACAAGCGAATATGTGGTACATCATACATTTTGCTATTAATATTATTTATTTTTTATCTTAGTATTTTTTGCATCTATTTTTGGATTATTGGTACTTGGCTTATGAGAAAATTGGATTCTCAGGGAGACTCATTCAACATAAGAATTGCTAACTTGAAGGGAGAAGTGACAACGATGTTACACAAAGCATTGGAGCCTTTAAAGCAACTTGAGTTGATTGATATCTTGCAAAGACTTGGGTTATCTTACCACTTTGAGGATGATATAAGGAGGATACTGAGTAGTATATACAATACGAATCGTGATGATCCTGATATGTGTAAGAAGAAGAGTCTATATGCCACGGCTCTTGAATTTAGATTGCTAAGACAAAACAGATATAATGTTCCCCAAGGTAACAAATATTAGAGTTTTATTTTTATTTTTTCAATAAGTTTTGAACACTAGTAACCCCTCTTTAAAGCTAACTATTAGCATGGTTTATTAATTGCAGAGATTTTCAATAGTTTCACTAATGAAAAGGAGCGTTTCAAGGAATGCCTTTGCAATGATACTGAGGGAATGTTGGCTTTGTATGAAGCCTCATTCCTTTTGCTAGAAGGTGAAAACATCTTGGAAGAAGCAAGGGATTTTGCAGCCAAACATCTCAAAGACTACGTGAAGCAAAGCAAAGATCAAAATCTTTGTGTGATGGTAAACCATGCCCTAGAGCTTCCATTGCATTGGAGGATGCTAAGGTTGGAAACGAATTGGTTCATTGATGCATATAGGAGCAAGAAAGATGCGAACCCTATTTTTCTTGAGCTTGCATCATTGGATTTCAACGTGGTACAAGCAGTCCACCAAGAAGAACTAAAAGAAGTGTCAAGGTAAAATCACTTTCTATCCTTTTTTTTTAGTTTTTAATCTCAACAAGGTTAACTACAAGGAGCTTTACTTGGTATACAATTCGAAAGGCAGTAAAATGCATTGCTATAATTCTAAACTAGGACTGAATAGGAACCATTGGAACTGCTCGTCACCGATTGGCACCGGCCTTCAGGTTCCAAAATCGGTTGAGAATTGGTTGGCCAGTGGTCCAAATATATAGAAACTGATTTCAATCGATTTGGTTCTGATTTTAACACGGTTCAAATCGATGAACTAACAGATTAAATATATATTATTTTATTCCTATATAAAACAATGCGGTTTAACTTAAGTATGTTAAATGGCATCGTTTTATAAGAGCTTTTTTACAAAATAATAATAATTTAAACGAGGTCGTTTAGTTTAATACTTCTAATGCCATCGTTTTGGGTTAAGGTTGCCCAAACTCCTGAGCCCCCCTCCCCCTCCATTTATCCAGTGCAGTTTCTCTCTCAAACTCTCTCATCTCTCAGACAGTCAAACATATTTCATCTCTCAGTTCTCCCTCTCCCTCACATCTCTCTCTCATCTCTCAGTTCTCCCTCTCGATGAGACTCAGATCATTCGCTCAGTCGCCTCGACACCATCTCTCTCCCTCCAACAAGAAAAAGCCCTAAAGTCCCAAAACCAACCAAAAAATCACTGAAATGACCAAAACCTGCCAAAACCGATACGATTGATTTTCTCCCCTCAATCGGTTGGTTCAGCCAGTTTTATATAAATAAAAAAAAGGGTCATTTCACCTACTCTAGACTAATATATTCTTTTGTTGGTTTATATAAAGCTGGTGGAGGAGCACTTGTATTGTAGAAAAGATGAGCTTTGCAAGGGATAGGTTGATGGCCAATTTCCTATGGACAGTGGGAGTATCATTCCAGCCTGAGTTTGGATATAATAGGAAAATGTTAACAAAAGTCAATTCGATGATAACCACAATAGATGATATGTATGACATACATGGCACTTTGGATGAACTTGAGCTCTTCACAAATGTCGTTGAGAGGTTTGTATTAATGGCAATAAACATCTAATGCTTCATATATCGCTAATCGTTGACGTATAAACTTAAGGGCACTAAGCTTTTGTAATTCCAGATGGGATGTCAATGCAATGGAACAACTCCCTTACTATATGCAAATATGTTTCCTTAATCTCCACAACTTGGTTAATGAAATAGTTTTTCACACTCTCAAGGAAAAAGAACTCAACATCATTCGATTACTTCATAAAGTGGTAAGACCTTTGACTTGTAAATTCTTCATTATACTTACCTGACGTTTTTTTTCCGAAGGATAATGTTATGTATTATATTTCCTCAGCGTATTACTCCACTATCATTGTTTCAGTGGGCAGATTTATGTAGATCTTATTTCTTGGAAGCAAAGTGGTACTACAACGAATATACACCAAGCCTTCAAGAATACATTGAAAATGCATGGATTTCAATATCAGGGCCAGTTATACTAGTGCATGCTTATGTTTTCATCACAAATCCTTTAACAAAGGAGGCATTGGATTGCCTTGAAGAGTATCCCAATATGATCCGTTGGTCATCAACGATTGTACGACTTGCAGGTGATCTTGGAACATATGTGGTAAGCAAAACCACGTGCACTATCAACCAATTATGAATATCATCAAGTTTTTTGCACTACACACGAACATATGATAATAGCCTTTTATATTTCTGTGTATATATATGTTTTGAGACTGATCAGGATGAGTTAGAGAGAGGTGATGTTCCGAAATCAATACAATGTTACATGAATGATGCTGGTGCTAGTGAAAAAGATGCTCGTGAATTCATTAGTTCCTTGATTAGTACAATTTGGAAGAAGATCAATGAAGAACGTCTCTCTACAACTTCTCCCTTCTCTCCAATATTTACCGAAATCACAATGAACCTTTCAAGGATGGCGCAATGCATTTACCAATATGGAGATGGGCATGGCACGGAAGACCTTGAAACTCTGGACCAAGTGTTAGCATTGCTTGTTCATCCCATTACCCTGCCCAAAGATCAGTATGCATGATGAGCAATTGACATATACATATGGATACATGATGGAAGTTTCCACTTGATTAGAATTGTTAGTTTTACTACATTGCATAAAAGCGTTTTTTTTTTTCCTTTTGTCAATTTCCTCCCTATGTGTGCCAAAGTTTATGTTTGTTGTGCAATATTGTTTAGCTCCTCACGAAAATACATTATGTACAAGCCAAACCTAATTAATTTGCTTGCTTAGTTTGTCTGAAAAATAAAAACGCTTTTATACATGATTAATGCGTGCTACACTTCTTTATTGAGGTTGCTACATCATACACGCATTGCAGTCATTTTGATTCTGTAAGAGGTTTGTATCAATTAATGGCAGCAGTACTTACACCTCCCATACTTTTAATAAGCTAGAACATATGGTAAGTACGACAGTTCGAGCATGGGGAGCCATTTTTGTAACGCCCCGTCCCCGAGGGTGCGGAGAGTTAACTCATATTACCTGATACTCAACTCCAACTTTGTTAATACTCTTCCAAAAGCTCCAAATCGAACGTAAACACTTCAAATTTAATTAACCACACATACTCGTATATAAAATCCTCAATACAATAATCCCAAAAATTATCAACTTCTCTACATGTCACATAAACTCACATTTCAACAATATAATTATCAAAAATCACTAATACTCATCGAAAACTTTATATTCTTAATCCACTATTCTTAAGTCATCTCACCCAATTCTTCATGGTCCTGATCCTCATTTGAAATATCCAAAAAAATCATCTGAAAATATTATAAATAAGAGGGGGTGAGTTATCAACAACTCAGTAAGCAGAGAACATATACTAGTATGCAAACATGAGCATTTACAGATTTCAGAATGCAGAACAAAACACTTTTTATTTTCTTTTCAGAATGCAGAGTCATAACATGCTATCAAAATATCAGAGCAAAGTTTCCAAAAAAAATATTCTTATTCAAAGTCTTTTGGCATAGCATAACTGACCACCATCATACCAGAATATCACAAAGCATCAGAGGCCATGTTTAACCTCCGTGGTAGGGTTGTGCAAACCCCGATAGCTAACCGAGTAGAAACAGAATGTGAATCTTCCCCTTATTTATTCTCAGAGCCCCGAGTGTGCACACAGGAAAGACCACCAGAAAATCACTTTGTTTCCAAAGTGTGTGCACCAGAAACAGAACAGTTGGTACCAACCCAAACAGAAGCCACTATTAGCACCCGTGGTAGGTCAAATAGGTCACCATCCACAAACCACATCCCGATTCAGAATGTCATGCCAAAAGTTTTCAGAAATCACATCATATCAGAGTACTAAACATCTTCAGAACAGAACAAAGTTTTCATAAATCACATCACATCAGAGTACAGAACATCTTCAGAACAGAATAGAATCAGATCACAAAACATAATTTTATGCACAAACTTTCATATTCGCTCTTTTTTACACAGTTCAGAAGCAAAATACAAAATAGCTCATGTCTACACCAGTCATGCCAGAAAATACTTTATTCTTAAACAGAATCTCATGAGTAATGCAGAATAAATAACTGAGGTAGTTCAAATATATTTTCATAACAAAACATGCATATTTTCAAAAATCAACCTCAGTCCATTTTATTTTTATGCAAATCTAGCATAGGAACCCCGCTTACCTGGACTTTTTAGCTTTTCAGAATTTTTCTCAAAAATGTCGAGTCAACTATAAATCGTCACCTATAAAATAATCACGTAATTTCCATAAGTTTTCAATCAATCATGAATTTTGATATTTAAACCTAAGCTTCTAAAATAATCTATTTTAATTCCTCAAAACTTAAAACCCTCATAATCCCAAAATATATCATCACTTCCTAAAATCACTAATATCCAACAACCAACAAATGTCAACACAATCCAATCACACAAACAACTCCATTATCAAATCCATCCGACCCCCTTACTCCTCGGACTCAGTCCGGCATAACTAACTAGTTCATAGATAAAATGAGTTAGTGCAAAAATACATTTAAACCACGAAAGTTATTTGGAAAAATACTTACAATGTTATAATATAATTTTTGAAAGATCACGGAGGTGCTAGCAGTGGGGGCACAGCAACGAAATAGTGCAAAATGCACTGTGGCCGTGAGTCTCAAATACCCATTTTTGAATGGGGACAAACCAAGACCCGAAATTGATAAGGTAAGGCTTAGGGATGTCGGTGAAGCTAGTGGTGGAGGTGGTTTGCCGTGGACGGCGGCGTAGGGGGTGGTTTAAGGCCAAAATACCCAAAATAGAAATGTTGATGGATGTGCTTCACCGGTGACGGATCGGAGCTGGGGATGGGTGGGTTAGGTTGCTAGGAGGTCGAGAATGAAGTTGTGAAAAGATGGTAGCCGAAGGTGGCGCGACGGTGGCACTGGAACTCAAAGGGTGCCGCGGCTTTGAGGAGATCGTGGTGGCTAACGGCGGCGCGAGGGAGGCTAAAACTGGAGGGGGGTGGTCGCTGGAGGGAGGGGGAGCTGAAGGGCTGGGTAGTGAGGTGCACGGCGGTGCAAAAAATTTACAACCCGAATGGGTTTCACACGGCCAACGGAGAGAGACAAAGAGAGAACGTGGGGAAGGGAATCCGGGGTGGGGGAGGTCATCGGAGGGTGGGGAAGGAGGTGGGACGGGCAGTGTCGCCGGACGGTGGCGCACGGCGGCGGGCTGGGTGGAGAACGACGCGGACGCAGGGGAGAAAGGGAGGGCAGGTCGCACGGGGAGAGAGAAGGGAGAAAAAGAAAATGGAGGGAAAAAGAAAAAAAGAAGGAAAGAAAAAGAAAAAGAGAAGGAAAGAAATGAGGTTCAATCCTCATATCTTGGGTCACAAAAATGATCCAACGAAAATAATTTACAAACAGCAAGTCAAATAAAATAATTAAATCCCACAATAAATTAATTTAAAATAAAGAACAATTTCAATGCATAACAATAATAAATATTAAGGAGATATATCAAATTTAATTTTTCACAAATTAAAAATCATAAAAATAAACCCACTAAAAATCCGATAATTTTAAAACAAGAGAATAAATTTTTGAATTAATAAAATAATCCTTCAATAAAAATATACTAAAAATATGGAGTATCACAATTTTAATTAGAATTTACGTCATACTCTTTTTTCTCTCGATCTCTCTCTCTAAGCTAGTAACGCCTAGTTCCTAGCAAAAAGTACATGCGCGTGACAAAAATGCATCACTCAAAATGACATTTTAACTACAAAAAATCATATTCAAAATAAGCATTTTTTTTTTTTTGAAGTACTTTTTGAATAAGAAGGCTGGCCTAGCAATTCTTGTAATATTGCACACTAATTAATTTACCTACAATGTAGGTACCATAACTTTGGGGAGCCGCTAGCTTGAGGTTGGCCATGGGAGAAGCGGCAGCACCATATCAGAGTTAGTTTTTATGTTATGGTTTGTAATCAAAGAATATTGGAAAATTTTCTCTGACGTTTGAATGTTTTAAAATTCGTTCAAATGATGCTTTTTTCCGCCACAAGAGATTCTCACGTGTTTGTTTTGTCATATGAAAATTGAAAAATACATTCGAATATATTGTGATTAAAGTTCAAACAAAATTTTGCTTGTTTTAAATAACGTTCTAACATATTCTATACAACAAAATACGTGTGGTTTGGTGGAAGTATTGACACCGGGATGATGACAACACGGATCACGCACCCTAACGACAAGTGCTCGGAATGTGTGCAACATGAAATAAGTGTGCAAATATAATTATCGCAGCGAAAAATGAAAGAGGCATTCATACTAAGTACTAGAAAATTTTAAACCTTACAACCCAAAAATAATATCCTCTAAGAGGATTATACCGTCATGTGATAGGTAATAAAATAATAAAAGAAGAAAACATAACATGAAGGGAAACAAATCACATATCGCCAAAGCAACCAAAACATAAACAAGTCATGCCTCCAGCGGAGCCGGTCCCTCAGCCTTATACTCATTCTCTGCATCAAAACCTACGGTTCCGGAACTATAGGTGGAAACGTCAAAATAAGATTATGAAATCTCAGCAAGTAAGCAACCAAACAACATCCAAGAGATTAAAATATATTAATATAACCAACACATCTTAATCCATACAGTAAAACATAGAGGAACAAATCCACCCCTTTTACCAAAAAAGACACATTTAGCCACTCATGCCAAAAACTTCATTGGCCCAAATTTAACCATTTGTTTTATTATGCATGCGCAATGGTCTCCTCTATGGACCATCCGCACAACCTAGCTCTCTTTGTTACACCATGGGTAACGTCCATGCATGTGACTTCACCGACAACCCAGGAGACATCACATCAGTTTATTATGCTTCCGAGTGATCAGAGAAGCTCCACCGAGATAATGTCTCATCTCGGCTTGGGGTTGTGATACGCACGCACCCACATTTTATAGCCAGCACATACAGACCCACAATCTAGTTCATACAACATGGCATAACACAGCACAGTTATATAAACAGTTCGGATAGCAATAACATAAAATGCACAGATGCATGATCAGCAGTAATTGGATGACATGGCAGATCATTCAACAGACACACATAAAACCACAGCAATCTCAATCATCCAGTTTCACAATTCACAATCACAGCTACCCACATTTTCCCATCCTCCATTTCTGGCCCAAGGCCCAAACCAACCTCAACTACAGTTTAATTTCCCAATGCTCCACTGGGCCCAAGGCCCAGCTCAACCAACCAGACTGCAGAAAAGCATTATTGTAAAAACATTATTCTAATCTCAAAGTGGTCGCATTGGAAGATTACTTACAACACAGTCGGGCAAGTTCAAGAAGATCGCGCGTGCGTAGGTCAACAGGTCCTGCATTACGTCAAGGGAGTGTGTCGCGAGGTGTCACCAAAAGTGGCGGCACAGTGGTGAACAGTAGTTGTACGAGGGCAGAACAGAGGCCAAAGGTAGGTTTTTGCGAAGGGGACTTCGAATCAAGTGCAAATGGGTGGAGAATGGGGTTTAGCTAGGTGTAGCTAAACACAGCGGCGTACAATAAAACCATTCTAAAGTACTCGAGAACACAACCAAAAGGGATGAGAACACAAATTTGAGCTACTGAGAGGAAAGAGGGTCGATTGTGGAGTGCCTTGAGAGTGGTGAGGCTCGGTTACAGATGAGAATGTAGGAGGCAACAAATGAGTGGCTCACGGGCAGGGGAAAGAGACAGTGATGCAGGCCAAAGTGGAGAGGTGTCGCAGCATTGGACGCTTGGCGCAGCGGCTAGGAGACAACACACAAAGAAGATAAAATGCCGAGAGACACGGGGAACAGACATGGAGGCTCAGAGTGGGGAGAAAGAGGTGGTGGCAGTTGAAGAGGGAAAGGGCACTGGCCAAAGCACGCGTGGCGAGGTTGGGTAGGCAACGGCAACAGCTGCATAGAAGAGGCCACGGCGTGAGAGAATGAAGAAGAAAAAGAAAAAGAGAAATGGAGAAGAGGTCTCATGCAGCACATCAGAGAGGGGAAGAGAAAGAGATGAAACCCTTAGGGTTTCTCTCCAGCAGCGCCAAAACGGTGTCGTTTAAGGCCTAAGGGGTTGGGCTCCCCTTTGGCACACAGGCTGGGCCCTAACTCACACACACACACACGACCCATCAGAAATAAAACACTTACAAAAACTACTACAAAAAGCCCAAACTCAAAAGGAAAAGAATTGAAATGAAATAAAATAGAACATAATAACTTAAAATAAAATAAAGACAACCATCAATAATACTAGCATGCCAAGAATAATAAAAATTAAATTAAAATAAAAGAGCCAATAACAATAGGTAAATAAAATAAAATAGAACATAATAACTTAAAATAAAATAAAGACAACCATCAATAATACTAACATGCCAAGAATAATAAAAATTAAATTAAATTAAAAGAGCCAATAATAATTGGTAAATAACTAATTAAAAACGCATTAATTGCGGATTTCACATCCTCCCCCCCCCCCCCCAAAAAAAAACAAATTCCGTTCTCGAAATTGACGAGCTAACTACAACTACTACTAAAGGGCTCATCAAGCTAATAATCTTAGCCTCCACTTCCGTAAGTTACAGTATTAGCACGACTAGTTCTTTTAGTAGCACATCCCATTTAAAACCTCAAGGTAGATCATGCAGCTCGAATCTCCAACCCACCAAAACTATTGCACAACACTTCTAGGTCCTAATGCTTTATTACCTCATAAATCTAGTTATGTTATCCACCGTTTATGTCAAAGCTACAACTTCCAAGCCCTTATTGCACACCCAGATTGGCGATCTAACAACTCTCTTCAAGAAAAAAAAAATTGACAACATCCATAATTCTCCCAATTGGACGTTCAATCTCCAAAGGAAAGTATAGCCTCAAAATTTAAATTCCTATGTGACTTCAATTCACAACTAATTCCTGAAGATAATCACAACAATTACCAACCATCACTTCACTAAGTATCACACTTTGACTGTACACTCTAATCAACTCACCAAAAGAAAACCTAAGGCTAAGATCTCTTGAATTTAATACTATCGTATCAAATCCACTTCAACACCTACCCAAACAACTTCTTCCAAGCCAAAATGAAACAAGGACATGCACTCTCTGAAATTCATATACACTCAAAACTATTAAGCGTCAATCTAATGCATCCTTAGTCAAAACCAATACTCCACCAAATGTACAAGTGATCAACTACTACCATAAGCATTCCAAATGGCAAAAACAATAACAACATACCAAAGGGTAAGAACTCAATGCTTACAAGAGTCTACCTAGAGATTCATTCCAACAATTCCTTAAAGTGATCCAAAAACTTAGCATCCCATACACTAAGTCAAGCCCATGCTACGAATTAAGTTTAGCAGTCAAGATAAGGCGATGAGAAGTCAAACATAAGGAGGTGAAGGTCGGGATTTACTCTAAGGTTTCCAAACGGTGAAGGAAAATCGATTCAAAGAATGATGTCACAATTTGCCACAAAAGATTTGTTCTGCCAAGTGACTAAGGAAGGAATCTGATTTGCATTGGAATTGAGGAAGCTGCAATAAGGTAGTTGGGTACAAGATTGGTCCTTACACTAAAAGCAAAGTACATAAACATTATATAAAAACACAAAGGAAAGAAAAATTCCAACAATTCTCCAAATCAGATCCACAACACTTGTCAAAGATCAAGTCACCAAAAGTTTTCTTTAAGTTGGACATGGAGGTTGAATTAATAAGATGAGTAAGAAAGTGGAAAGACAAAAATAAAATATAGTAAGTCCCACTCTAAAAAGGTTTACAAAAGTAGTAGTTTTCCATCATATCTTTTCCCCCAAATAATTTCAAGGATTTAGAAACATTTAAAAGAAAAGGCCATAATTTAAAAATAAACGAAGTCAGAACCATCTTGCAAGGAACTCATGGAATGATCTTTCCGAGGAAGTACTAAGTGTGAGTGCAAAGAGTCCTAAGCAATTGGGAAGAGCCAAGCCGATAACACATTGAGAACGAATTCCAAGGGTCGCTAAACTTAAAGTATTTGCGTGAAAGGAGATTTAGGTTACTTCATTGACTCCTACACGTGTCAGTATATATTCTAACGAACAACTTAATCTTGGAGGTGAACCTAAACAAAACTTGATCCAAGAGATTCAATTAGTCGAAAGTCCACACATCCTGCCTAAAGTAGGCATTGAGCTTTAGAGCCCAATACATTCTCATCCGAAAATATAAATGCGCCTATATATCTATCCTGACAACAATTACTTAACAACTCAACACCCCAATTCTAACTAGTATCTATAATAGTAGTACCAAGCTCAGTATCATTCGCCACTTAAGTCCACCCAAAAATAATTGAAGCTTGCCTCCAATATAGCTAGTACACCCAATCCTATTCTCAAACTAACTTGATCACATTCTAAACCATCACACAACTACAATATCCATCCTAGGACCTATATCCTCAAAATTGACAAGAATCATTTCCTAAATTTGCACCATCTATTATCCTTAAATTTGATAAGAATAGATTCTTAAAACCTGCCAACCCTATAACCTCATGCTAGTAATAACCATTCTCCGTGTTAAATCGATACCTTCAAACCTCATAGAGAAAAACGCTTCTTGTAAATCTCAATATCAATAATTTAACTCTGATCAACCAAATTTTAAAGGGTTACAGACAATTTAACACCAAAATATATAAAGCTAGCAATACCAAGTCTGTGGAACTAAAAACTCAAATCTCATTAAAAATTTGTCCTTCAAGTATACCATTCTAGGACTTTAATCATCTAAGGATCATTTGCCAAAGTCACCAAGATCAACGACCTTAGATCCAATAATAAAAACAATATTTCTACTACTAGACTACTGCAACTAATAGCCATGAATCTTTTTGGACTAAACAGAGTTGCAAGTTTAGGAGGAAAATATTATGCATTTGTTATGGTTAATAATTTCTCTAAATATACTTAGATTATCTTTCTTACTCATAAAGATGAGGCACATAATGTCTTTACCAAATTATGCAAGAGAATTCAAGATGAAAATGGCTATACTATTTCAAGTATCTGAAGTGGTAAGGGAAAAGAGTTTGTTAATAAAGATATGGAAATTTTTTGTGATAAAAATGGTTTTGTACATAATTTCTCTACTCCTCGAACTACTCAACAAAATGGGGTAATAGAGAGGAAGAATAGATCCCTTCAAAAGATGTCAAGAACAATGCTCAATGAGAACAACTTGCCCAGTTATTTTTAGGCTGAAGCAGTAAGTACTTCATGTTATGTTATAAATAGAGTTATGTTAAGATCTAAGTTAGATAAAATCTCTTTTGAGATTTGGGATGGGAAAAAGCCCGACATTGGTTACTTTCATGTATTTAGATGCAAATATTTCATTTTGAATGACAAAGATAATTTAGGCAAGTTTGATACAAAATCTGATGAAGGTATATTGCTTAGGATTCTAGTAATAGTAAAGCTTATAGAGTCTTTAATAAAAAGACTCAGATTGTACAAGAATTTATGCATGTAGTATTAGATGAAAATAGCTCTCTACTTTAGAAGAAATCTGTTGATGAAGAAACAGAACTTATAAATAACATGGAGAGCCTCAAACTCAATAAAGAGAACACGAGAGGAAGTCTAACATGAAGACATAAGGAAAGATAATCAAAACTTAATGTAATATGCAACCAAACAGTGAAAAGTTGTGAAATATCATCTAGCGGAATGAATTCAATGAGAACCATCACGAAGTGTAAGTACTCGATCATCTCTTAGAAATACTTGTAATCACATCGCTTTTTACTCAAATTGAACCCAAAAATAAATGAAGCACTTCTTGATGAATTTTAAATTCTAGTTATGCATGAAGAGCTAAATCAATTTAATAATGGTTGGATACTTGTTCCTAGTCCCAAAAATCATACTATTATTGGAACAAAATGGGTTTTTAAAGACAAGAAATATGAGTCTAGAGTCATCAATAGCTAGAAACAAGGCTTAACTAGTAGCCCAAGGTTTTGATTAAGAAGAATGAATCGATTATGATGAGATATATGCACTAGTTGCAAGATTAGAATTTATTCAAATGCTACTTGCATATGTTTCTTATAAAAATTTCAAACTTTTTCAAATGGATGTTAAAAGTACTTTCTTAAATGGACTTATAAATGAGGAGGTATATGTTGAGCAACCTCCAAGTTTTGAAAATCATATTTTTTCAAATCATGTTTCTAAACTCACAAAAGCACTATATAGGCTCAAACAAGCTCCTTGAGCTTGGTATGAGTGACTCAGTAGTTTCTTGGTTGAAAAAGATTTTTCATGAGGAAAGATCGACACAACTCTTTTCATTAAATGTGAAAAAGAAGATATTTTTTTTATTAAAATTTATGTAGATGATATAATATTTTGTGCTACTAATGGAAAGATGTGTCAAATTTTTACTAAGAGTATGCAGGAAGAATTTGAGATGAGCATGATAGGAGACCTTAGCTTCTTTCTAGGATTGCAAATCAAGCAAGTAAAAAGCAGAACATTCATTAATCAGTCAAAGTATATAAAGGAATTATTCAAAAGGTTTGGAATGGAATGTGCAAAGTACATTAGAACACTAATGAGCCCATCTACCAAACTTGACGAAGATGAAAGCAGGAGGTCAGTCGACTCAAAGGTATATCAAGGTATGATTAGTAGTATATTATATTTGACAACCAGTAGACTGGATATTATGTTCAGTGTATGCTTATGTGCACGTTTTCAATCATCTCTAAAAGAATCTCATTTGACTGCAATTAAGTGTATTCTTTGATAAACTGTTGGTGCAATTGATTTAGGATTATGGTATCCTAAGCACACTTCTTTCGATCTAATCAACTACTTAGATGCAAATTATGCTCGTTACAAAATTGATTGAAAAAATATTAGTGGAACATGCCATTTCTTAGGCCAGCCATTTATTTCATGGTTTAGTAAAAAGCAAAATTATATTGCATTATCTACTGCTGAGGCATAATATGTTGTCGTGGATAGTTATTGTGCTTAAGTTCTGTACATGAATTAACAACTTGAGGATTTTAAACTTATGTATAATCACATTCCAATCAAATGTAATGTTGCCAATGTTATAAATCTTTCAAAGAACCCGATACAACATTTTAGGACTAAACATATTGAGATTAGATATCATTTTCTATGAAATCATGTCCAAAAGGGTGACATTGTACTAGATTTCACAAGTACACACGACCCGTTAACAGATATTTTTACAAAACCTTTGCCAGAAGATAGATTATGCATAATTAGAAGAGAAATAGGAATGATGCATGCTATGGATATCTGTTAAATATTTTTATTTTATTTCAAATTACTTGCAAAAACTTGAAGCTCTTAACCTCATTTTTTAAGCGCTCTTGCTCTTTATATATATCATCATGCTGTCCTTATCTAAAGGATTAAGCAATCAAAATGAAGAGCCTAGCAAGGACTTCAAATCCTTATTATGTTGTTTTAAGGCTCATATCTTTATGTTAGACTCATGAACAAGCCGTCAGAGTACAGGAATATGCTTTTCAACCTCACGTGCTCAAGATTGCAATCCCAAAAAAATGCGATAATGGAGGATAAGTACTGAGTGCCAAGACTCACTAGTTCATAAATGGCTATTATCCAAATCTCTTTCATGTTGCACCATGTAACCTATAGTAGATGCTGAGAAAATTGGTGACTAAGGTGTAGAATACCCCATATATTGATCAAAATGATTGTTGAAATAAGATTGTTGAGCCATTGCTAACAGATAAAATTTGCAGAGTAAGAATGCAGATTGATTATAGATATGCAAAGAAGATAAAATTAGAATTGGATAAGCTGAAGACTACCTCTATAGAGATAAACATCATATTTATTCATATCTTACTTGGTTTACATTACAAGATAAGCTGGACTAATTTCATCAAACTTTTACGAAGGTAGTTGGATTAAATACAGCTTGTCCTCCAAGCTTTTTCGATATTCTCAAAAGTTAGTTGAACCCTTGCCGTTATCACCTATTGTTGGTCTTGAATTTGAACTCTCTCTTTCCGGCTCCTATACTCATGGTTGAGGGTCACGAGCATACCAATTCGTCAACTTTTTTGACTCCTTGTTTTCCTATTTTAATCTCTTATTCTTTATGTCTTTATTTGTAAGCTTTTGACGCAATTTGATTGTTAAGTTGATTAATCACACTCACTCTTGCTCGTAATATCCAAGACATGGTTGTAACAGAGACAACATATTGCACACTAAGAGTCCTTGATTCTGCAATGACCTCAAAATCAGTCCTGCAAGTCAAATGCATTTATGTTCCTATCATGGCATTAATAGCCTCAATAGATAAAACATACAGTTGAGACGTGAATGGTTCATGATTCAAATTTGGAACATTAGTGAAAGAAAACTGCTTGGTCATAAAAATTGTCTTGGATAAATAGAAACCAGGTTAAGGAATGATTTGAGAAGTTCTTCTCGTGAGATTCTGATGGGTAAGGATGATCCTTTACGCAAAAACTTAGAGATTTCAAATCTTTACACAATCTCATTTGTCAAAAATATCACGCGAATTTGAAGTTCTTTCTACACTAACTCGCCAGGGCTAGCCTTATAGCAATGCAGCACTTGTCTGGCCTAAGCAGCTCCAATTATTCACCTCTCCACAATTTCTATTAATGCACAGTTTCATCTATGCACTGGTTACTGCTGTCCATTTTAATGATTCAAAAAGGGAGAGAAGTTTAGAATAGAACATTAACATGTTTTTTCCAATGTTTTATTTGATTTAATGTCCCTTGAATGGTTAAGTTATATATATATATATATATATATATATATATATATATATGCTTGGAATTATGTTTATCTATTACTTGAAAAAGTAACACACATTCTCAATGGGAGCTTAAGCGTTACTACGGATATCAAAGTTTTACGAAGTGTTTGTTGTCATAAAAAATGAGAAGATTGTTGAACCCAAAGTTTCAAGCATCATATAATTATATATCTATATATGGATTTTGATGATAACAAACAAGTTCAACATAAAGGAGTCTCAAGCTCAAGTTTTCCATATAATGGAGCCAAGCACATCAACGAATCAAATATAACAAAAAAGGGAGCAAACTTACAAATAATGCTCTTAGAGTAATTTTATATATCTTTTTTAAAATTCAAAAAGGGTTTAAGGCTCAAAAAGAATCTTTTATCACAAAGTATCAAGTTGCATTTTTTACATGTGCATGATATATTTGAGAATTGAAAGTTTGAATTTTGAATTTTTGAAAGATGATTTATTGTAATCTTTCACGTGTATGATATGTTAGAAAATTTGAAAAGTGATTTATACTCTTTTTTACATGTGCAAAAGGTAGATTGTTTTTGTTTGAAAATTTTGACAATTGATTTATACTCTTTTTGACATGTAAAAAGTAGAAACTTTTGTTTGAAATTTTTGAAAAGTAATCAATGTTCTTTTTTACATATGCAAAAGGAATATGTTTTTGTTTGAAAATTTTAATAAGTAAATGATGCTCTTTTTGACATATGTGGAAAGTAAAAGCTTTTGTTTGAGAAATTTGAAAAGTGAATGATATGATCTTTAACAATTGCAACAAGGAAAATCTTTTAGTTGAAATCTTTGAAAAATGAGTGGTGCTCCTTTTGACATCTGAATCTTTTTAAATTTGAAATTGAAGTCTCATATGTCTATAAATAGCTCATTTGATATCTTCAAAAACACACATCAACTACAAGCTTTACTACATTCATTCATCAAAAGCTTTCAATCTCTTTTTTCTAATCATTGAGTCTTAACATTTGTTTATTTTGATAGAGATATAGTTTGCGCTGTACTATTTTCATTTCACTCATTGAGAAGTGTACTCTGATAACCTACCCACTATCAGCTCTTGTATAAACAGTAAAAGGGCGGGTGTAACCCTTATGAGTGTAATAAGAGTTCTACACGGGAAATAGTTGAATCATTACTCGTAAGATGATTGTAAGTGTAGAATGTGTTCTACACAAATTCTTTGAAGCAGTATTGTTCAAAAGTGTAATAGGTTTTTAGCTCCACTTGAAGGTGGTTAAATAGTGAATTTGAGAATCATCAAGAGGTAGGGTCGAGGTTAGGACATAGGCAATAGGGCTGAACCTCATTAAAATACTGAGTTTACATTTCTCTTACCCTTATTCTTTTTATTTACTACTGCTTAGTATTTTATTCACATTTTATATTATGTATTTGATTTATAATTTAGACCAACCTAATTTAACCCCCCTCTTGAGTTAGTAATGTGGGTAACATTGTCATTGAAATGACTTTTGACGCTCTCAAGTAGAAAGGATTCAATAACGTTCCATACCTTAAAAAAGCGGTAAGATCTTGATTTCTAAATTCATAATCATTTCTTCTCCAACCTTTTTTTCTAAGTATTACATATGCTTCCTCTAGTTCATTGCTCTACTATGAATATTTCTTTACATAGATTTATGTAAATCTTATTTTTTGGAGGCAAAGTGGCATTACGATGAATATACACCAAGCTTTCAAGAATACATTGAAAATGCATGGGTTTCCATATCCCATATCAGCACCAATTGTACTAGTGAGGCATGCTTATTTTGCTGTCACAAATCCAATAACAAAGGAATCATGTGATTGCTTAGAAGTTAGAAGAGTATTCGAATATAATTCGTTGTTAATCAATGATTCTACAACTTGCAAATGATCTAGAACATCTCCGGTATACAAACCATATATACTATCTTAAGAATTTCATCGTGAATTTTTTTACCACTTGACATTATAAACATATATAGATTAACCTCAATCTATATGTTTGTGTGTATGTGTGTGAGAGTGTACATGTTTATATTTTTTATCTGATCAAGAAGAGCTAGAAAGAGGTGATGTTCCTAAATCAATCCAATGTTACATGAATGATATCGATGTTAGTGAAGATCAAGATGCGTTGTTAGAACAACTTAGAAGAAGTTTAAAAAAAAAATGCGTTGTTACTTCACCCTTCTCAAAAACGTAAGTTGAGATCGCAATGAACCTTGCAAGGATGTCCCAATGCATGTACCAAACATGGAGATGGCCATGGTAGTGCAGGATGTGAAACTAAGGATCGCGTGTTAGCATTGCTTTCATCCCATTCCCCTGCCTAAAAATATTGATGGACGATTATTGATAAATACAAATACGTGATTGAAGCTTCAAGTTCACAATTATTTAGTCATTATAAATCACATGAAAGTCTTTATAATTTCCTTTTTTTTTGAAAAAAAATTTGGAGACTAGATGCGCATCAAAGGTTAGCAGTTCAGCTGTACATCACTAATAATATCTAGCTCCTTACGAAAATAAATGATGCGTATACAAGCATTATAATAAAAGTGAGATATAAGGGTGAAACGTAGAATTATGATATAAATAAAATAATTTATTTTATTACAAAAGTTCAATAAGGTTACTTTTGTCCATTTATAAACGAGTAATGTTACATACAGTCGCAAAATGTACAAGTATCGTGCAATCGTTTTGAAAAAGAGTGAAATCCACTATTAAAAAAGTGAAAATATATTGCACTTGAATTGTGCAACCGCTGCGTAATAGTTTTGAAAAAGAGTGGGGTCCACTATTAAGAAATTAATTTTTTTCAAGTGAGTCTCATGTTTTATTCATTTTTTTCAAAATGATTACGCGGCAGTTGCATAATTCACGGTTGAAAATATATTTCTCTTAAAAAATTAACATTTTTTCATTTGGATCTCGTATTTACTCACTTTTTCAAAAAAATCATGCGACATTTACACACCCACAACTACAAATATTATTTCTCATTCGGTTAAGAACTAACCGTCACATATGCGTAAACCAAAAATTGGGTAAGGCATAATTTATGAGAAATGTTTTATAAATAACATTTGGAAAAAGAAAATAAAAAGTAAAAATGCCATAGAAACAAGGTTGATTTCGGTTCTCATAATCGTTGTCATTCTTTTTAGTTTTAGCCTTTTTCTTTTTTTTTCATTTTGTGAAGCTGTTTTTTTATGAAAACATAGACAAATAACTAAAAACAAAATTTCAAAAATTGAAATTTTTAAAGATTCAAAAGATGTTTGGATTGAAGTTTAACAAACTTTTGAAAAAATTTGAGTAAAAATAAACCTTACAGGGCTAAAGATTTGTTTTGTGACTGAGCTTCATTTACATTTTCTTATTAATACAATTTATATATTTTAAACAGAAAAATAAACTTTTGAAGATAGACTTTGAAAGCATAAATTCCGTAAATAATAGTGAAAAAATAATGATAAAATATTAAATAATAGTAAAAAATAGTAAAAAGTAATAATAAAATAATAAATAACACTCCACTAACTAAACAGTCTTAGATTTACGTATTTTTTTTAAAAAGAATACGCGAGACTTACAGACTCTGTACAAATCATTTCTCATACATTATGATGATCATAATAATAATAATAATAATAATAATATATGAACAAATAAATAAATCAAGGAACTCTGGGAAAGGTATACTCTTTCTATAACGCTAACTTGATGGTTTTGTAAACCCAGAACCAGAATACACTGTGCCAGTCACATCATTCATCTGGAATTCCGGACCTCAGGTGCAACTGACAATGAGAAAACATGTATATGTGGAGCCATGAACAGATCATCAGTAAGAACTGAGCCATTCAATTAACAGAAAACTAATCCCTAAATACTAAGAATTAGCAGTAGGTTCGGCTTTCGTTTCTGCAGATCCAACTATTTCTTCAAAGGCTTCCATGTCGATGGTCATTTCATCATCTATATCAGCCTCTTCTACATCTGTCATTACTTCATCCCTATCTCCTGCCACAGGTTCAACCCCATTTTGTGCTGAATTGGGTTGAGCCTCGGGTTCTTCCCTTGCCTTCTCTGGTTCATCTGTCTTTTGCATCGTTGCTTGTGGATACGGATCGGTAGAGATGGTCAACATAGTTGTCACCAATAAATTCTACAAACAGACAAGATAAAACCGGTTGTAACAATAAGCACTAAAAACAGACAAGAAAAGGTATGCTGCGCATGGGGCAAGACAACATAAATGACATAACAAAAAGGAAAACAGAAAAAACACGATATTGGGGAGAGTATTGACCAGCATACCTTTTCTAGTGCTAAAGCAAGCTTTGAGATATTTGGATAAACACTTCGAGCTTCCAACAGGATCTGTCCAATACAAATAAATAAGACGATAACTAATATATTTTGAAAGAAAATTAAATACGTAACAGCAATGAGACAGAATTAATGACAGTTCTTTTTTCTTTTCTCTTCTTTTCTTTTTTTTTTTTTTTTTTTTTTTTTAATGGCATAGGATGACAGTTCCAAAACAACTAAGAAAGCATCACCAACTATACTAGAAATGAGGATACATGAAGAGTCAACAAACAAATGAATGCTATTATATAAGCCATACGACTAGAACAGCATAGTAGCGTACTATGTACTAATGGAATGAAGTAAACCACCTCACAGAGCCTCTGCAGGGTAAACGGTGGACCTTCAACAAAGCTAACAAGAGCTGCATCATAGAAAAAGGTAAATAAATAAAAGGTCATTAAACTCTTTTTTTTGTTTAGCATGGGGGGGCTCAACAATCAAATTCACGCACTTAAATAATTTCATGAACAAACTAAACAAAACCTGAGGATTTGGAATGGAACTAAGAACTTTTTTTGGAACAGAAGCCATTATTCACTAAACCTAAAAATAAAAACTACAGCACCAGTCGTGGACGTCTCATGTTCGGTATAGCAAGCACTGAAAGGTGAGCAATATCAAATGATTCATTGGGCCGGCAGAATAAGAGGCCTGATTAGCTTCCTAACAAAGCGATATACTTGAAAACCAAAAATGATTAGGAAGATACCTTCATCCAACCTTTTGACAAGCTCGGGGTAGGTTTCTCCTAAAGAAGCATTTTGCTGCTCACTTGTCATTTTCGACTCAGGATACTCCAACAAGACCTTCATTATAAATCACAGACAGAGAAAAAGGTAAAGGTCGTTTATGGAAGCAAAGATAAAGATGCAATGATGAAAATAACTAGAGGCACATATGCATGTATACCTCCCCATACCTGCTTCAGCTGAAAGGATAGCATGCTCTTCAATTTGTACCAAGCATGCCTGAGGTACCAAATAAACATGAAAAAATTATCAAGAGGAAACAAGCAGTAATATCAAGCACCATAACCACATTCACTTTCACCTACACTTGTAACATGCAAGATGAGAGAAAAAAGGGGCTTGATTGCCATTGTTAACTGCAATAGCCTAAACAATTAAATAGCTATATAATAACATGAACAGGAATGAATCTGCTATGCACTATAGGTTATCGTACTTCATTGTTAGAGAGAAAAAAAGAGGTGGTTAAATTAATTTTGGTCATTTCAGCACCTACTCTTAAAGAATCCGTTGTCATAACAACAAAAGAAGCCAAAAAGAGACCATATGTAGACTAGTAGCATTTGTCAACAAAGTGATAGTCAAGTGGTGCACCAGTCAAATGGAAAAACTCCTAAGGATAAAAATAAAAATAAAATAAAATAGTGCATAAAGAACTAGAGAATAAAAAAAGTGCCCACAATGGCAACAACAGCAACAATGGGCCCACCGGAGAGCATTGGAAGAGCAGAATACAATGCCGATAATGACAGCAGTTAGCAAACTGCTAACAGCGCAGCAATGCCAATGATTGCAGAAACAGTTTTTTGTAGAAGAATAGCACACAAAGTAGCGGTGCCACTGTTGGTGTGATTGTAGTGGCATTGGTGGTTACTTCAATACAGTTGGTGTTCCAATGGTGGCAATGGCATAGCAGCAGCTGTAGTGCACTAGTGGTGCATGCTGGCAGTGGGGGCGGTAATTGTAATGGTGGCCTGGGAGGACTGGGTGATGGCAAAAAATGATGGTGATATACGAGTCTTTGGAGCGTTAGGAGTCTTGGTAGTGGAAAAAATAAATGGTTATCACGCCCACCAAGTATCAGTGCCTAAATCACTATATTGAAAGAGGTGGAAAAAGTGCTGGTTGCCAGCACTAGGGGTAACAGAAGCAACAATGGGCACCAATCATAGCATTTGCACTGATCACAGACTTGCAATGTCAGATACAGGGGCCATAAATTTGGTTGTGGCAGTGGCAGAGGAAATGAAGGGACCAATGATGATTCACACAACGAAAATTGCAAAATTACCAGAATGGTGGGATTGCTATGGTGGCCATATAAGTAGTTATTTACAAGTGTGTAAGCAAGTCATATTCATACTTCACAAACTACATGGTTTATTTCTCCTTTAGCTACAAGGAACTAAGATATCATAACCATGTCGACAAGTCACACTGTCATCAAAGCAAAAGAATTTTCATGCACCAGGTCGAAAGATTACTTCATGCTATCGCAAGTGCTTGCAAGAGATTTATATCAAAAAGAGAAATAAAAACACCAATTCTATCAAGTCTTTTGAAAGGTGAATTTCTTTTCTTTTCTTTTTTGTAATCAGTAAAAGGTGAATTTCTGCAGCCATTCTTTTTTTTTTTTATAAGTATTCTGCAAACCATTCTAAGAAATCATAAGTTGTTAAAAACAATGACCACAAATATTATTTGTTAAACAATGCTCTTCTTTCCTCCGTTAGTTTGATCGGGAAGAATAACTTTCTTACAGTAGATATTACTCATTTTATTTTTATAATCACAAACTTCAGAAAACAAGCTTTAAGAGTTATAATTAGCAGCTAATCTGGTAGTATAATGAAAAATACTCCAACCATGGCACATAATACGATAATGTAAGCACAATAGCTCCATACAAGACCTAAAGAAGGAAAATCTTATATGAAAGCATACCAGAATTTCCCGGTGGATGCAATAACTTCAAGTATGCCTTTCACTTCTTCTTCAGCAATCTCAGGTTCCGCTTCTGGTTCCAGTTCCGTGCCTCTACAATCTCAAGTGCAATATGACGCTTTAATAGAATGAAAATCATAGAACAGAGAAAACATCAAAAGTCCATTGCCCCAACCCCCCCCCCCCCCCCCCCCCCCCCCAAAAAAAAAAAAAAAAAAAGAAAGAGCCGGTCATGGAACCTTCTGTCGCATAAAAGCATATTAAGAAAAAAAGAACTTGCAGTACTGTTTTGTATCCCATCATTTTTTTGTCGGGACCTCAGTCAGAAAAACGTCTACAGCAGTCTTTATTGAGGTCACAGATACTTCACTTGAAGTATCGTCCTCGTTCATTTCAACCATAGTTTTCTTGAAGCCCTCGAAGTCACTGAGAGCTTCCTACTTCTACGATTTTTTTTATGCCAAACTTAGTTGCTTGTTCAGCACTATTAAACACGGTAACGTACACAATTTGAAGAGAGATTTCTATGAGAAACAGTCTGGATCAATTGCTATACAAAACTTCATTCTGATTTAGCGGCTGTCTCACTAGGAAGGTGGTGACACTAAGTGAAGTCAAATAGTTATATCAAGTTAATGAATGAATCACTCCACTCTCAGCTCGAAAATATTGAAACCCCAAGATTTTGAAAAGCAATAATAAAACACAAGAGGATAAATGAACTGTTAATCAACCAAATGTGAGGGAAGTGGTATATACCCATGATTTATAGCAGCAGGTACCGTATTATCCTGTTCATGAACAGCTTCATTGGCAGCAGTTGTTAAGTTCTGAGAATTTTCATCTGCTGGCGTCTCCATCAAGACCATCCACCACCTGCTCGACATGATAAACATTGAAGTTGAAGAAAAATCAGTGCAAGTTTTCAACAAACCATTATAAAGTTGTAAAATTTAAACCGACCCAGAAAGAGTTTCCTATGCAAGACAAGGGACAGCGGTGGAGACGGCGACGAAGTGGTGTCGATGCGAGTCGAGTGAGGGCTAGATGGGATTGAGAGAGAGAGCGGCAGATCGAATGG
This sequence comes from Juglans microcarpa x Juglans regia, assembly GCF_004785595.1. Classification (NCBI taxonomy): domain Eukaryota; kingdom Viridiplantae; phylum Streptophyta; class Magnoliopsida; order Fagales; family Juglandaceae; genus Juglans; species Juglans microcarpa x Juglans regia. Next base: position 35,994,199 of record NC_054598.1, on the reverse strand, counting down.
GGATGGGCTAAGGTTTACTTGGGTCATCTGCCACTAACATTTTGCCACGTGGTTTGACATTAATAGAACAACATCCTCTGCAATAGCTAGAGTACTGCAGAGCGTGCAATTCCTTTGATCGGGCCATTCGTTTATTACTCCGTATTTTGCGACGTATTGATATTTCCTTTTTTTCCTTCTTCCTCCTTGCCCGTACCCGTGTTTGGTTGCTGAGAAAATATATCAAACACCAGAAACTTAGAGCATGACAGGGCTAGTTGTACAAAAGATTTGAAGAAAATACATGCTAGGATTTTACTGGAACTGGGCTGATAACTAACTGAAAAGAAACCTACTCCATACCGCAGGCTTTAGGACTTTAGACGTGAAATCAATTGAGATGGATCTAATTAAAAACAAAGTAGTCCAAAAGCCGAGTTTGGGCTCAAACAAAATTAGATATAATCCTAATTGGCAAAATCTGAAAACAAAATAGCATTTTTAATTTCATCTAAAACTAATAATATTTATTTATTCATTTTTCTTATCAGTCTCAATATTAAAGATAAATTACTAAAATATATCATACTGAATATTTACTCAATTCTAATAAACGAATAGTATTTATTTATTTTTTTTAAAAGAAACTTCATTTCGTAAGTATTAACCAATACATAATTTGTCTTCCAAAACAACAGAAAAAAACTCAGAAAGCCCCTCCTCTAGCCATACCCTCTCACAATCTATCCTCATAGCTAACTTAGCAACCACATGAGCAGCCTTGTTGTCAGGTCTAGGAATAAAAGAAAGTCGCCACGAAGGGTATCTTCCCATCATTTGCTAAATATCATCTGTTACTTGCCCCAACCATGAATTATCATCTAAATTAGACTTAACAGGATCAATAACTGCCTTAGCATCACCTTCAAATTCATCCAGATTGAAACCCAAGTCTTGCAAAGTTCCATAGCTCTTAGAAGGACATTGCTTTCTGCTAGAAACACTAGTTAACACATTCCCTTGGACCAATCAGAACAGCTTGCAAATCCCCTTCACAGACTCTAATAACAATTCCCAGACCCATCATTTCCTTCTCCTTATCATAGGCAGCATCAAAATTAACTTTAAATAAGGCCAAGTTGATGGTGCCCACTTTTGTCCTCCAACCCTTATCTGATCTCTCACTGTTATGCAATGAGCCTTTTTGTGCACCTGCTTAAAAGCACTCAACTCAACCATAGCCAAGTCTAAGATGATTATAGGACTCTTGAACTTGTTCTCAAAAACAACAGTATTCCTTCTAGACCAAATTTGATGAAAGATAACTGAGATAAACTCCAAATTTTCCTTATCTAACCTCGAGTATAAATCATACCAAAGCAATTGAAAATCAACATAATTTTTTTGCCATTTCTTTATAGGACTTGCTTCTTCACCCCACACATCTGCTATTGTAGAACAAGTCCACAAAACGTGCACCACAGACTCTTCCTCCCTTTCACAAATTGGACATAGATTATTATCAATGACTTGCTTCTTGAACAGGTTATCTTTAGTGGGTAAAATTTTGTTTAGAGCTTTCCATATCAATTGTTTTATCTTCCCTGGAACCCCCATCTGCCAAAACTTTTTCCACTGTTCTACATAGAATCCTCACAATAGGCACTCTTAACTGTAAATAGGCCCCTAGTTGGTCCCATCTAAATTAATCTATCACTGGATCCCCTGATGTTTATTGGAATAGCATAGATTAATTTTGCTTCTTCTTCCTTAGTGAAAACAATTTCTACCACCTCACATTTCCAGCACCTCTTTTCATCAATCAGAACAACAACTCTTGCTTCAGGCTCTAAGGCATTGACTGGTGTCTATACCTAATATGTAGTTGGCCTAGGTAACCACTTATCCTTCCAAATTCTTATATTTTTCCCATTCTCAACCCTCCACACAAGACCACCCTTCACCAGATCCAAGCTTGACCAAAAGCTCCTCCAAATAAAAGGAAAAGACCCCAATTTAGCCTCCAACAGCCCACAATTCTAAACGTACTTATCCTTAAAAATACAAGCAACCAAAAAGGAAAGTTCCTTAATAAGTCTCCATTCTTGCTTTGCAAGCAAGACTCTATTAAAACTGTTGAAATCTTTAAAGCCCAAGCCTCATTTGCCTTTGACCACTCCTAGTTTCTCCCAACTTCTCCAATGAATTCCTCTATCAAATCTCTTATGACTCCATCAAAATTGAGATAGTATTGCTTCAATCTCTTTAATTAAGATCTCCGGTAGTTTAAAGACACTCATAGTGTATGCAGTTATAGCCTACAGTACACTCTTAATAAGAATTTCTTTCCAAGCACTGGATAGAAACTCAGTCTTCCAATTGTTGATCATTTTCCAAATCTTCTCTTTCAAACCTCTAAAAGAGTTATACTTCGACCTTCCTACAACAGTTGGCAGCCCTAGATATTTGTTATAAACGAATATTATTCATTTGTAGTGAACAAGACGTGTTCCCACATACTTCAACACATTTGGTTTGTTCATACTATAATTTGGTCTCTCAAGTCTAAGAGCATGCTTAGGTAACGAGATGGTACGAAAATTCTGTGAATAGTAGTAAAATTATTTGTAAATATTAATAAAATAGTTTGAGTTGAGATGTTTTATTAGGTTTTAAGAAATAAGAGAAAAATAGTTAAATAAAAATATTATAAAATAAAAAAATTGTTTGAATATAACCTTTTAGAAATGTTATAGAAGTTGTCCCTTGTCAGGCAGCCCCGCACGCTACCTGACGGGAAGGAGGACAAATTTTGCTATGAAAAGGGGTGATGAAACGAAGCTTTTCATTAAAAGGAACGGACGGAACTTGTTTGGGATTATTTGTCTATTAGGGTGATGAAACCAAGCGTTTCATTGAAAGGAATGGGCTTTTTTGTTTGCTCGGAGTGAAACGATGCGTAGAGGAGCCCTAACTTGAGCGGTGCGAGAGTTACTTAAACATCCCATGTCCGAGTGATTAAGCTAGCAGCAGCAACTGCAGAAACTAACAATGTTGTCTGTGTCATAGCCCTCTGAAGAATGGGACGTCATTTGTGCGGCTTAAAACATAAATTAAGGAAAGGTTTGTGGTCTCTTGAAGAATATGAGAAACTGTTCAATTATATAACAAGGTTTGGTGTTAGCTGTTGGACTTCAGTTCCTAAACTAGCTGGTATATATATTTATATATATACAATTCTCCATCAGCGTTTGTGTTTTTTTCTTGTTCAATGGTACCTAACTATCAGGCAGCTTGGTGTTTTCACAAAATCTAAATGTTCTGATTCTTTCAAGATTGCATAAGTGTGGAAAGAGTTGCAGATTGGGATGGATAAACTACTTGAGACCTCATTTAAAGAGATGAATGTTCTCACACTAGGAAGAGGATCTTATTATCATTCTAGCCGACGGTAGTGGAGGAGCTCTGCAGGTCGACGGTGGTGGAAGAGTTGAGCAGGTCGACGCTGGTGGACGGAAATGCACAGGAAACTCGAATGGCAAAGAGGAGTGCAGGCTAACCAGGCACAAATTGAATTTGGTGGCAATGGGGTTTTTAGTAAAACTGAGAGCCAAGGCTTTCTGGCCATTGACTGGAACTGAGACGGACGATCCGTACAGGAGTGCGTGGGGACTGTGTTTAGAGGATTGCATGCAGGAGAACTCAATTTCTTAATATAATTTTTATTTTTATTTTTGAAAAAAGTTGTATTATGTTTTGTATTTTGTTGAGAAGTGTAGAAAAATTGTAATAATTAGATGAAAAAGTTGAATATTTGATATTGAAAAATGTTTTGTATTTTAATGATGTTTGAGAACGAATTTACGAGAAGGTGATGCCGTTTGGATAATGAGTTGAGATGAGATGATAGTTGAAAGTTAAATAAAATATTGTTAGAATATTATTTTTTTAATATTGTTATTGTTTTGAGATTTAAATATTTTGAATTGTTTATTACATTTTATGTGAAAATTTGATAAAGTTATAATAAAACAATGATGAGATGAAATACTTCTTATATCTAAACCGGGCCCAAGATGTGATGGTTTCAACTCATCTCACTTCCCAAACATAGCCCAAGTCTAAGCATGAGACTTATCTCTCTAGTTTGTCATCCAATTTATTAAATTTTAGAAAATTGCCAAATGGGAAATGCATTTTTTATTAACAAGAATAAATCATGTTGATGCCACGAGTAAATTAAATACCAGCATATTGTTGCATACATGCCTAGGATTAAGAACCCTTTTCTCAATTTCTCTTTAGAAAATCAAGAGTCATCGATCCTTTTTTTTTTAATTTTTATTTTTTTATCAAGAGGGAATGTTTCCCCTCATTTTCTAAGCCATTGTTTATACATGTTTTTACCCCTCACATTTTCTCCTTTTTTTTCTCTATTAAGTTGGAAATTATTTAATCTATCGTTTTCTTGCTTCCAAGTAAATACACGTGTCACACATCATTTCCTCAATATTGATCTACAGAATAAGTAAAAAACAATCGTCATGTGATCAACACGTGAGCCTTATGTTCCGTCCACGCCATGCATGAGCTCCACATTCAACCGCGATTTTACAATTTTAAGAATCATGCGTGCAACATTAACCTATTCCTTGGCTCTATAGCTTTAAAATGCATCCCATCCACACCTCATTTTTTACGGCACACAAGCCACAGTCGTAGATCGGGTGCCTCCACATGTTAGGGTTTTTCATTATAGCTATTCAATTATATTCTTATTTTTCTCGAATGAAAATGTACATCCAATAAAAATGATGGTTTTCCTAGAAAATGTACCAACACAAACGATGGCAATGCTTTTTTACCTATTGTAGCTTTAAGCCACGACTATTTGATCCACTTATTAGATAAAAACAAGTGGTTTTTGGCAATCCCCCTCTCCTATAGTATCTTACTTAATTTTAATTTTAATACATTTTAAATAAAAAAAAAATTGAATTTTTGAGGATTAATTTGATTACATAAAATTAGATTATCTCATTTTATATAATTATTATAATTTTTTTAAACTGTCATACAAATATAATAAAAATTTTAATTTTTTTAAATTATAAAATAAAAATTATATAATAATAATATTTTATTTAATTTTAATAAAACATCTCTATCTATTTAAAGAATTTAAAATGACCTAATTTTTATAAAAAATGACATTATTAAAAGTGGTAACACAATTCAAGAAGCCAATAAGAAATCGTACTTATCAGCAGACAATGACAGCTTTTTTTTTATTTTAGATAATTTTTAATGTAAAAAAGAAACATTTAAACTTTAAAAAAGCAAAAATAAATAAATAGTGTACGAGGTAGGGTTACGTGCCGAACGGGGAAGAGATAATTTGTTTGTTTAATGGGTTTTTGCCTACTGTGAACCTATGTGACAATGACACCACTAAGCCACATCACATGGTGATGGACCACAGATTTCACAGACCACAGAGTTTCAAACTTACGTATGGCTGGCTACATTGGCCCCGCCTGCCTAATCTGTCAATCTCAGAATGTCCTGTCACTTTCTTTACTTTTTACAATTTTAATTTCCGTACATTAATTAAAAATATATAAATTTATTCTTTTATCTTTATATTTTATATTTATATATGAGAATAAAATAATAATATCACGTATTTTTTAAATAAGGTGTGATACTTCTGTGTACAACTTATATATAAATTCTATTCTTCATCTTGATTCTTTCCTACGCCACACTACATTGTTTTATTTTTTTTCTTTATCAAATATGTAGATAATAAATAAAAGAATTTTAAAAATTTTTAAAAAAAATGTGGTATGTAATATGGGCTTTGCTAGATACAAGCGAGTTCGTGCACCATATCGCGTACCAATGATTTTTTTATTTAAAAAAAAATAAAAAAAAAAAATTTTAAGAGAAAAAAAAAATTTCCTATATCATAAAAATTATTTTTATCTTTAATTCATATCGTTTCGTTAAACATATGTATTACATATCAATATTGGTACACAAACTTGCTTGTAATAAGATTTTTTCATGTAGTATATATAAAATGATAAATAGTAAACTCATATATATATATATTTATATATCGGCTCTACAGCCACACATGGGACTCTGCAAGTGTATGTATTTTTTTAATATTTTTTAATATTTTTTTAATTATTAAATAAATAATAATAATAATAATAAGCCTCCACTGAGAACTACCATTTGGTGGAGTAACATTTTTCATATATTTCATACATGGAAGAGAAGTAATTATAAGGGCGTGTTTAGATGTTGAAGTGAGTTGAGTTGAATTGAGTTGTGATGATAAAATATTGTTAGAATATTATTTTTTAATATTATTATTATTTTGAAATTTGAAAAAGTTGAATTATTTATTATATTTTGTGTTGGGATTTGAAAAAGTTGTAATGATGAGTTGAGATGAGTTGAGGTGATTTTGGTAACCAAACGCACCCTTAGTGTCAGATTTAAGAAAATTGGCCTAATTTCTAAGAATCTTTTTAAAAGAGTTTCGACAATCTGTTTACATATTCAGCTTTGTGATTGAGATAAATTTAAAATTTGTTTGGGTAAACATATTGAAGAAGTAATTTCTAATTTGTATTAAATTTTATCAAAATAATAATGAAATTTTGTTTTGAATTTTACATACATGTACCCTTCCCCACCACCACATCCCTTCATAAGCTGTCCCCCCTCTTGAGCATTGGCAATGGCTAGCTTATTTTCAAGTCTAAATTTTGATTAAAATTTATTTTAATAATTTGTTAATTTATTTATACTTTACAAATACACTCTATATATTAATTAATAATTTAATTTTTACTGTCTAAACAAATTATTTAACACGATAACTACCTCACTCTCTCACGTCCTGTTTTCTTTCTTTCAGTGATGAAATTTTTTTTCTTCTATTCTGTTGGTGAGGGGCCATGGAAGAATTGGATTTTTTCTTACTCTTTCCAAATAGTTTTCATGCTGCCATTATGCCAAAAGAAAGGAAGAAGAAATAAAGAGAAAATGAAGGTAGGGAGAGAGGAGACACATGAGTGAGTGAGAAAATTGAGAATACTTTTTAATAAAATATTTTTTGGTTGATGAACAGTAACTCACCAAACATGGTTTTGGTTTTCTATTTACTGTAACTCATAATTTGACTTGGAGTGATTTGGCTAGTCCAATGCAATTGATTTTAAAAAAATTTAGTCAAAATTTAGACTTAACTGGCATTTGGCTAGTCCAATGCGAGTACTCTAAAAAATCATTCCCTCTCTCTTCCTCCAAAGTAGTACCCCTTGTAGTATCTATCCTCTCTAGTTTTTTCCTATCCCATTGTTTTCTTCTTCTTTTTTTTTTTTTTTTTTAAATTTTTGTTCCTCAAGTCTTTGAAACATAGATCTAGGACATCTTTGGCAGTTCTTATCTATTAAAAATTATCGATGCGTGACTTTTTTGCTATCATGTGTGACTCATTTTTGAATCAATAACTTCTTATTTTTTAAATTGGTATGTTCTAGATCGAGGCCACTAGTATGCCTATGCGTGGGAGGAGTGATCCCATTATTTTAAGGGTTTTGCTACATTCAGGCATAAAATTGTACCTGTATGTGCACTCCACTTACGTGTCAATATTTATTTTATTATATATAGAGAGAGATGGACGGACGAAGGAAGAAAAAAGGGAAAACTCCAGACTTTTCATTTTTCATAGAAGTTTTTTTGTTGGAATAGTGGTTTCCAAGCCTTGAGAGTAGAGATCTCTCAAAAAATGCTTGAAAGTCGAATCCCTCTCAAATATACTATGTAGAAAAGTTGGTTTTTGCAGTCTTAATGGCTGAAAAACTCATTTGTACAAAATACAGTGGAGTTATGGGGGGCATCTATCATGGTTGCCCATTTCTGCATCCAAATAGTCTTTCTCCCACGTTGATCCATCTTCTACCGAGATTATCACCTTTTTGTTATTAATTTTTAACGTCCATGATCTATTTTGCACACAGAATTCAAGCTACATTGGTTGAATGGAATCTCCATCTGACCAGAGAGAGAGATTTGAGATCTTAAAGTCAAAGACACCCATCAATACTTCAATTAGGGGTGTACATAAAACGGCCGGACCGATCGCTGCCACCGTAGACTAACCGTCGATTTATGTATACCCGATCGGTCGGCAGTAGCAAATTAACAAAATCGACGTCGGTCAGTTCAGGATTGGTCTAAATCGAAGAACCGATCGATGTATATAAGTATATTTTTTTAATATATTTCTTATACAAAACGATGTCATTTCCCATGAAACGGCGTCGTTTTGTTCTTAACCCTACGACCCTTGGCTCTCACAGACTCACTCTCAAACTCTCCTCTATCGTCGTCGACAACCCACACACCCCACCACCCTCTCTCCTCTCTCGTTGCCGACGAACCAAACGACCGACATTCTCACTGTAAGTTTTCCTTTGTATTTCATCTTTGTTGGGTTCCATTTCTTTGTTAGTTGCTAATTTATCGGAGAAATTTTTTGGGAGGAAGTGGAAATGCCGAAATGTCGAATTTTTTACAGTGTATCTCAGATCTTTGTTTTTGCTTTGCTTAGTACAAATATTGTGCTTACTGGTTTGTGTTGTGTGTGATGAGCAATGGTTACAGTAAAAATATTGTGGTTTATTGGTTTATGCCGAAATGAACAATGCTTACTATCCTAAATTTTGTGGTTTGTGATATTGTGTCGGGTGTGATAATTTGTGTGTGATAGACTTGAGGTTTTGCATAAATATTCAGGTTTGTTTTTGAATTTATTTTCATATTTTCTTAGCAATCTTTGAAGTTGTAGGCTGTGACTGGAAATTTATGCAAAAATACCACATTTAGGAAATATGAGTAAACTAAAATTAGCTTAGAGTCTTAGACTTGTGATATTTGCCATGTTGCAAACTAGTTGTTGTGTAATACTAATCACTATTTTGTTTTATAATGTACGTGACAACGTGTAACATTTATGTTTTGTTTTATAAATTAGATGGATTCTTCGTCGTCTCCGATTAATGTTGATGCATCAAATCTAACCATTAACTTGAGAGATGATTTGAGGGAGATCCAGTCATCAAAACCCCCTAGTGCCCCTACTAGTACTACTTGTCCATTAATTTGTGTGTGATAGACTTGAGGTTTTGCATAAATATTCAGGTTTGTTTTTGAATTTATTTTCATATTTTCTTAGCAATCTTTGAAGTTGTAGGCTGTGACTGGAAATTTATGCAAAAATATCACATTTAGGAAATATGAGTGAACTAAAATTAGCTTAGAGTCTTAGACTTGTGATATTTGCCATGTTGCAAACTAGTTGTTGTGTAATACTAATCACTATTTTGTTTTATAATGTACATGACAACGTGTAACATTTATGTTTTGTTTTATAAATTAGATGGATTCTTCGTCGTCTCCGATTGATGTTGATGCATCAAATCTAACCATTAACTTGAGAGATGATTTGAGGGAGATCCAGTCATCAAAACCCCCTAGTGCCCCTACTGGTACTACTTGTCCATTACCTAAGAAACTAAAAGGGAATGATCCATCGATTATTTGGGACCATTTTATGAAGGTGGAGGGTTGTCCTATAGATGATCCGAAGGCTAAATGTAATTATTGTTACAAGACGTACGCTTGCCATTCAAAGATGAATGAGACTTTAACAATGCAAAACCATTTACCTTCATATCCTAAAAATTTTCATAAACGTTGGCCTTTGGATAGGTACAAAAAAAAAATTAACAGGTGAGGCAACACCTGAGGAGAAGGTTGGAGAGAGTGGTGATATATTAAGGAGTTTTGTAACCCACAAATATAGTGAAGAGATTGTGAGGTTGGCAATTGCAGATATGATAATTATCGATGAGTTGCCCTTTAGAATTGTTGAAGGACAAGGATTTAGGAAAGTATGTTGGTGTCTTGAACCTCAGTTTAAAGTGTCATGTCATGTCACAGTTGCAAGAGATTGTATGAAATTGTATAAATGTGAAAAGGGAAAACTTAAAAAAAAGTGTTAAAAAAAGGTGGCATCAGAATTTCGTTGACGACCGATACATGGACATTAGTACAAAATATGAATTATATGTGTCTAACTACACTCTTTATTGATACAGATTGGAAATTGCAGAAAAAAATCATTAACTTTTATTTAATCCCTAATCATTGAGGGGAAACTATTGAGAGATATGTTGAGACATGCTTGTTTGATTGGGGCATTGATAGAATATTTAATGTGATTATTGATAATGCAAGTTCAAATGATACTACAATTTCATATTTGAAACAGTTTTTTAGTGGGAATTTGTTAGTGGGTAAGTATATGCACATGAGATGTTGTGCTCATATATTGAATCTTATTGTGAATGAGGGTTTGAATGAGTGTAATGACGCTATCACAATGGTTAGAAATGCAATTAGATATGTGCATTCATCTCCCTTAAGATTAGACAAGTTTAAGAGATGTGTAGAAAAAGAAAAAATTGATTGTAAGAAAATGTTGTGTCTTGATGTACAGACACGATGAAACTCAACTTATATGATGTTGGAGGTGGCTAAGAAGTTTGAGAAGGCTTTCAGGTAGATGGAGAGTGAAGATTATAATTACCTCTCTTACTTTGATGATGACCCTGGTCTAGGCATAGGGAGCCTCCTAAAGCCAGGGAGTGGGAGACAATGCAGATTTTTGTTAAGTTTTTGGGAATGTTTTATAATGCCACTAATAAATTTTCTGAATCTTTATATGTGACAACCAACACCAGTTGTCTGAAGATTTGTGATCTCCAAAATGAGTTGATGGAGTTGAGCGAAAGTCCTAATAGTCGCTTGAGGAGTATGACCATAAATATGAGAACAAAATATGATAAGTATTAGGGGTCATTAGACAGGCTGAACTTATTCATGTTAATTGCAGTTGTGTTTGATCCACGAAGTAAGTTAGAACTTCTTACTTTCCACTTGAGGAAAGTTCATGATGAGTTTCGTGCTGAGGAGTTGGTGTCTAGTGTGAAAAATGTATTGAGAGATTTGTATGCGGAATTCGGCTCCACCACGAGTACCCAAGAACATGAACCTCCTCTGACATCTAAAACCATGAACGATTGTGATGGCAAGCATGAGACCAAATGGTTCTACAAATGGTATAAAGCATCTTTCGTCATGGGATTTAATATTACCAAAACAGAAGTAGATCGATATTTATCAGATGGTTGTGAGGTACTCTCTACATTGTTTAACTTATTGACTAGGTGGAAAATTAATGAGGCTAACTATCCTATACTCGCGAGGATTGCACAAGACTTATTGGTAATGCTTGTTTCCACGGTTGCATCCGAGTCAGCATTTAGTACGGGAGGTTGTGTGCTTGATCCTTTTTGGAATTCATTGGCTCCGAAAACCATTGAGATACTTATTTGTACTCAAAATTGGTTAAGGCATCCGGCAATAACCATTGATATCCGGGAGGCTATGGATAATGTGGAGAGTTTCATAGTAGAATTAGGTAATATTTTTTTTTTTTGTTTTCATTGTAATTTAATTTTACTATTTTTTATAATCCAAACTCACGAACATTTGATGTTTTATTCTTATTATCAATATTTTTTTAATATTTGTATATAGAGTTGGGCACATAATCAAACGTAAAAACTATTGAAGATTGAAGGTTAAAGGGTTGAAGTTAAAGTAGCAGTAGCAAATATGAAGATCATTTCCAATTTCCCAATTTGTTGTCATTTAATTTTGTTATATTTTTTAGTTGCATTTTGCTAAGCTTAAACAATTTGTTTTTTTGTTTTTTGTTTTTTGTAATATGTATTATGTAATACTAAACATCTAGTGAAGTTATTTTTATTTTTTTAATTATGTAATAAGTAGTAAGTAGTAAGTAATAATTAATATAGTTAGTTACTTAGTAACAGTAGAAAATTATAAATGACATTACTATTAAAGTGAAATCAACTCAAAAAAAGCTAAAAAAGAACTTGTATAATGAATTGAGAAAAAAAAGGGGCCTAAAATAGATGTTGAATTGGTCCAATTGGGCAAGAACAAATGCCCAAAAAAGGGCCCAAGAAAAAAACCCAAATCGATCAAGCCGACCGGTAACCGGCCGAACCGATTCCAGCCGATTTCACCCCTTGACACCGGTCGGTTTCGATCGGTTTTCAACCCCAAATTCTGTTGATCAGTCGGTTTTTATTTTTTCACAAAATCGAACCGACGTAGTTGGTTTTCAGCCCTAACTTCAATCCTTAAGGAAAGTGAACCTAAATAAAAGTCAAAAACTAAATTATAATCAGCACTAAAACAAATAAATTTAAAAGAACGAAGAATTTAAAGGTAGAGTAGGGTAAATGATATTGGGATGCTGAAGCTTTGCATCATTCTCTTTCTATTTCAATCTCTATTTTTAGACGGATAACATGGCAAAAGCAACAACGATGTTAAGAACCCCTCTCCAGTAAAGGACATTTAGAGCTCAAAAACATCTAACCCAAAAACTATTAAAAAGGGAAAAAAATTATGTACAAATATACGACTTTCTCTTCTTCTTCCTCCTTGGACGCCAAGAAAAGCCTAAAATGAGGATTTTGTCCAAACCCAAGAACGATATCATATGAGAATGGGGCTTAGGTTGGCGTCGAAGGAGGGAATGGAGGCAAAACTGAACTTGGGAAATTTGTTTCTTTCCTACGTGCATCATTTCAGCTTAACACCAAATGAATCATTTTATTAAACATAGAGTAAGTCGTGCGCAACGCCTTCACGACTTGTGCCTGTGTTTAGACTTTTTTTTATTCTAAGTGGCCTAGCTATTGCCAAGTCCAAATTTTGACTAAAACTTGAGGTTTTGACTTTAACCAAAATCTTTGAAGAGGTTAATCCACATTGGACTAGCAATTCCAAAGTCAAAATAATAATATAATATTATATATTTTAATAATTTTTTTAATTTTTTTATATTTTACAAATGCAGTCCATATATTAATTAATAATTTAATTTTTACTATCCAAATAAATTATTTAACATGAAGAAGAAAGAAAGGAAAAAGAAAGAGAAAGTGAAGGAAGTAAGAGAGGAGACAATGAGTGAATGAGAAATGTGAGAATACTTTTTTAATAAAATATTATTTTTGTTAGTGAACAGTAACATACTAAATATGGCTTTGATTTTGATTTTACAAATGTAGCTCATAACTTGACTTGAAATGATTTGGCTAGTCTAACACAGTTGATTTTGAAAAAATTTAGTCAAAATTTGAACTTGATTTACGTTTGGCTAGTCTAATGCCAGTGCCCTAAGAGCATTGACAATGACCTAACCATTGCCAAGTCCAAATTTTTACTAGAATTTGAGATTTTAGTTATAGCCAAGATTTTTGTAGAGGTTAATTCAGATTGGACTAGTCATCTTAAAGTCAAAATAGTAATATAATATTATATATTTTAATAATATTTAAAAAAATTAATATTTTGTAAATACATTTGTATTTAATATTTAATATTTTGTATTAATATTAAAATTTAATATTAAAAGAGAGATGTACGTAGTTGGATGGTATTGAGCCATCCACGTTGGCCTCCATATCACAAGGCTTCCAACACATCAGCCACAACTCTAGAATCTTCAGGAATCACGTAGCTAGGTTGGTGCATGTCCATTGGACAATGTTGTAACGATCTTGACAGAGGAATTCAACAACTCTTTCTAATGCAATGTATTTGGTAGTGCATGATTTCTGTTTGTAAAAATATCTAGGAAAAGATTCCTTTTGTATCTCTATATATATCACTTTGTATTTATCCATTTGATTATCAATGAGAATTGAGAAATACGTTTCCTTCAAAAGTCTATCATGGTATCGAGAGTCAGCAAGTGACTAACGTCTTCCTTCCTTCTTTTTTTCACCATGGCCAGTGATGGTTCTTCTTCTAGAAAAGATGCTTCTCTCCCAAACAACTTCCAACTTCCCAATAATCTCTCTCATATTGTCTTCGTCAAACTCAGCTCCGACAACTACCTCATTTGGCGTGCTCAGATTATTCCATACCTCCATGGTCAAAAGCTTTTCCACTTTATTGATGGTCCCTCCCCTCCTCTTTCTCCCATTCTTTTATCTGTTTCATCTTCCCTGTCTATTTCTTCCATCCCTCAAACCAGTCCTGCATATCTTCAATAGCGTCGAACAGATCAACTTCTCCTCAATGCAATTCTTTCCTCTCTTACCAAACCAATACTTGCCCAAGTAATCTCCTCCCACACCTCCCGTGAACTCTGGATCACACTTGAAATTATGTTTACTTCTCAATCTCAAGTCAAAATATTCCAAATTTGTCATCAACTCACTAACCTAAAAAAAGGCTTCCTCTTTGTGACCGACTATTACCAAAAAGTTCGTCTCCTCTTCGATACAATGGCAGCTACAAGAGAACCTCCTAGCGATCCTGAAGTCGTTTCTTATCTCCTAAATGGCCTCAACTCTAAGTTTGAGTTTTTTGTTATCTCAACCACCAAATGAGCCACTCCAATAAGTTCAGCTAAACTGCTCAATCTCCTCTTAACCTTTGTAAGTCACATTTCCCTCATTTCCCTCAACTCAATCCAGTAAAGTCTTCTACCAACTCCATCTACTAACATCGTCGTTCCTTCTTTCTCTAGTGGTGGATGAAGTGGCTTTCGTGGTGGTTGAAATGGAGGACGTGGTTCTTTAAACCGTGGTAATTGAACACCTTCCATTTTCCTTCATCTTCCCAACCTTCCAACAAACCCACCTGTCAAGTTTGCAATAAAGTCGACCATGTTGCTCTACAATGTTATCATAGATTTGACCAAGCCTACTAGTATGATCCTCCTCGATCTTTTTTTAGCTCACTACACCACTTATCAGTCCCTCACCAATCAACAATGGCACCTTGACTTAGCGGCAACAAACCACATAACTTCTGATATTCACAACTTAAACATCTCTTCTGAACCATATCATGGCCCCGAGCAGATCACTGTTGGCAATGGCACTAATCTCCCCATCACTCATATTGGTAATTCTCAAATATCTTCCTCATCTTTTAAATTTGTTCTTCACAATTTATTGCATGTGCCTCAAATTACCAAAAACTTAGTCTCTGTCCATCAATTTTGCTGAGATAATTGTATTTTTTTTTAGTTTCATGATTCCCATTTTTCTGTGAAGGATAAGCAAACTGAGACTCTCCTAATCCAAGGACCTACGCATAATGGGCTTTATCTATTTCCTTCTCCAGTCATCTCCAAATTGTCTCATGCTGCCTTTGTTGGCAAAAGAACCAATATTTTGAATACCATACCGGAAGCCGTACTGGTCAAGGCACTGAACAAAATATTTCGATATCGGTACCGTTTCGTATACCGTTTCGGAATAATATTTCGGTCACGATACAATTTCGGTACCGGTACCGTTTTGTATACCGTTTCAGAATAATTTATACCTGGATAAATTATATATATACAAGTATTAACTGTATTCCAAAATAACAACAAAATAAGTCATAAACTCAATACTTCTTAATACAAGTCTTAAGTTTTAAGTTACAACTAACATAAAATTATAAATACCAACATTATCATGATAAAATCATTAACGTCACTACGTCATCAAAAATACTAATCCTCATAAAAAAGACAATAAGGATCAGGATTCGACATGTTAATAAAAATATTTTCATCAATGTCATCACCGTCATTAATATCAACACCAACATTATCATTGTCTTCCTCATTTAGTGAGGCTAATGGCTCCTCAATACTTGCCCAATCCAAATCTTCTCCATCAAGAAGCTCAAATTCTTCACCCACCCATTCTTCCATCAAATCAATGTTTTCAAGATTGATTGGATCTAAAACATCTCTTCCCCTTTTTATGCTCCTGTCAAAATAAAATAAAAAATAAGTGAAAATGTTATATATTTTTCAACAGTGAAAACATTAGAATTAAACAAATTTACCTCTCTCAGCTTCAAGTTATAATGAACAAATACTAAGTCATTCAAACCTTTATGCACTAATCTATTTCTCTTCTTCGAATGAATAAAATCAAATGTGCTCCAGTTTCTCTCACATCCAGTTGTACTACAACATTGACTTAGTACTCGAACAGCAAACTTTTGAAGCGTTGGAACCTCGCAACCAAATTGGGTTCACCATGCAACTATAACAATAATGCAATTATAAATTATTAATTAAATACAAGTAAAAATAAAATAAGATAAAATTTAAAGTACAAAATCACATTATTTAACAAATGATATTGATAAATGATAATACCTGGATTAATCTTATCACGCTGGCGGATTGCTAAAGAATGTCCAAACTCACCTACTGCATTTTTATACAAGTCAAGTTCTGCAATGATTTTGTCTTGATTATCGGGATCAAGTTCCATCTTCATAACACAACTGTTGAAGCATCTTACAACATTATTTTTATTTTTAAAATTGGGGCTATAGTAAATTCCAAGGTTAAGAAAACAACCCGTCGCATGTAATGGATTGTGAAGCTGCCTATCCTATCTAGAATTAATGGTCCTGGTGAATAAACTGAATAAACTAACTTTGTTATTGCATCTTGCTTTTATGTTCTCTTTGGCTCTTTCCATTGCATCATACAAGTATCGCATTGCAGGCTTCTCATCCCCGTCAACAAGTCGTAGAACACGAACCAAAAGCTCACTAACTTTGACAAGAAATTGACATTGAGCCCAAAACTTTTTATCTTTTAAAACGATCCTAACTATCTCCTTCCCTATGTTGCTCTTAGAATGACTTGATGTAATCCATTTATCACAAGTAAACATTTGTCAGAGTTCTTTCTTAAACAAGAGCAAACATTGGATACTTAAAAAATTTGTCGCAAATCTTGTAATTGTAGGACGACACAAATCATGACCTTTGGTAAAGTCTTTTCTCATCAATACCAAAACTCAACCATGGTTATAGATGAAATTTGTTATCTTTTTTGCCTTTTTTATAGTATTATCAATAAGGGAAAATATCTTGGATCAGAAAAATTCTCCAACATTAAGTCTATGCAATGAGCTACTACACATGGGGACCAGTAGAAAGAGTCATACTTCTGTTGTAACTTTTTTCCTGCAGCTTTATAACTTGCATTATTGTCTGTTATGAACTGTACAAGATTCTCAACTCCAATTTCTTGAACAACCTCATCAAAGATATTAAACAATGTTTCAGCATCTTTTCTAAGGCCAGATATATCAACAGACTTCAAGAACATTGTACCTTTCGAACAATAAACTAGAAAGTTGATTAATGATTGTTGCTTCTAGTTTGTCCAACCATCTGCCATTAGTGAACAACCGGTCTCATTCTAAATCTGCTTAATTTGTTGCAAATAATTTTGAACCACATCCACAACCATCTTTAATAAATTTCCTCTCAACTTATATAAAGAAGGGCCCTTAAATCCTAGCCCGATGGCAGTCATGACATCGATAGCTGGTTGATAAAACTTGAATTGAGCCGCATTGAAAGGCAAATTAGTATCATACCACCAGCATACTACAGACATCTTTGTTTTTATAATCATCTCATTTGAACACATAAAACTCTTAATTGAAGGTTGGGCCCCAGGAGTTGTTCTTGGAGCAAAAAATCTACTCAATCCCCCTACTGACTTTCCAGTTCCAGATTCTTTCGACTTCCCCTTACCTTTTGAAAGTTGAGATTGTCCCTCCATACTATTACTATCATCAATATCATCAGATGTTAAATCTATATCGCCTCTAATCTCTGACTTTATTTTTCTTTTCTTTTCTTTGTTTTTTTTTTCATTTCATCAAGTAACTCATTCATTTGCCATTTTTTATATCTTCAGAGACCTTTTTACATGCTTCTACATCGCTTGGAATCCCAGCTAGATGATGTTTCAACCGAGTGATCCCGCCACCTCTAATTACTTTATTACAATATAAACATTCAGTATTATTTCTTGCCCCTAGCACTGCACGTGCATGGGCCCATACTGGATCTTTTGATCTTATAGGAGCAAGTATTGGAGTTGAAGTCATACTACCGGTTGATTGACAACTAGACATTTTTAACTATTAAAGTATAAAAATTAACACTTATAAGTAAGCAAAATTAAAAAAAGTTAAAAGAAATAAGAAACTTAGAATCAGAATCAGAACGAATCCACCAAATAAGATTGTTTCAGTAGAAAATTAGGAGTACAAGAAAGCATACTAACCAAAGCGTTCTTCCATACACCAAACTTGAAATAAAGATATTGGGTCTATGAAAACTTGATCAAAACCCGTAAATTTAACTAGAATAATTAACTTTCTCAATTTTCATATGCAAACATGAGTGGCTTTCAATATTAAAAAAAAAAAAAATCAATACACATTCATTGATGGGAGTGTCTCCAACTACGGACTTATTCTCTCAAAATAATTATTTCAAAAACGTATGCTTATAATTCATGTCATACGGCACTATATAATCATTTGGCATATATATATATATATATATATTATATTTATATATATGAACATATATACATATTTACATGAAATTCTAGATTGCCCAACATGCACACGGTTTCTGTCAAACAGGTGCATCAACCAACTTGCACCCAAATATTTTTAATTCAACATACATCTCATGATGGAACATATTAAAACTAGAAACTAAAAGGGTCTAAATTTCTAATTCCGTCAAAGAAAATAAAAGATAAAAAAATATTTATTTTACTAAATATTTTTAAGAAAATAATAAACTTTATCAAGCTCCAGAGTTGAGGGAAAAAATTATCAAGTTCCAAAGTCTCACAAATTACAGATCCTATAAGGTGTCAAGAACAAACTTGAATAAGAAATGAAAGCCTAATCAAATCGATTTTTAGAGAAATTAAAACCAGTTAAAATATAATAATTATGGAGGAAAAACCGAAAAAGAGCTTACCTTTGTGCGATATAGTTTTAGACAAGCTACTTGAATTGGAATTTGGAAATCGCACTATCGCAGGGCTTGATAGAAGAGAGGACTCAGAGGAGAGCTTGAGAATTGAGAGAGTTACGGCTGAAATCAATTTGGGCAAAGAAGAAAAGTCAAAAGAGTTTTGTCAAAACCCTAAGTTATGTGAAAGTCTAAATTTCGAAATAGCCCCTAAGTGCTTAATCAAATTACGAAACTGCCATCCAAAATTCAAACCAAACGGCAAATTGGCTGCAGATTTTTGTACAGGCTGAAATATGTTTCAGCAAAAAAATCAAATACCGGCCGGTACACCAGGTATTTTGGGCAATACGGAACGCAGATATAAACTGTATCGGCCAAGTGGCCGGTACGGTACAGTACGGTATCAAAAACACTGGAAAGAACTACCATTGCTCGGTGGCATCATAGACTCAGCCGCCCATCATTTCGGCTTGTGTCTCACATCTTGCGCACCAAGTGTTTGCCATTTATCCCCACTCAACCTTCTTTTTTTTGTTCAATCTGTCCACTTGCCAAATGTAGGCAATTATCCTTTGATCTTACTGTTAATCAATCCTTAGGACCTTTACACTTAATCTTTGTAGATGTTTGGAGTGCATCCCTTATATTTCACATGATAGTTTTCGATACTACATTTTATTTGTTGATGACTATAGCTAATATACTTGGTTCTACTCACTTGCCTATAAGGGTGATGCAACATCTACTTTTGTACTTTTTTAGAAAAATGTTGAAAGACCATTCAATGCCAAAATAAAAATTGTTCAAAGCGATTGGGGCGGTGAATTTCGACCCCTAACTAATGTTCTTAAATCTCTAGACATCACACATCAACTCTCTTGTCCTCACACCCACAAAGAAAATGGTGTCGTGGAGAGAAATCATCGCCATATCGTTGAGATTGGCCTTACTCTTCTAGCAACGGCATCTCTCCCATATAAATTTTGGTCTTATGCGTTTCACACTGCAGCTTATCTAATAAATTTTCTCCCCCTCACCATTTCTTCACAACAAATCACCACATTTTCTTCTCTTTAACAAAGATCCAGATTACTCATTTCTCAAAGTTTTTGGATCCGAATGTTGGCCCAATCTTTAGCCCTACAACAACCACAAAATTCATTTTCGTTCTCTCTTGTCTCTTTCTCGGATATATTCCTATACATAAAGGCTATAAATGTTTACATATTCCCTCCAATCGATTATATATATCTCATGATGTTCTTTTTAATGAAAACTCTTTTCCCTATCCCTCTCATTCTGATTCAGGCCTCAATTCCTCTCAACCAACACACACAGCCCTGCCAATTTTATTGCCTCTTGTTTTGGGCCCTATGCTATCGCACTACATCAATCCACCAACTCTCATTTCCAGCCCAACTACCTCGGCCCATCGTTACCTTCATCCTCTCAAACCAATTATTCCATTTCCCTTGCCGCACACCAAAATTAAAATAACCCTAACTCTGAAATTCCTTTTATCTCACCCCCTCCTCCTCCACGATCACCGATCATTACGCAATCCAAAACCAACAATTCACGTCCCAAAAGTTTCACCCACGGTCAAATACCTTACCTGTTTTCTCGTCACTGCCTCACTCTCACTGTTGATGTTCCTGAAGAACCATCATCTTACACTACTGCATCCCGTTTTTCTGAATGGTGTGACACCATGAGCAGAGAATTTCAAGCTCTCATTCAGAGCAAAACTTGGTCACTTGTTCCCCCTCCCCCTTCTTCTAACATTGTTAGTTGCATGTGGGTGTTCCGCACAAAGCATCATGCTAACGGCTCAATTTAACGGCGCGAGGCGAGACTCGTCGTCAAGGGTTTCCACCAACAAGAAGGCATCTACTACTTCGAGACCTTTAGCCCGGTTGTCAAACCAACCATGATCCGCTTAGTTCTCTCTCTCAAGGTGTCTCATGGATGGCCCATCCGGCAACTTGATATCTAAAACACGTTTCTCCATGTGACCTTACCGAAATGGTTTACATGTCCCAGCCAATTGGTTTTGTTCATCTTGAACACCCTAAGTACGTATGCCGCTTGCACAAGGCCATTTATGGCCTTAAACAAGCACCTCATGCTTGGTTCGCATAGCTCAGCTCTCGCCTCTGTGAGTATGGTTTTCTTCCTTTCAAAGCTAACCTATCCTTATTCATTTACTCTTGTCAGTCGATACTTATCTATGTATTAGTCTATGTTGATGAAATAGTTCTGACAAGCTCTCATCCATCTCAAATTGATCACCTTATTTCATTTCTAACATTTGCTTTTCCCATTAAAGATTTAGAACATTTATCATATTTCCTTGGAATTAAAATTTGCAAACTAGATGCTGGAATTTTACTGTCTCAAATAAAATATATTTGTGACATGCTTTCTCGAGACAATATGGTTTCTGCCAATGAAGTTACTTCTCCAATGGCTGCCTTTAGTTGTCTCTCAGTTTCAGATACTCCCACTTTTTCGAACCCTACACTCTATCGCAGTATTGTTGGGAGTCTTCAATACCTATCTCTCATTAGGCCAGACATTGCTTTCACCGTTAACAGAATTTGTCAGTTTATGCATAATCCGAAACACTCGCATTAGTAGGCTGTTAAGCGTCTTCTAAGATACCTCAAACAAACACTAAACTTTGGCCTTTTCATTCATAAGTCTTACTCCCTTCAACTTCAACATTTTTCAGATGCGGACTGGGCTGGCTGCCTGGATGATCGCAGCTCTACGAGTGGTTTCTGTATTTTTCTAGGTAAAAATCTAATTTCTTGGTGTTCTCGCAAGCAACTCACTGTTGCTTGCTCAAGCACACAGGCCGAATATAAGGCTCTTGCAAATACAACTACGAAGTTACTTTGGATTCAAAATCTTTTAAAAAAACTGAACATTTTTATTCCTAAAACACATTTTCTATGGTGTGATAATCTCGGTGCAACCTACCTGTCCGTTAACCTAATTCTTCACTCCTGCACAAAACATATGGAAATTGATTTCCATTTTGTTCGTGATCGAGTTGCTGTCAAAACTCTCCAAGTTGTCTTTCTTCCCTTAAAAGACCAACTGGTTGATATCCTTACAAAGCCCCTTGTATCATCATGGTTTCATCTTCTAAGAACGAGTCTCACTGTTGTTGATACCCCGTTAGGCTCGAGGGGGATGTATTGAGCCATCCACATTGGCCTCCACATCAGTGTTTTAAATTTCGTACCGTACCGGTCGGTACGGTCGAAATTTTTCGTTTCGGCCGTTCGGCCGGTACAGGTACTATACCTGTTCCATACCGGCCAAAATATTGGCCGTACCGGCCAGTACCGGCCGATATTTCGGCCTGTGTTTTTTTTTTTTTTCATTTTTTTAAACTACAAGCTTATTTTTTAACCTCCAATTCAGACTAGATTATTTATAATTTATATATATATATGTATTATATATAATTTATTTATATATAGACTATTATTTTGGAATATAATTTATTTATATATCGACTATCCCGAAATGGTACCGGTATCGAAATATTTCGTTCCAGTGTTTTGATCGGTACGACGTCATGTACGGTATTCAAAATATTACTCCACATCACAAGGCTCCAACACATCACCAGAATCTTCAGGAATCACATAGTTAGGTTGGTGCGTGTCCTCTGAACACTACTGTAACGTTGTTGATAGAGGAATTAAACAAACTTTATTGTAATGTAATGCATTTGGCAGTGCACGATTTCTGTTTGTAAAAATGTCTAGGAAAAGATTCCTTTTGTATCTCTATATATATATCACCTTGTATTCATCTATTTGATTATCAATGAAAATTCAGAAATACATTTATTTCAAAAGTCTATCAGATGGAAAAATTATAAAATATTGATTTGATCATTTTACAGTGACTCTTCAAATATGACTAGGGATCTTAAATTATTATAACTCAAAGTTTCACAAATATTCTTTTCACAAGTCCAATATAAGAGTTTCAACTCAAAAAAAAGGTAAAATTTGACCGTAGACTTGGCAATGGCTAATGCTCTAATGCATTAAACCTCTATTTCGATATCTTTGAACCGGCCTATCTAGACTATTTCATTAGTATCCAATAAACATGCGCCCTTGCACTAGTTTGATCTCCTTGTCACCCTCTTTTTGGATCAACATGTTTCCCAAGTTTGCATGGCCTAGTCACGCAACTGATTCATCTATCTCACCTCTTTTTAAGTCTTATCTACCCTTTCTAGTTAGTAGTATTCTCTTCCTTATTATTATTATTATTATTATTTAGAATAGAATTTGAGTATCAAACCTCAATTTATAGATACCAAGATCAGTTTAATTTAGGCCAAAAACCACTTTTATTAACTAATAAATGAATAGTCGATGTAGATACTAAATACAATTTGAGTGTGTAATTTTTGTACACTTGCATAGCCTAAAACTGTAAATATCGTTTCTTCATTTTATTAATGTTGTTTTTTTGTATTGCTTAAATTAATCATGGACCAAGCTATTTGTATGAAAAGCTCTTAGCTTGGTAAGTGGGTAATTGCAAAGCTACGTGCACCTCATTAAGGTTGTAGTTAGAGAGGGAAGGTATAGAGAAAATATTTGGTGGATCATCAATTCTTTAAATAAAGCTCTATCACATTATTTAACATAAATTAAAAAGCTTTAATTTTTTTTATAGTAATAAAAAATGATGTATTTATTTATTTGCTGAAAAATTTATTTTCCAACAACAAGAAACTATTTTAATATAAGAAATGCTACAATCATAAATATATCTCATAAAAATAAATTAATAAATTAACATAATTTTATATGTTAAATTTATTTTATAATAAAAATATATTTAAAATTTAAAATATTATATTAAATCACATTAATTTATAAATTTATTTTTATAATACCAAATATCACTTTATAACTAAAACATTTGTTTTCCGTGAGTCGTGACAATATTAATTCATTGGATTCCACGATGAGAAAAGGGTCATTTAACTATGTGAAGCACTGTATTGTTCAAATGGCTATAAAACGACAGGAGATTTGTACACTGTCACACTTACTAACGATCAACATCATGTGCAGTTGCCTTTTTCATTTATTTTGACCATAAAATTCATGTACATAATATAAGATGCCAATTCCTTTTTCTAACAAATAGGGTTGATAGAGGTACCGACCTCTGTCCCCACCCTTTATACCGTACCAACAGGCAGGTTAGGATACACATACTTCCTGCTATAAAAGACTACAAAAAAAAGGGATTAGCTTCTCTATTTTACACCATTTTTTTTTTTTAATTACCACGTGGGGATCAGTAACTTTATTACGCGGTCTCGTTTGTTTTTCAGATATAAGATGAAATAAATTAAAATTAAAATTAAAAAATTAAAAAAAATATTATTAAAATATATTTTTTAATATTATTTTTATTTTATAATTTAAAAAATTAAATTATTTATTGTATTTTGTATAAAAATTTAAAAAAATTATAATAATTAAATAAAATTAGTTAAAATAAATTTTAAAAACAACCAAGACCTTAGAGTAGAGGATTGCACAGAATCAGGTAAACGATGAAAAATGATAGAAAAAAGGAAAATATGACATTTTTTCCCGCACTAAAACCATGCCGCATATTTATAAATTCAAGATTATAAAGTCCTGTTTAAATAATGAAATGAGATAAAATAATTTTAGATAAAAGTTAAAAGTTGAATAAAATGTTATTATTATTTTAAAATTTAAAAAATTTAAATTATTTATTATATTTTATATAAAAATTTAAAAAATTATAATAATAAGACGAAATAAAATGAGATAAAATTATTTTCGGATCTAAATGAGACCAAAGTCATAGCTAATTGGGCAGTTATGCATTTTATTGTTTTGGACTGATTGTCAAAAAGAATTGCTTTTTTATTTTTCTTGAATAAAGTAAGCTGTTTTTTATAATAAAAAATAATATTTATAGTCATAAAATATTTAAGCGAAGTCTTTTTTAAAAAAGATAAATAAATTTATAAAAATTTTATATTTTAATAATATACTTTTCCCTTCGAAGACATATAGTTAGAAGTTCATATCCTGAAATACGTTTTTATTAAAAAAAAAAAAAAAACCCTATATGTAACGTAGGTTTCTATTTTTGATTTTTCTTTATTTTTTACAAATTTACCGCATTGTTAATCGATGACAAAAAGAGGCGTGCAATCCTAGACATGGCCCGGGCTTATTACAGCCTAGATTTTCCTTACTCCTAGGTTTTGTTTTGTTTTGTTTGGTTTTGTTTTTTAATTGTTTTTTTTGTTCGGAACAGCATCAAGTGGTGCAGACTGTAGTGTAGACTCGCCAGTAGAGAAAGCGAAATCAGAGAGAGAGAGTAGTACAGTAATTGCAGAGAGAGCGAAAGTGAGAGCTCGAAGTTCGAGAGAGAGAGAGAGAGAGAGAGAGAGAGACAGGTTATATATATATAGAGAGAGAGAGAGAGAGCGCAAACAGCAGAGCCATTGTCCTTGTCCCGGAGAGAAAAAAGTCATAAAGATATATATAGAGAGAGGAGAAACTAAAGTAGAACATTTTAGACAGAAAGTGAGGGTTGTTGCGCGCAGTGTTAGCTGCAAAGCACATTGAGAGAGAGAAGCAAAAGAAGGGGAGGAGAGTGGTCGGAAAACCCTAAAATCCTAGAAAAGGTTCGTCCCTCTGAAGACCAGTAAGGCTATGTGTTTTCTTCTTTTTCTTGATGCGGAGATGAACGAAGAATATTCCATCTACTGATACAGGATCATGCTGTAGAACTTGTTTTGGTCTCACATGTACCTGCATTTAAATAAAGCCTTTACAGTGTTGGATCTCTGTTCTAGGAGCTGAAGATCAGGAGTTTATTTTGGGTTCATTGACGTGGGATTTGGTGGAAAAAAGAGCTTTTTTCTCGGTGTTGTCGTCTCTACTGGGTATTTGTAGTTTATTGTATTATTTTAATATTTGGGTTTTGTATTGTTTGGATGAAGGCATTACTTTGTACTGATTCGAAGATGAAGTGATTGGAGGAGTGTTTGTGTAAGTTGGGACTCTGAGCAAGGTAATTGATGAATGATTTGAAGCAAAATTTGGTACCAAAAGAAAGTTGAAGAGGAAATAGTTTCTGGGTGTTTTCCTGTTCATCAAATTATCGACCTTTAACGGTTGAAAGAGGATTTTGAGGCGGCCTGTATTGATCGCAGTGAATATAGACGCTTTGGTTTGATATTTGATCTTTGCGCTGGAGCGTTTAGGATTACCGGGCACTATGTCTTCCTTAAGTAGGGAGTTGGTGTTTTTGATTTTGCAGTTCTTGGATGAGGAGAAATTCAAGGAAACAGTTCATAAGTAAGTCCTATATTCATTATGTAAATTTAGTCATAGTCTCAATCATCTAGTTGGTTACCACGAAAACTTCGGAAAACAAAATAATACAAAATTTTCAATCATAGTTTAATAATAAGCCTCTGTTTATTCTTAGAAAAAAAAAGAAAAGATAAGAAAAATGAGCCTAATATCTTCTCAAATAAGCCGAATTTATGTAATATGTACAGTAAGATACAATTTTGCTCCCATAGTGAATAGGGCAAAGCCGCTAGCGACACTTGGAAACACGCTGCTGCTGAAATTTGGTTTGAACGGATGCACAATACTGTCTTTTCATGTATATGTGTGACGGGTTTCTGAACTTTTAGGTTAGAGCAAGAGTCTGGCTTTTTCTTCAATATGAAGCATTTCGAGGATCAGGTCCAGGCAGGTGAATGGGATGAAGTTGAGCGCTATTTATGTGGCTTCACTAAGGTAGAGGATAACC
This sequence comes from Juglans microcarpa x Juglans regia, assembly GCF_004785595.1. NCBI lineage: Eukaryota > Viridiplantae > Streptophyta > Magnoliopsida > Fagales > Juglandaceae > Juglans > Juglans microcarpa x Juglans regia. The sequence goes on along the minus strand of NC_054598.1, from coordinate 35,967,325 downwards.
GATATTCAATGAAGATTTTCTTTGAAATTAGGAAGCAGAAGTACTTGGAAGCTCTGGATAGGTGAGTATTCAACATAATTTCTTTCAACAAACCACTTGAATTTAAAAGAGCTCCTTGAAATCATTGCTGGTTGTCGTCTGCAAAGCATAGCTCAGTTTAATATCTTTTTTGCTCAGGCAGGATCGAGCAAAGGCTGTCGAGATTCTTGTGAAAGACCTTAAGGTTTTTGCATCCTTTAATGAGGAACTTTTCAAGGAGATTACTCAGTTGCTTACTCTTGAAAACTTTAGGTATCTACCCTGTCGTCTCTGTTATGTGAATGTACTGCCTTATGATCTGTCCTAATCTATTTCCTTTTGCATCATCAGGCAAAATGAGCAGCTTTCCAAGTATGGAGACACAAAATCAGCTAGAAACATCATGCTTATAGAACTCAAAAAGCTGATTGAAGCAAACCCTCTGTTTCGTGATAAGCTTGTGTTTCCATCCTTCAAAAGTTCACGACTAAGGACTTTAATTAACCAGAGGTTATTCCTATATTTTCTCCAAATAGATATAACATGCAAATATAAAACTCCTAGGGGTGGCTCAAGTGATAGTGGCCTTGATCTTGTTGGTATACTCCAAAAAAGAAAAAAAAAAAAAAAAGAGGAGCCTGAATCCTTGGGTGCAAACAATTTCTAGGGGCCACAGGTCTGATGTTTAATTGGGTTAAAGACATGTTACATTTGTATGGTCTTTTGGATTCCTTGTAATAAAAAAAAAAAAAATTGAAAATATGTGGTCATGGACTCATTTTAAAATTTGGGTTACTGACTGACTGGGGTTTGTTTCAGGAGTAGCTTGGCTATCTCTGTATAAGGGTTCCTCTTATACAATGTGTGTGTGCGTGTATCTATATAAGCACTTTTCTATTGTTCCTGCTTGTTAATTTTAAAAAATTAATTTAACTGAAGACTTGTGTCTTGACTTTCCCTGATGATAGTTGTTTCTCAGACTCATTTCCCTTGTTGAAAATTTCAGTCTAAACTGGCAGCATCAACTTTGCAAGAATCCTCGTCCAAACCCTGATATTAAAACACTATTCATGGATCATTCTTGCTCTCCAACAAGTAATGGAGCTCGTGCACCTCCCACAAACAGCCCCCTGATGGGGCCAATTCCTAAGGCTGGGGCGTTTCCCCCAATTGGTGCCCATGGTGTAAGTATTTTTGGACTAAGATCCTATAAATTTTTGGGTATAAAGTGAGAGAGAGAGATAGGTCATAAATTGGACCTCAAATGGATAGCAATAAATGCTATGAGACTCGATTTATGTTTCTATCTATCTGCCTATTACCTAGAGTTCGTGCAAGAACCATAGGGGATTCAAATCTAGTGTTTCCCATCTATTTACTTGCTGAAAGAAGAGGGAAAAAAGATGATGTTCTAGCATAATGTCCTAGCATAATTCTTGTAATGCCTCTTTATGTGCAGCCATTTCAGCCTGTTGTTTCCCCAACTCCTGGTGCTATTGCTGGGTGGATGTCAAGCACCAATCCTTCTTTACCTCATGCTGCCATGGCAGCAGGCTCACCTGGTCTTGTGCAGCCTTCTAGTGCAGGTGAGGATCCAACCGCTTTCAGATTTCCACTAGCATAATTACTTGTAGTATTTGGTTGTAGTGACTATTTTTCTGTTGTAAACAGCTGCATTCTTGAAACACCCAAGGACCCCCACTGGTGTAACAGGCATGGATTATCAGTCTGCTGATTCTGAGCACTTGAAGCGCATTCGTATTGGCCAGTCTGACGAGGTGTGGTTAAATAAGACAGTTTCTTTTCAAGCTCAATTTTCATGATGTTAAGCTCTATCAATAACTGCTTGGCCTTCTCCTTGGGACATGATGTGCCATTCTGTTTTGCTATTTGCTTACATATGGTCTTTATAGGTGTCCTTTTCTGGTGTAATGCATTCTCCTAATGTCTGTTCACAAGATGACCTTCACAAAGTTGTTGTGCGGACGCTCAATCAAGGATCTAATGTCATGAGCATGGACTTTCATCCACAGCAGCAAACAATTCTTTTAGGTTCATACTATATTTTTTCTTTGCCAAATATTGTTGTGTACATTTGTCAGAGTTTTCAATTATTGTTTGTAGTTGGGACAAATGTTGGTGACATTAGCCTTTGGGAAGTTGGGTCTCGGGAAAGGTTGGCACACAAGCCGTTCAAGGTTTGGGATATCTCGGCTGCTTCTAAGCCATTGCAGGTATTGTTTGTTACGATTTTGTTGGAGGTCTACTTAGGTTTTGAATTGCACTTTATGATTCCTTTGGGTAAAGTTGACAATGAAGGATAGCCTTATCCTACACCCTTAAACTCCCTAATACTAAGCGGCTGGGATTTAATCTCAATACCTCTGGGGCAATAGTTAAGTGATTTTACAACTGCACAAGTTAGCACACCGTATCTACTAGCAATATCATAAGTATTATGTGTTAGAAGTTTCATGTGATTTTCCTTTCTAATTAATTTTGTACATGCTACCAGACAACATTGCTCAATGATGCTGCGATATCAGTGAATAGATGTGTTTGGGGGCCAGATGGACTTATGCTTGGTACAAACACAACTTTGTTTCTCTTGACTAGTTTATTTCCTTATTTTTTATATCACATTTTTTAGGCTTAAGTTTTATGTTCTGAATGGTTTAGGTGTTGCATTTTCCAAACATATTGTTCAAATATATACATACAATCCAACTGGAGAACTGAGACAACATTTGGAGGTGAGTCCTCTGCCCTATATATTATGTTTCCCCTGATAATGGCAAGGTGCTGATAATTGATAATCTTGTCTTTTAGATTGATGCTCATGTTGGTGGTGTTAATGACATTGCGTTTGCCCATCCCAATAAGCAATTGTGTATTGTCACGTGTGGTGATGATAAGATGATTAAGGTATCAATTAAGATCTTGAGGCTTTTATAAATAGGAAAGTTGAGCTTCCTCATTGTAGCATGTCATATGACAGGTATGGGATGCTGGAACTGGACGTAGACAATACATTTTTGAAGGCCATGAAGCTCCTGTTTATTCAGTCTGCCCCCATTACAAAGAAAATATCCAAGTAATTTTATTAAGAAGTTAATTATTTGCTTTCTACTTGCGAAACATGTTTGACCTGTGCTGACAGTGCAATATCTTTGTGTAAAACGTGGGCCGCTTGTAAAGATCTGATAGCTTCAGTAATTAACTTATATTTTCCGACTACCTTTATCTTCAGCACAGTTTATTTTCCAACTCATTTTGTTTTTATGTGCAGTTTATTTTCTCTACTGCCATTGATGGGAAAATCAAAGCTTGGCTGTATGATTGCTTGAGATCCAGAGTGGATTACGACGCTCCTGGACTGTGGTGCACCATGATGGCATATAGTGCAGATGGAACCAGGTAAAGCATGTCTGTTAGAAAGATTATGAAATGATTTCATGTGTTTATTTTTCTGCATTAGTTGTGTAATTCGATTCTCTATATTCACAGGTTGGAATGTCTGAATGTATAAACTGTACTGTAAAACACTTCAGCTCATTCCCTGCATAAGATGCATGTTAGAATGCATATTAGTGGCATTGGAGAGATAATATTTAGATTTGAGTTGTGCTACTTGCAAGCCTGGTATATCAACGCATCACTTGGGTGGGGCCCATTATAGTTATACAAAAAGTTAAAACACTAATATTTTTTCATTATTGTGGGACCCACTTCAGTGTGTGTTGGGTGTGTCAGAAAACAGGTTTGCAAATAGATTTTGTCATGCTTTTAACCACACTTCTATTTGTCTTGCAGGCTCTTCTCATGTGGAACAAGTAAAGAAGGTGAATCACATCTAGTTGAGTGGAATGAGAGTGAAGGAGCAATAAAACGGACATATTCTGGTTTCAGGAAGCGCTCCTTAGGTGTTGTCCAGTTTGACACAACTAGGAACCGATTCTTAGCTGCAGGTGATGACTTTCAAATCAAGTTCTGGGATATGGACAATACCAATATGTTGATAGCTGTTGATGCAGATGGTGGATTGCCTGTTAGTAGACTGCTGCCTTCCCATTTAATTACTGTTATCATGTTGAAGGATTAAGCGTGGTTCATTCTTTTCTTCTCTGGCAGGCTAGTTCTAGACTGAGATTCAACAAGGAGGGGTCACTGTTGGCAGTCACAACTAGTGACAATGGTATCAAGATTTTAGCCAATAACGATGGTGTGCGCTTGATAAGAATGTTGGAAAGCAGGGCCATTGATAAGAATCGAGGTCCTTCTGAAGCCATTAACTCCAAGGTAGTCCAGTGCTTTGATTTTTTTTTTACTCATCTATATAGTATCTTTAAACAATTCCATGTACCCCAGTACAGAGTAATGATATCAAGAAAACCTTTGACCTTTGTGTTAATCAGACCTACTTAAAGATGCAAGTCTAAAACGAGAAGCCTGCACAAACACAAAATATAGTTCTGTATTTTACATGAGCTTAGGTTATGGACTTATGGGTGGAACAAATACCACTTTGGTTGTCTTGTATCTGAACCCTGATAGATTTCAAACTTCTTTGATAATAGCTAATACAGATGGGGGGTATCTCAACCTCTTACAGAAGTCTCATAATTATTTCCCAACTTGTGTTGATTTTGATTTGGTGAAAAGTCAGTAGTGGACCACAGGGTATAATTAATGTTGATTACTGCCACTTGCTTTGTAATTTAGTACCATCAACCTTCAATGTCATTTGCATTTTGTATTCCAGTATAAAAACCAATCTCAATCCTAGCTGTTGAAGTAGCATATGATAATTTTAGGAGGTATTATTTTTTTATAACTAAAGATACCACATTTTATTAGAAAGCAGTATGGATATAACCCAAGTACACGGGGGCCTAAAAAGGGGGATGTGTAGTTCAAGGAAGAGTAGGGTAACAAGAATTAGTAAAATCTGCACAAAATGCAAATCCAGTATTGTTGTGGATGTTGTCCACCCATGCAAAGTTTTAAGCATGCAAACTTTTTAACCCTGGCTGTGTTCTCTCACTATCTTCGACGTTGTGGGCCTCAATGCATGTTTTTTCGCACCCCTACTGCCAAAGGACCCATTGACCGCATTAGAGCACCTTCCAGTTTCCACCACCAATCACCAGAGAAACTCAATTTAATTCTTTAAGTACCATTTCTCAAGAAAAAATTATATCCTGGAAATTTGTATCCATGGATGAGACTTGATCAACGTCAACCAAAGAACAGCAGCTTAAAGAATCTCTTTTTCCCGTGGAAATAGTACTTTGAGAATTAAAGTGAGGACCTCAGATTGTCCCTGATAGTTCTTACCCTGGAGCTGTGGAATCCTTTTAGATATGATGTGAACTCAACGTTATGTTTGGCTTTTGAGATTGTGAGGTTCCCATAGTAGATATTACTTTTGGATAGTTAATCACATTCGGTTTTTTAGAGCTAGACTTTATTCTTGGAACTTTCTTTTCAGTTATAATTTCACTCTATTCTCTTGTGTGGGGATGCCTATTCATAAAATACTATGTTTTACTGCTGTTTTTTGTGGGCTTATTGTAATAGGTGTTCTCGTTTGTATACTCCCTGTGTACTTGGGCGATGCATGTATACTTGTTTCAATAAAATTTTATTTTACTTACTAAAAAACAATAATTTTGACAATGGGTGTCACTATATCAGATGAGTTCTTGTGGCTTTCACTCAAAGCACATGTTATGGCAATCTGTTGGATATTTGATGTTTATAAATAATAACCTTGCCTAAGAATTTTTAGTTGACAATATGTTGGGGAATCCTATACCGGTGTCATATTTGAAGAGTAATAGTTCTGTACTGAAGGTGGTTTGTTTGTTACTTCGTATTTTTGTGCCTTTAGGGCCAATTGATTTAAGTAATACATAGCTGGTTTTTCAATAGACATCTGCGCTAACCTAATTATAAAGTTACTCTTATTTTGCTACAGATGTTTCTTAAACTTGTCTCTTCAGCATATATATGTTATTTATTGCAGCCTCTGCTTGGTACGTCTTTAGGCCCATTTGCAAATGTTTCTCCTGTTGCTGCTCCCGCACAGGAACGTCCTGATAGAACCCCTCCTTCTGTATCTGTCAGCAGTCTAGTAAGTTTATGTTTTCTGCTTGCATAGAATTGTTTGTGCTACCTAGTTTTGAAGTTTTCATAGGACTGTACTTCCAGGGTGCAATGGACAGTAGTCTAGTAATTTAAGTTTTTCTGGTTGCATAGAATTGTTTGTGCTACCTAGTTTCGAAGTTTTCATAGGACTTCACTACAGGGTACCATGGACAATAGCAGGCTTCTTGATGTCAAACCGCGGATATTAGATGATGTAGACAAAATTTCGAGCTGGAAAACGTCTGATGTTGTGGACACAACTCAACTCAAGGTTCTACGACTGCCCGACTCCATAACAGCAGGCAAGGTAGGTGGTTTGAGCATGACTGATCAAAAGTTACTTGGTGCAACTCATTTCATAATGGGAAGGAAAGCTAGTGCTTGTATGGAAAGTTTTTGTGAGTGATATTATAATTATTGTTATTTTATCGGTCATCACTTTGTGGTATCTGGCAGACTGGCATGGTAAATACATTTACTGTAGAGCTTTTTATCCTATGATTGTTAACACACTTCATTAGTACATTGGAGATGTCATGGAAAGAAACACTAGAATTTTGATGCTTGTCAATTGCTGAAGATTTTTGTTGAAAGTGTTGTGTATGCACACATTACTCTGGTCCTAATAGATGCTTGTTGGATTGACGGTTTGAAATCTATCAAACTACATAGAGCCCAAAGAACTGTCAATCTTCTCCCACCACTCTTGAACCCATGTTAACAAATGTGGGGCTACCGAAAGCATCATTGGTAAAATGCACTGACTACTTATGAAAGACTAATGGAGACATACAATTGACAACAAGGAGGGGGAATGCAGGTAATCGCATAGGATCAGATGACCTTGATGTTTGAATCTTGATATGATCAGTTCTTTGCATGTACCTGCAGTAGCATTCAAGTAATGCTCTTTAATTTCATTTTGTCCATCTCAAAAGTCAAATGTAAGCTTTTTCCTAAAATGACATTTTTCATTTCCATGCTCTGTGTGTCACAGAAACGCAATTTCACTTTCAAAATAAGTGCAAATGGGAAGAAAATATATGGTAAATGTATGGGAAAGCAACTAATGCCTTCAAAAGGCGTTCTTTTCTCGGAGTGAAAAATATTTTAATGAGAGGAAGCATGCAAATAAGTTACTAGGGAACTTAAATGAATGTAGGAGAATCTTAGTCTTTGTTAAAGCGAACTTTTGACATTGAAGTTGGCACTGAAACATCTTTAAATACTGAGGAAGTTCATTCTTCTACTTTATAGAGTTGTCCTTCCTCTCAGATTTCACATGTTCATGTTAGAAAGAGGTAAATATTTGAAGGAAGTTACCTAGTTTAACTTGTCCAGTGCATATTAAGATTTCAGAACTAGACTGCCATGTGTCCCATACATGGATTTATCATGCTAAAAACAAAAACTGATGAAACTTTTATGCATGAATATTATCAAATATACAGCCTTGTACTGGCTGTAGGAGTGATATTCAAAATGGTGTACGGGATCTGAAGGAAGTGCTGAAAACATTCTAAAACAGGCATTAAAATAAAGAAATTAACCAAATTAAGATTATTACAAAGATGAAGACGTTTGATACAGAAAAGTTTGTTGCATCTGCTTCTGGTTTGCTTGGATATATTACTGCATAAATACCAAACATTAGATTCTGTGTTAAAGATATGTATCTACTTAAGAAAACTACACATTTTTATTTTCATTTGTTTCGTATTTTATTTCAATTATTCATTCAACTGATTGAGAGATAAGAAATAGGTCTTAAGAAAATCTTACCAATTATGTCTAAACTCCCATTATCATTCTATTTAACCTTCCCATATGAAGTCTGGATGGGATTTAGTTATTGTTGGATAGAAGTAATTTAGGTATTTTTGTTTATGAACTTGACATGCAATATAGTCATAATGTATTTTTCAATAAAACTGGTACTGTGATGAAATATAATACCTACACATAGTTTGGAATCTACCAAAGAAAATGTATCCATGTTTGCCATGCGTCCGGTAATTTTAGATTTAGTTCTCTTTCCTTAGAGCATCCAACCCAACTAGAAGTTCTGCCATTTTTTGAAAAGACTAAGTAGCTTTGATGACGCAAATGACACAACCTTGTGCATTTTAAGTTCTCGTTCATTTCTCATGGCCAAGTATTTTACTTATTTTGAATTCACGACTACAATATACAATCTAATCTTTCCATGTAGAGAAATAAATTGAGCTCAAGCAACTGGGGTTACCAGTTACCACTTATGTAATGTTTATTTCCTTCAGTTCCAATAAATTCTTGACATGTAACAAACTGCTTTAATGCTTCAAGTAACAACTTTAGAGCACTTTCATGACAACTATGATTTTTTACATGTGATCAGACTTGATTTGTTTTGCAAGTTTCATAAATCTTATCATTAATATGGATATTAAAGGAGAGATTAGGTGACAAACCTATTTAGGAAAATCATTATTCTCGAAAGGGGGAAAAAGTGGGCATGTCCCAGGTGATTGCGTTTCTGCCAACGCTGCACTTCCTGAAAATTGTGTACTTTCTATGCATAACAAATGTAAACTTATTCCATGTTAAGAGATGCTGTTTGTGTTGAAAAATAGTAACCTTAATCATTATTGATGACAGCAATGCTAGAGAGGTACTAAGATTTCAGAATCTTTTATTCACTCGGTTTATAATATTTATAGTTCTTACAATACACAAATATATTAGTTGTAAAAAAGGAACATACTCAAGCTATTTTTACTTGTGGAAAAAATATACTTGATCTATTTTTAGTTCTTATATTATCAGAATTAAGAAGACGTGTTTCAAATGTTAGGTTGTGCGACTGATCTACACTAACAGTGGCCTAGCTCTACTGGCCCTTGTTTCCAATGCTGTTCACAAACTTTGGAAATGGCAACGGAGTGAAAGGAATCCACCGGGAAAGGTTAGCTTTCTAGCTTTGCAAAATTGTTCTGGATATGTTTGTGGTGTTTCTGATGGCTCTTCACCTTAAAAATATTCAGGCCACTGCATATGTAGTGCCACAGTTGTGGCAGCCTCCCAATGGAACTCTTATGAGTAATGATGTAAATGACGGTAAATCAGCTGAAGAGTGTGCTGCATGTATTGCTTTATCAAAAAATGATTCTTATGTCATGTCTGCATCTGGTGGGAAGGTCTCTTTGTTCAACATGATGACATTTAAGGTTTGTAAATGCTGCTGCTACTTGTTTCCTGATTGGGAAATTTGAAGGTCTTTTTTGTTCTTCTCCAATATTTAAGTTCAGCTGGCTCAAGTTTTTATAATAAAGTCCATGTTGACTGCATTAACCTGGTAACTGCTGTACAGGTCATGACAACATTTATGTCCCCACCTCCTGCAGCCACTTTCTTGGCATTCCACCCCCAAGATAATAATATAATTGCCATTGGCATGGAGGATTCTTCTATTCAAATATATAATGTCAGGGTTGATGAGGTGAGGCATCTCATGTTTTTATTCATTCTTTCTGTAAGCTCTTTTTTTCTTCAATAATGCAATTACATACAATTATATGGTTTCATTTAGGGAGTCATGGTATTATTACTTTTGAGTTTTGGAAGTGTTTATCATTGAGATTATCAGATCACCTTTGCATGTTCTAAGTTCATGTTTGACATCGAGATTTTTAATGTTTCCATTCATGTTTGACTTAGAATTTGTAATTGGGAAACATTCTTTATAAGGAAAATATTATGCTGCTATTATCATTAAATCAAGGTTTTAATGCATCCCATCAGAACTGTCATAGTCATATAAGCATCCACCTCTGATTACCTTAAGCCTTCTTGTATGACATTTGGTGATGGAAATACATTTCAAGCTTGAATATGGTTTTTGCAGGTCAAAACCAAACTCAAAGGTCACCAGAATCGGATTACAGGGCTTGCATTTTCCCAAACTTTAAATGTTCTCGTTTCTTCAGGAGCTGATACACAGGTTGGCAGCTGATTGTATTTATAGTATGGTAACATATTCTGTGCATTGAACTCTTAAATGATGAAATCTAAATTTTAGTTTTGTAATCAGAAGGTTTTTTTTTATAATTAGTTTTGTAATTAGAAGTTAGGACCTTACTGATAAAAAAGAAGAAGGTAGGACCTTATCCAGATCTTAGGCTCTTAGCTTCAGGACCCTACTTTGGTGGGACTTGCATTGGGTAATGGCCTTCCTCAAACTAAACATATATGCGGAATGGGAATGTTTGTAAGGGAGTTTTTCCTTAGTACTTTAAGCTTTTGGGTGAAGAATCTTGTAAGGAATGGGAATGTTTTTAATGTTTTGCTTTAGTTGTATTCTGTTTTAGCTTGTAAGTAGGTGTTCTCATTTGTATACATCCTGCGTACTTGGGCTATGCCTATTTACTTGGAATAAAATTTCTCTTATTAATTATAAAAAAAAAAACATATATGCGGACCAAACTTAGCATTTGGTTTTGGACAATAGACCATTAGCTTAGTAACTGATCCTCTTCAAATCCAGCTGCAAACAAACGAAGAACTTCTTTATTCTATTGAAGGCTTTTAGCTGGTGATTGTTTTAGGGGAAAAGAAAGAAATAAGTACAATAGAGAAAACACTAAGTACCCTATAAAATTTGCATTCGATGTATGTAATGGGAGAATTGAGTTCTGAAGGCCTGGAAAATCATGAGTGGAGCTTTGCTGCCGATCAAAATAAAACATTTCTTATCATGACTGAATGCTTTTGGATTCAAGTAATCAGGATAAGATGTTATTACTCTCTTTCGCATTATAATTACATGATAATCAGCATCTTACTTTGATCCATTGAGTTGCAGTTATGTGTCTGGAGCATTGATGGGTGGGAGAAGAAGAAATCAAGGTTTATTCAAGCACCAGCTGGTCGCCAATCCCCACTGGTTGGAGAAACTAAAGTTCAGTTCCATAATGATCAAGCAAATCTATTGGTTGTACATGAAAGTCAAATTGCTATCTATGACAGCAAGCTCGAATGTTTGCGCTCAGTAAGTTTTTCATGTTGCTGTCCTTGACTCATATTGACTTCTTTACTACTTGCCTCTTATTGTTTGGTAAGCTAACCTAATTACCAGTTAACCAAGTCAGGTTCAAATGGAGAAAAATGGGGTGAATAGAGCCTCCCCAGTATTTACACCTTCATAGCTGAATAACCTCTTATTGTTTGGCAGCATACCCTTAACCTAGAAACAGAAAGTCAAATAAAATTTTAAAAGGAGTGCTTAAGCAGTAATAAATATGGATTTGGTGGAACTAGGCAACAACCCCCCCCCCCCCCCCCCCCCCGGCGCGCGCGAGGGGCGGGAACTCTATTTTTTCTTTTCTTGCATACACACTAGGGTGTTATTAAGCTGATATTGTGTTGCAATATCAGTCAAGTCCTTGTTGGTTCAAAGGGGCTGCAAAACAATAAAATAGTGAGAGAAAAGAGTTTGCTTCAAGTATGTTACAATATCGCTTTTCTTATACGCCCCCACCAGTAACAGTATGTACACGGGTTACAAGTGAATTTGCCTCCAAGATACAATGAAGTCCAGAACAAGTTTGTCTAAATGCATTATGAACACACGAAATTAGATCCCGAATAACCTCATATTTTGCTATTCAACCAAGAAATTAGAAATCTGTTTTCTCAAGAACAAACAAATCCTAATAACAAGTTTTGAAGAAATGAAAACTTTTGGGAGAAAGAATTTCGAAATTGGCTTATGAGATTCTACAATTGGTAGGTTAATGGGTCTATTTATATATAGTCAAATGATACGAACGAAAAGTTACTACTTTTCATTTTGCTGAAATCGGTTCCCAACAGGTATATATATTATACCTACTGCCAACAACACAAAGGTTGGACCTGGTCCAACAGTTGTGTGCGCTTTCACCAACCAGTTTGCACTGGTTTGAATCCCAGCTGACGCGTCCTTCAGGATTAATTTTTACATTAATTTCCTGACCTGTGAAAAGCTGATGATTTACTTGATCCGTGTGATGTAGACGCATTTATATAGGTCCAGGGTTTAACTGGGTAAAAGTTTTGCACTGTCTCCACAGTTCATTAAGAAAAAAAGAGCAGAAATTGTAGGGCCATGGATAAACTGATTTATTTCGTTAACATTTACACGAGGTTATCACAGTAAAAATCGGCTGTAAAGTTACACATTTTTTAGTGCTGTTGTGCTAATTCATGTTTTTGCAGTGGTCTTGGTCTGCAAAAGACACACCTACAGCTCCAATCTCGAGTGCAATATATTCATGTGATGGTTTACTCATTTATGCTTCTTTCTATGACGGTTCTGTTGGAGTTTTTGACGGGGATAGCTTAAGGATCAGATGTCGGATATCACCTGCTGCGTACCTACCATCCTCTGCTGTTAGGTGAGTAAATGGTACTATTATGGGAAGCTTGCCAATTTGTGATTTGAGTAGAAATCAGTTCCCATTTTGCTTTGTGACCTGCATAATTTGTGTGATGTGCTGAAGCTTAAAGGGTTACACTGCACTATTTATTGACAAAAATCTTCTGCAGCACCAGCCCGGTCTACCCTTTGGTTATAGCTGCTCATCCATCCGAGCCTAACCAGATTGCACTCGGCATGAGCGATGGCACAGTATATGTAGCTGAGCCATTAGATGTAGAGCACAAGTGGGGTGCTCAATCTTGTCAAGATAATGGGTCAATACCTTCTAATTCATCAAATCCTTCCCCGAGTGGTCAAGCATCAGAGCTTCCTCCTAGGTAACGGGGGCTTTTTAGACGTGTGTGTGCAACCAAAAGGAAGTTTAGACAGTGCTCTTACATTTCAAGTATTACCACTCGAATATTTTGCCTGAGCCATTACTTTAGATTGTGGCTTTCATATATGTTATTTGTTGTAAATTCTTATTGTTTTTAGCCATTTTAACTAATAGAAAATTTCTTGGAAGATTTTATCTTGCTGTTGGTTAGCTGAACGGGAGACCACCCAGAAAGACCATTTGCCTTTGCACAACACTTCAATTACGGATTTCATGCCCCCATAAAAATCTCAAAAATTCTGAGGTCTTCATAAACCATTCAGAAGATTTCAGCTTTACTTAATAGCCCGCACTCCCTAGAAACTTTATGGCATCAACCGCAATTAACAGTGTCCAATCAACATTAATGTCTGTCTATTTACAACTACTATCTAACAAAGTTGATATTAATAAATCGAAGAGAACAACACACGGTGTGTAAAGTAGGACATTTACAAAGGCCATGTCGACATGTACCAGGATGTTTTGAATTCATGTTTTCGAAAAGGATTAGTTAGAGTTACCGTTGTAATTTTGAAATCATTAAAAGGTAAGAAATTCTTCCTTCTAAGCAACGTGGAAATTCACTCACCATCTCCTTCAATTTTTTCTTAAATTTGGAGTTTTCTTTTTTAAAAAAAATTTGGTAGGTATTGCCCCGGCTTTGTTATAATACATTAACTATTATTCATCCTCACATCTCACACCTGATAGCTTTTTCTTTCTTTTTTCATAGGATGTTAGGTGTGGTAGTAAATAGTGGCTGATGGGAAGATTAATTTTAAGGAAATCAAAATATTTAGGAGTTTAGGGATAAAGAAAACTTTAGGTTGTGTTTGTGAGAATACGGCATTAGATAAGCCTTAGATGGAGATGAAGGTAAAGGCCTTGCATTTGTGAGTAAAGAAAGGTGGTTGATAGTTGATACGTTCTTTAAACTTGCATTTGGTTATCCTGGACTTGGGTATAGAACTCGGTGTCATTGAAATAACTGAGAAAAATGTCATCTTCAAGTGTCGAGGTGAAGGGACGGACAGCTCTTCTGATCAAAAGTGGAATTAGGCAAGCAAAAGCTCAACTTTTTTTTTAACATTGATTCAGAACAACAATATTCATGTTTCTCCTACAACCGGTCCAGATAGGAAGAAAGCATATCCTTCCTGCAGAGACTAAACACATATCTCTGTAAGTTGTTAACGGCTTCTGCTCACCCACTCTTTTAGCTGAACAAATGATTTTTCCTTCCGGGGGTGCAACAACTACATGAGAAATGTTATTTTGAAAAATTCTATTCATCCCCACCACACACCACACAAAGTTGATATGTCTACTAGGGATGACAAGACTTGGTTTGAATAATAAATATTGCTCTTACTAATTATCTGTTTCTCAACCTTTCTTCCCAAAGTTGGTCTGGTAGAATAAAGTTACATACTTGGATTGCCTTGGTCTATAGAACTTAGTACACAAACAGACAGAAATCTGTAATAATTAAAAGAGAAAGTCTACTATACCGTCCCACTATGACTGCTCAATTTGACGGTTGGTCAATTTTTATTTTTTGATTTTTTACTTAGTGGTTAAGGAAGTGATTTTAAATGTATTGATATATTTTTTTTAAAAAAATATTTAAATGTATTAAAAAAAGGTGAAAAAAAAAAAAACAAAACCACTGTACGGCATGGTAGCCCCACTCTAATTAAAAAGATGCACCACGGTGACAAAAATGTGATAGGTAGTAGTAGTATAAGCAACTTAGAACACTTTCATAACCCACACCATCAACAAAACATTGGGTTGAGTCATCATTATTACAAACTTGAATAAATGGACTGCAACGACGAAAGCAAATCCATCAAAATTCTGATATTTTTTTTGACTAAGAAAAGGAACAAGCAAGAGGGCAAACCAAGGTTTAAACCTCCTCCCATCATTGACCCAAGGGTACTTCGTATTCTCCCTTGTCAGACTCTTCCACAGCCAAACAGTTTTCTTGCAATGTCTGCAAGGCAATTCTTTTCTTCCCTGATTGTTCCTGCACATCAATAAACAATAACAGTGGGTAAAGTATAACACAACGATAAACTCTCAAATACTAGAGAGCAATGTGTGTGTGTGTGTGTGTGAGAGAGAGAGAGAGAGAGAGAGTAGACCTCACCTTAGTCACACTTTTACCCTTATTATTGCCTCTACTCTGTTGAATTAGCATTTGCCTCAGCTTCCTTAAACTCATTGTTTCAAGCATGACATCCTTATTAACTGTGTTCTCATCTTGCCTTGCCTTATCCTTATTTAGCTCCTCTTTCTCACTACCATTGTCAATGCCTTCCTCATCATCATCTGAAACATTGAATATCTTCTGAGTTGGATGAGGAAACTGGCCCGAGAGCTGGTCCGCTTGAAATGTATGGAAAGGGGTCCCTTCCTTGGATGACTTCATTGCCGAACAGAGCAGGGAGCTGTCCTTGTGAATATCAACCAATGCTTCCGAATCATACACTTCCATCTTGGATACTGGACTCTGAACAGGGGGGCAGGGAGCCTTAATGTACTCGCCATTCAGGCTTACCTTTTCAGCAAATTCAATAGAAACCTGCATTTCCAATTGTTGAGCAACAAAGCTTTCAGAAGGTGAATCATTGTCAATAGTTATATCACCACCCCAGTCTAATCCATCTGCAGAATTATACTCAGTAGCAAGTTGATCTGATTCTTCCTTGGACTTTTTGACGTCTACAAGAAATTCTGTTTTGGCCTCCAACTTTCTAAAACCTTCAGGAAGAACTGAAGCCTCTGGATCCTTTTCTACTGGTGTTGCATCATCGTCACTGATGTTATCTTCGCAATCGGTTGAATTTTCATCCGAGGCAATGTCCCCATCAAAATTCCCTTCAGTAGTGTATTCCGAATCACTACTGCCAATGTCATCAACCTCTGCCACGTTCATGATAGAGTCCTTACAAGTCAGGTTCTGACATTCATCCTGTGTGTTCTCATCTTGAACTAAATTGGGATCAATATAGTGTTCTGGTTGCAAAGATTTAGAAGCAATCACATGGTTCAAAGCCTCTGTAGAAACATCCATGGGTACTTCAACGGCCACAGAACCTATAGATCCTCTACCTTGCTCAGTATTTGGAACATCAGCAGGTCCTGCACGGGGATCACCATCAAAATCATAGAAAAACAGCATCACAGAAGAGTTAACGACAATAACCACCCTATGAAATACAATGAACGAGATTTTGATGACAACAAAAATTATTAACAGAATAGAACTTACCCTTCTCATTGACGGCTTCAACATTTACGTCTATTACAGCCTCCAACTTCTCACTTGAAATATCATACGACTCAGACTCATCAGACCCTTCATTAAGAGCTTCATCTATTGCGTTGGAAGCTTCAACAACGCCCAGATCAGATATCCCAGTACCCAGTTCCTGTTTTGACTTTAAAACATCTACTTCATACTCATCATCACTCTTGTCCTTATCTTTAACATCGACTTCCAATTCCCTCCGAGTCTCTGGTGACCCAATTGATTTTGGATCCGAAGAAGCTTCAGAGTCATCATTTTTCTTTGAATCCACTTCTGACCTTGTCTGCTTATTAACTCCTAGGATCAAAATGTAAACAATGTCAGAGAGCATCACATTATCTTCATACGATTTTTATAATTTGGACAAGTTTGGAGAAAGAAAGCAAAATTTCACTCCTAGTTTTTTTTTTTTTTTTTACTCAGAAAAGCCTGCATTTACCCGACACAAGTACCTATGCCGAGAAAATATCATATATGATAGTCAAAGTAAATGGGGTAAAATATGAAATTGCTCTTGGAATATTAAGCAAACGCATACCAGAAATATTCTTTTCAAGTTCGACAGAAAATTCTGGTCTCTCCGAAGTATTACCCGGCTCTTCAAATAAATCATCAACCTTTGCAGGTTCTTCCTTTCCATTCTCCATTA